>NC_089505.1:96746274-97060917 GCF_036850995.1 Saccopteryx leptura | reverse complement strand
CTGCCCTTGGGAATAGAGCCTTTCTCACTCACCCTCTTTAAACCACCCTGCAAAGTAAAACGGATAAAAACACGGACATACACATACTCACATAAATACGCCCACACACATGCATGTTTACACGTGCACCCTCCAACATGGCCCTCGTTTTTCTGCTGTTCCCCACGTCCCCATTCCAGAAATCCAGCCAGCCTCTGGCCACCAGGGCTTTACAACTTATCATCTGGTCCCCATCTGCTCAACAGAGGGGCCAGGCACAGCTGGAAGAACACAGCAAGATGCAGGTCCCCGTGGTTACTAGGCGACAGGGTCACATGGCTCTTTCCCACCAAGAAGCTACCAGCTTAGGTGCTGCAGGTGAGCAGGCTCTGGAGTTAGGGTATCTGGTTTGAATAGATAATTCACCACCAGGCAAGTCACCCCACCTCCCTGAACTCCAGGTCGCACGTGCAAAACGGTAAATATGTCGATATAGACATTGTTGTGAGGATTAAACACAATACCTGCCAGCAAATAATAAGACCTCTGTGGTTCTTTTTGTGTGTGTGTAACAGAGAGAGAGAGAGGAGGAGGAGGAGAAGGACAGATAGGGACAAAGAGGAAGAGAGAGAGATGAGAAGCATCAATTCTTCGTGGCAGCACCTTTGTTGTTCAGTGACTGCTTTCTCATATGTGCCTTGACTGGGAAGCTACAGCAGAGCAAGTGACCCCTTGCTCAAGCCAGTGACCTTTGGGCTTAAGCCAGTGACCATGGGTCATGTATATGATCCCATGCTCAAGCTAGTGACCCTGTGCTCAAACTGGTGAGGTAGCACTCAAGTTGGCAACCTAGGTTTCAAACCTGGGTCCTCTGCATCCCAGTCCAATGCTCTATGCACTGCGCCACCACTTGGTCAGGCGAGCCCAGTGATTCTTATTGAGCATTTATATTATCCTGGGAACTATCTTACGCTTTATAAAAGGGAGCTGGCACTGGTGTTAGAGCATCCCACACACAGGTGATGTGAGCCATGGACCAAGTTGAGGGAAGACTACCCCCTCTCCTGGGATTGGGGTCTGCAGTTCCTGTTCCTTCCTGTCCCTGCAGCCACCTTCGTCCTCTTCCTCACCAGCCCCCTCCCAGGTCCTAGCCTCCTGTAACCAATGAGGCATCTTCAAGCCTCCAGCTGGCCCAGATTGTGAATGAATTATTCACCCTTTGCCCTAAGCCTCTGTTTTGCATCTAATTCATCCCAGCTCAGCAGGCTGGTTTCAGGCTGACCTGCTGGTTTAATACCCAGTTAATCTGTACACGGAGGAGACCCTCTCCTAATTGCAGAAAACCCTCATTATCTGAGTTAGAGGATGTAAAAGAGGAATTACTCTAACTCATTTGAATCCACTAATTGTTTTCCAGATGCCCGTGAGACCTGGTGATGAAATGTAGTAATAAACCCCACCGAGCCTCCTAGCACCCACAGTCCTTCTGCCAGCCTCCCCTCCCCACGCCCTCTTAGCTGCAGCTCCTCCTCCCTTCCCTCTTCCCCAAGAACAGCTGCCTATAGCATTAACCCTCTTCAGCACTTCACCTTCCTTTCCAGGTGATGTTTTAAAGATCAGGGGGTTACTGCTTTGGGGAGATGCTACCATTCACAAGGTGCCCCTCACAGCCAGCCTGTCCTTCCCTCAAGCTCAGTGTGGTCAGCTTCCTTTCAAATGAGTGTCTAGACCAGAAGCCCTTTGAGAGCAGGGATCGTGGCTGACCAACCTCTATGCCTCCTGTACCTGGAATAAAGCCAACAGTCATAATGCTCTATTCGTGAATTGAACTTAAAAGTTTAATGTTATAAGCATTTGTATCAGTCAGGATAGGTTAAGTTATGCTGCAGGGACAAACATCCCCAAAATCTTAGATGTGTACCTAACAAAGGTTCGTTTCTCACTCATGCTACCTGTCCTTGGTGGGCAGATGGGAGGTTCTGACCCATTGTGGTCACTCAGAGATCCACGCTGACAGAAACTCCCTCTCAACATGTGGTTCCCCAGAAAGAGACTGAGAATGTGGTGACCTGTGCGTGGCTCTTAAAACACTTTTACCTGGAAGGAACACATGTCATTGTCACTCATGTTTCACCAGCCAAAGCAAAGCACATGGACATTCCTAACATCCAGGAGTGGCCCATAAATGTATTCCCAGAAGGTGGAGAGCCAGAACTATGTCATGAATAGCACCAGTGATTGTCACAGGCATTTTCTTCTCACACACATTCTGGGGACCTCATGATTCCATTAAAATAACACTACGTAGCAGGCTTCCTTCCCTGAACACGCACTAGAGCTTCACGTTCAGTGAGCAGCCGAAGACCTGAGTTGGAGTCTGACCTCTGTGATTATTCTCAGCTGAGGTCTCACATTCTCACCGACCTCAGGTTCTTTATCTTTGAAACAGGAACCTTTCTTTCTCCCCTAGCTGGCCTCACAGCATGAAGGATAGAAGTACCACCTCGAGTGGGGCAGACCCTGAGGATGCCTGGGTGAGAGAGACCCAGTGTCTGGTGGTACCCAGGGGCTTGGCCAAGGGGCCCCCTCACAGACAGAGGCAGAAATGATACCCAACATGTTACCATGGCGGATCCTAGACAAAGCTGATTTCGGTTGCTGGCAATTCGCTCAAGTCCCTAGATGGTGAACCTTTTTATAAAAACCACCCACTTAAAAAAAAAGAAAGAAAAAAAAAACCCGCCCACTTTTGCAGTGCTGGTCAACCTGGTCCCTCCTGCCCACTAGTGGGCGTTCCAGCTTTCATGGTGGGCCAATCGCAGCGCCATTTGGTTGCTCCGCTCAGGGCCCAGGAAGGATGACTTGCCCACAAATGGTAATGACTATAATAATACTAATAGCAGTAGTAGCAACAGCGGCCGTTTGCAAAGGCCCAGCTTTCTGCCTGGTTTCTGCTCTGGGATTTACAAACACTTTCTTCAACCTTCACAACAACCCCACTTTTCAGACAAGGGAGATTTAGAGAAAGGTAGAGTAGCTTGCTTAAGAACTAAGATTTTGGTTCCCTTTCTCTGACTCCAGAACTCCTATTTATAGTATTATTTTGGGCCTCTCCTGGTTGGATGTTATCACTCAAAGCAGTATCTCAGATCAGACCTTCCAAACAGAGGACTATGCAAAATCACATTCACCCCAGCTGGCTCAGATTCATTAAGCAACTACTGCATGCCAAGCGCCATGTTGGGCTGTGGACAGACGGCAGTGGACAAGCCAGCACAGCCCCTACCCTGTGGAGCTCACTGTCCGGTGTATTGAAATACTCTGCCTCCCTGAGACATGAGGTGGGGTCTTGCAGAATGGCTGTGGAGGTCAGCAGTGACATGTGCCAGTCATCTGAAAAGCACCTGGCACACGGCAGGTGCTCAGTAAAGGTAGCCCGTGCTCTTCTTCCATACCTAGTTGTAGGGCAGCCACCTGCCTGGGGCTGGCATCCTCAACCTGAGTGTCCTGTCCTTAGGTAGGGACCACTATCTCCCCGCCACTTCCAGCCCATAAGTACTTGGCTTAGGAAACAGAAGAAGTCCCAAGAAGCCAGCCCCGCAGGATGTGGTCAGATGCTCAGCAGGGCTGCCAGGCCGGCTCTGCCCCTCCCATGCCTCCAGGCAGGTGGTCTGGGTGTGCAGAGGCACAGCGGGGAGCCGGGCCATGCTCTGCCCTACCTCACCCTCAAGATGTACAAGGTGGCCCTGGCCGGTTGGCTCAGTGGTAGAGCGTCAGCCTGGCGTGCAGAAGTCCTGGGTTCGATTCCCGGCCAGGGCACACAGGAGAAGTGCCCATCTACTTCTCCACCCCTCCCCCTCTCCTTCCTCTCTGTCTCTCTCTTCCCCTCCCGCAGCCAAGGCTCCATTGGAGCAAAGACAGCCCGGGTGCTGGGGATGGCTCCATGGCCTCTGCCCCAGGCGCTAGAGTGGCTCTGGTCGCAATAGAGCGACGCCCCAGAGGGGCAGAGCATCGCCCCCTGGTGGGCAGAGCGTCGCCCCCTGGTGGGCGTGCCGGGTGGATCCTGACAGGCGCATGCGGGAGTCTGTCTGACTGTCTCTCTCCGTTTCCAGCTTCAGAAAAATACAAAAAAAAAAAAAAAGATGTACAAGGCATCTGCAAAGCCTTCTCCATCTGTTCCTCGGGTTCTCAGAGCAGCCTTGCCACATAATCAGATGCGCCCAGGCTGAGTGGAAGGACTGACTTCCAGTGAGAATCCCCTGTCTTCCGGAGGAGTATTTGAATGCTTGATGTGGCTGAGGAATCTCTTCTTTGGACAGAAACGGACCCAGTCAACTGAGGTTTACTGAGACCCCTCTCACCTATTTTCATGATTGATTCACTCTCTCCTCTTCATCTCGCCAGCTAACAATTATTGGGCATTTACTACTTTACATGCCTTATTTGATTTCATCTTCTCAATAATCCTATGAGATTTTAACCAGCCCCATTTTCCAGATGAGGAAACTGAGGCTTACAGAGGTGTAATAACTAGGCCATGACAGGACTAGTCATGGTGAAGCTGGAATTTGGATCCACAATAGCTGACGCGGGCTCTTATTAGTGACTTGATCTCTAATCCTTGGAGCAGCTATGGCCAGGGTAATTGTCTCCACTTTGCACCCGAGGCTCAGCGTGAGGCTAAGCGATGTACCAGGTGGGTCTGTGGGATTTTTTGGATGCAAGTCCTGAGATTTCCATCAACTGTCCTTCTTACAGCCACACCCGGAGCCCCTTTCTGCCCCACAAGGAAAACTGGGAAAACTGGGACTTCAGGGCAGCTCCTGTCTGCCTGGGTTCAGGCACCCCACACCTTTCTGCCTGTTTCACCGTCCAGAAGACTGTCCCTTCTTCCCGACCCACAGCCGGAAGCCAGCTCAGACGCACCTTTCAACCTATGGCTCGAAAATTCCCAACTCCACCTTTGACAAAGGAAGACTCAGATCCAGAAGCATTTTGAAAAGAAAAGTAGTTTCTTGCAAAAATGTATAAACTGGTTAGACTTCAAAAGGCCGGGCTTGCCAAATTACACACACAGATACACGCGCGCGCGTGCGCGCCTGGTTATCAAGGTCATTGCATTTTTGTCAGTCTGTTCTTAATGGAAAAGCAGCCATTTCTCCCAACGCTCATGAAGCCATGCAGGGCACACAGTATCTTCAGACATCAGCCTCCCAAACACCCGGGGACAGAGTTGTTCTCATTAGGGAGTCAGCAGCTCATGGGAAATGCCGGGTCACTTTGGGAACTAGAAGCAGACAAGGTGACCCTGTTACTTTGACTTTGCCCAGAGGGTAAATTGTGGGGTTGGGGTTGGTGTTGACCATTGGGATGGAGTGTCTGTGCTTATGCCCATGACAGCCGTTTCATTAACTTTGACCCTCGCAATGTCCTCAGGCCAGTATTATTATTCACCCCGTGTAACAGAGGTGGAGCCAAGGGGACTGAGGCTCTGAGCCGGAGGGATTTACCCAAAGTCAGAGCAGGAAGGCGGCAGAGCTGAGATTCCCGCCCAGCACCTGACCCCTAAGTCTGGGTCATTGTGCTGCAGCCAGCCGCCTCCTGCGCCCTCCCTCACCCTTGACCCTGCCGTCTGTTTCAGCCAGTGCCGCACTGTGTTAGGGGCACCTGCTTACCTCCCAGAGGGCGCTCAGCTCCAGGACAAGCACTGTCTTTTTAGATCACCTCTGGCTCAGGCCCTGGCACATGGGAGACAACACACCATACATGTTAATAGTTGACCCATTAACGAGGGGCATGAGAGCCGCCAGGAAGGTCACCGAGGGTGCTGCCCACAGAGGATAATGCCCGAGGCCTCCGGGTTGTGAAAGACTTGCATAACCTCAGCAGAGTAGAACCCACAGCCCCCAGACCAGGGCCAGCTGGGTGACCTATTGCCCAAACCACCTAGTGACCCCGGGCACTGGGCCACTCCACTTCTGGACTGCCCAGCAGGCATGGTCAGCCAGCACACGCACACCCCGTACAATGATCCTGCCCACTCCAAACCAAGACAAAAGCGCACCTGTCATCTGTTAGAGCAGGAAATGAATGTAGCCAGAATTCCCAGTGATGAACAGTTCACTTCTGACAACAGTCCATCTGCCAGCCCCAGGATGAATTTGCTTTGGGACTGACTAACCCTCTTACCAAGTATATTTCTAGTCCCAGCAGGTGGCGAGGGCAGGGGTGGTAGTGCCTGATGCCAAGAAGAGCCACTATCCAAGTACTCACAGAGAGACTCTGGGCCCCTGGGTCACGGCGGATGGCCCATTTTTCTATGTATTGGCTCTACAAAGGTTTCAAAAATTAAGTGGTTGTAAAGTGAGCTCGATTCCAAGTGGCACGCAGTAGCTGGCTCAGCCAGGAAAGGGCCACACGAACCAAGAAATCAGTTCTGCTTCAGCTTACTGATGCATTTACTCTCCTTTCACTCCCAAAGTATCCGAAGGGACATTAATTAGAGGCATCACGTATTGTCCACGCAGTTGGGAGAGGCTTCGCGAGATGAGCCAGCTCGCCTGTCGGTGTGTTCATTCAGCAAATGAAAGCCTGCAGGGCTGCTGAGCCCTGGGCACTGGAGCCCATCAGTCCAGTCCGTCCCGGTTCCCCCGTCCCCTCTTCATCTGTAAGCTGCCTCCACGTCATCCCTTTTCCCCGCGTCTTCACGGTGCAAGGGGCCGCGGCAACCAGTTGAGAAGGGTACGTTGCAAGAAGAAACCTGGACCCAGAGTCCAGCGTCCAAGTCCAGGCTCTGCTAGGTACTGTCTGGGGGCTCCTAGGCAAGTCACTTCGCCTCTGAGCTTCAGGCTAGTAGTAAAAGGGGGTGCTGGTGCCTCCTGGGAGTGTTCTGGGACTTAATCACTACCATTGATTGAACACTGACCGCATACCAGGCACTATGGCTAAACTAAGCATTTTGCATGGTTTTTTTTTTCCTTTAATGTACAAAGAACCTGAGATGTAGGTATGGATATTCTTAGTTTACCAGTGAAGAGGTTGAGAGTGGGGGTGGTGTCCATTTCCTTCTCTGCTGTGTCACCAGCACTGGTATGCGACTTGGCACAAAGATGTGTATATGGTAGACCACACAGCTGGCCTTGCCACGTAGTGGAAGTGACAGCACAGCGCCGGCACACAGTAGGCCCTCAGTACCTGAGGGCTCCTTTCTTCCCCCCTCTCCATTGCTTCCTGCAGGTGGCTTTAGCCAAGGCTGTGGCTCTCAGCGTCTGAGCTCGCGACACACAGTACCGTCTTTAGACAACTGATGCTCCCAGGGGAGGAATGAGTTAGCAGAATTTAGATTTCATTTGCTGCTTTCACCTAAACTAATGGGGTCTTCATGAGAAGCTTGGCCAGGGATTAGGCCAACTCCCTTTGAAGGCATTTGCTTCCTCCTTGGATGCAGACGATCTTGGTGTTGGCCAGGGAGGTCACTGGCACCCTGACGGAGCCCTGAGGGCTGCAGTACCGGGCGCTCAGCCCCCAGGTCTGGTCCTAGGCTTTTCAGAAGCACGATTTTATCCATTTTGTACCCAGAGCTGATTAGAGCCCCACTAAGCAGACTCACAAGAGATAGTGTTGGAAACTAAATGCTGACTCTTTTAGGTTCACCCACAAATGCCACTCAGCAGATGGAGCAGACACCTGTGCTCCTGGCCCCCATTCCTGGGGAAACAGTACGTACTGAAGTGTCCGTGGCGAGCCCAGGGATAGGAAGGGAATGGTCTCCATGACCATTCTTTTCCTGATGACCATCTAGTCTCACGGGCAGTTCCTGGGGGTGGGGGGGCTGGAGGGAGTTCCAAACAAGGGAAGAAAACACCCCAACTCTCGTTCATCTACATATTAATGAACCATCTCAGTACACGGCATTCTGTAATGGAAACTGTGGGGTTTCTTTCCCTTGTATCTAGGATGTCCGTGATTATCGCGCCTGCTTAGCCAGTGTTGTCAAAACTGTTACCTTTCAGAAAATCGCCAGGCCTGTTGTGCGGAACCGAAGATATAAACGTTCCTGCCTGTGGGTCAGCGCATACCCCACACGTCTCTGTTTTAATGACAGGGCCTCCGTTTGGGGGCCCCTGTCCCTGCCACCCCGAAACAGGATGTCTCATGTGAACTGTGACCTTTTAGGTCTCTAGTATATTCTTCATTATTCTTTATTTCCTCGTCTTTTTGTTTGCTGGTTTATTCACACCTCCATTTATTTATGTATTTGCACAAAGCTCCCATCCCCTTCCTCAAAGGATCTGCAGGACTTCTTGGGAAATACAGCCACAAAAACAACAATGTATGAACAGATACAAGACATCAGGACCTGGAAAAGCAAAAATCTGAATTTGTTAAGAGGCTCAAATGCAGGGGAGTAGGGCCTGGATCTGAATTCCAGCCCTGCCACTGACCAGCTGAACAGACAGGCGCCTGTCCTTAGTCCCTAGGCCTCAGTCTCCTGACCTATGAAATGTATGAATACTTTCTTCAGAGGATGATCAAAAGAATTAAGTGTGATAATATATGTAAGCACTTAGCAGCATGCCTGGCAAGTCGTGGGCATTCGGACACCACTGTTTTTCGTCACTCTTACGGTTATTATATATTTATATAGTTTCTCCTTTGATGGCCCAGTTGCTGTATTGAGCTGTGAACTTAGCTAGTAGCTTCCGAGCAGTCAAAGCAGAAACGGGAGGCGCTGGCTGCCTGTTTCTCATTTCCAGGACAGCACGTGGCAGTGCCCACTGCCAGGGCAACATGGCCTTCCGTTTCATCTTGACTTACTCTGTCTGAGAGCCTCACCCTCTTTTAGGAGCTGAGCGCTCAGGGTCAGGCTTAATTAGCCATCAAAGCCTCAGACGTCTCTGCCCTTGGCAGCTAGAAAGGTATTACAGACCTGGAACCAGGAGAAGAACGTCCTGATTGGGAATAATCAGAAGCTGCAAAAATTAAGAAGCTTGTAGCAGGGGCTCCTTTAGAAACTGAGCTTAGAGATCGTGGTCTCTTCGGCTTTGGGTACTTGGTTCCAAGCACTTGGGTGCTTAGAAGACTGTTAATTAGGCGACAGGTCCCAAGTTGGATTTTCATGTGGGTGATTTTACATTTTGTACTTTAGCAGCTGCTAGAGACTGAGGCTTCATGGGATTTGTTGAACCTGGATCACAGGCTCAGAGGACAGTGGGAAGCAGCTGGTCCATCCTGCCCCAGTCCCATGCAGAAGTTGGATGGAGACAGCTAGCTGCTCATCTCCAAAATTAAGAAACCCTCATTCCAACGGCGGGGAGTGGGAAAGGAAGCTGGTGTTTATTGAGAACCTACTATGTGCCAGATGAGAGCAGAATCCATCTTGATCTTCCCAGGCACCTTGGAACATGTGGGCCTTGTTATACCAGGAAGCAGGTGTTGTCTTTCCCATTTTTACAGATGGAGGACTGGAAGCCCAGGGAGGTTAGGGGACTTGTCCAAGGGCCTTTGTCACAAGAGCCTAGACATTAAGCAGTTCGGAGGAGGGAGTTTTTCCTCCAGATGGTAGGGAAGGCTTCCAGGAGGAGGTGGTAGGCTTTGAAGAACAGGTAATCTTTAAGAGGCTATGAGGGAGGCAGGAGGCCTTAGAGCCCGGGACTGATGAGAGCAGAGATCCAGAGGTAGGAAGGTAAGTGGTCCGGGAAGGCAGGCCACCTGAGCCAAGGTTTCTGCTGGGAAGCTGGGAGAAGTAGGTGTGGAGGAATGAACAGGGTCAGAACGCAGGGGTCTGACCTGTCGACAAGAGGAGAAGCAGAAACATGCACGCAGGCTCTGACTTGAGTCTTCAGTTTTAACTTTCACTTGATGTATTTATTTATCCCTTATCAGCAGACTTCTGCTGAGGACCCACCATGTGCCAGGGCCGGTGCAGGGCACGGAGGGGACAGGGGTTAGCCAGACTCCATCCATCCCCACTTGGGGATGACCTCCAGCCGTGCCCGCCTGTGGCTGCACGTACCCGCCGGGGCCCTTTTCCCTCACGCTCCACTTCCCCGAGGCCGGGGTCTCCAGCCCCCAGTTCGGCCCCACCTTGGATCCCCAATAACAAGGTTTGTTGAACTGCACCAAGAGGAGCCAGCTGACTGAAAGCCTTTCATGTCCGTCCCTTCAGGCGTAGTGTCTCAATTACCTTCACAGCCTGCCAGGGGGCGAGGGACACGTGTCCCTGGTTCTCAAGGGAACAGGATCAGAGATCTCAGGGGATTTGTTCACCGTCACACAGCTTGTACGCCACAGAGCTGAGAGTGGGCCCCAGGCCTGTCTGACTCCCACATCGGGGGTCTCCACCCTGCTTCATGGGGACTCTGACTCCCACACCGGGGGTCTCCACCCTGCCTCATGGGGACTCTTTAATTTTATAGCTGAGTAGTTACCCAGCTTGCCCAGGCTGCTGCACGCCTAATTAAAGGCCGGGCCAGCCAGATCCAGAGTCTCAGTCTCCTGGCTCAGCTCAGAGACCCCCGGGAGCAGCAGGTGCCGTGGGGTGTGGCCAGCCCATCTCTTGGCAGGGTGCTCTCCCCCTCTCTAACTGGAATGGCATTCCAGGAAGCTGCCGCATTGGCCGGAGACGCCTAGCACTTTTGTGGTCGCCACAGCACCACCTTGTGGTGACTTTCAGTGGGGGCACACACTTCACAGAGGAAGGGGCTCCCCCGAGCCTAACACTAGGTGGTTTCCAACTGGTGCTGGCTGGGGTGAGTCTACTGGCTGCCTTCCATTGAGGGCTTGTGCAAAACTAAGCAGCTGGTCCTGCTTCCTGAGAGATTTCTGTGCCACCCACTTACATCCTTCTGGCCTACAGTTATTAGGCACCAAAAGTACAGAGGGGAAGGAACTAATCTCTACCAAGTACCTCCTATGACGGGTGTTTCTAGACATCCTTCCATGGAAGCTTCCTGATAGCCCTAGAGGTGAGGGATCCTTGGGCCATTTTGCAGAAGAGGAAGTGGACAGGTGCGCTCTGAGCCCAGGTCCCCCTGGCCGAGCAGCACAGGGCTGGCATCGGAACGCTTACGTGTTATCAGAGCAAACACTCTGCCCATCTGAGTGTGACCGGCTTTCGGGCGGCAGCTGCCGCAGATGTGCTGTTGTATTAACGACCTTTATCTCCTAGATGAAAATCAGAAAAGATCTAACAAAAACCAATTCTTGTAAAAAAAAAAAGGACAAAGAAATAAAAATTGGATCCCATTAGTGACAATCCACCTTGTTTTGAAATGACCAAAACAAAAAAACAGGATCACGTGGCTTTTTTTTTTTAAGGTGGAAGGGAACTCATATGAGGTTGTTTGTGAGAATTTTACAGCATCCCAGGAGTCCCTGGGAGGCCCCTGTCATGTGGCAGCCCCAGGAGGAAAATTAATGACGTGTCACCAATTACCCTACTGGGGACCTGGCCTCAGCACCAGGGAGGTGCACGGACACACATGTGCACTCAGGGGGACGTCCAAAGACACAGGCTGCTCCAGTCACTCAAGGAGATGGTGTAGCAACCATAGACACTTCCTACTGCCACCAGCTTCATCAGTGCTCTCCGTTCTGACTGTTCCGACCAGCAGTCGCTGTGCCATCTGTTTCAGAAATGCAATGAACAGTTGTAAAGCTTAGGAGGGGGTAAGAGGAAACAGCCATAGGGAAGTCTTATTTTTGTACCTCGATCCAGCCAAGTTAAGTAAGTTCCCAGTTGAAAGATGACCCCCTTTTAAAAATAGCCATACTGTCAGAAAGCAAGTCTGACACTGCCGTCCAGAGAGCACCAGAAGTTAACTGGATTCAGGCCTGCTAAACTGTAACCCATACTGTGAACACCAGGAAGGCGTAACCATTAGCAGGATGGTGGTAACCACTGAGAATTTACAGCCAGGTTTCCCAAGCACAGTCATGCTCGCGTGGCTTCATGGTTTCTGTTTGCCATGGGCGTACCTACTTAACAGTTGTATATCAACTCATAATCTTTACTCATTAATTTATTTTACAAGGAATCCTCTCAAATAGAAACCCACATTATTTGTCATAAATGAAACAAATTATAAAAATACATTAAAAGTAAAACAGTGCTATGAAGAACTAGCCTAATGCTGTCACTTACCAAAAGCTCTGAGCCTGAGACCTAAACCCTTTTTTTAAAAAGAGAGAGGTTGCCCTGGCCAGTTGGATTAGCGGTAGAGTGTCAGCCTGGAGTGTGGATGTCCCAGGTTCAATTCCCAGTCAGGGCACACAGGAGAAGCAACCATTTGCTTCTCCACCCTTCCCCCTTCCCTTCTCTCTCTCTCTCTCTCTCTTTCTCTCTCTCTCTCTCTCTCTCTCTCTCTCTCTCTCTCTCTTTCCTCTCCCACAGCTATGGCTCAAATAGTTCAAGCAAGTTGGGTTGGCCCCGGGTGCTGAGGATAGCTCCATGGCCTCATCTCAGGTGCTAAATTACCTCAGTTGCTGAGCAACAAAGCAATGGCCCAGATGGGCAGAGAATCACCCTGTAGGGAGCTTGCCAGGTAGATCCTGGTCGGGGCACATGTGGGAGTCTGTCTCTTTGCCTCCCTGCCTCCCCCCTCTTACTTAATAAAAATTTTAAAAAAGAGGTTAATAAATAATGGGGCTCAACTAGCAGTGGAGTGGCAATAGTGTGGACTAATTTGCCTGAAAATTCTTCCATCACAAATAATCCAGATGTTAGGACAATGCTAGCAAATACCCCTTTAAAGGTTTAGCTGAGTTCCTAAGAAGTAAGGAAACAAGGAGGGAACAGATACCAAAGCAATAAGCATGTACCCTGACTGGAAGGAGTAAAATGTCTCCTTGGGAAATTCAGAGACACAAGGCCATGCCTCGCTGGATGAAAGGTTCAAATTTATACTACCTGTGTGACCCAGGAATCCCAAGTCAAAAAATTAACACCAAACTACTCCAAAAAAAAAAAATAGGTCTTCAATCCAGGCTAAGATTCCCATATATAAATACATGAGCAACTTTAAGGATGAGCTTATGAACTAGACTTACTTTAAAACACACAAGAATAAAATAAAATAAAAAAACTACCATGTGGGAAAGTCACAGAAACAACAAACATCAGGATCAAACACTCAGTCCTCAACAGAACAGTCTGAATGGGTCCCCTCGAAAAAAGCATGTTTACCATTACTAAAGACATAAATTAATACATTGAAAATAAATGGAAAGAACAAAGCACTAAAAGAAAGAACAGGAAAATTTGAAAATAAATCAAGTGAAAGTTCTAGAAATAAAAAAACTGAATCATTGAAATTAAAACTTTAGTGAATGAGTTAACAGATTAGGCAAAGCTAAACAAGAGAAATAATTCATTACAAGATTCATTTGAAGAAATTATCCATAGTGCATCATGGAGAGATAAGATGGAAACTAGAAAAGTTGCCTAATAACAAATTCCCAAAGAAGAGAATAGGAAAGAGATATTATTTATTGGATGAGACTTTTCCAGAATTGATTCCTGAGATTCAAGCAGCACGAGTCCTGAACAGGATAAATATTTTACACCTACACACATCATAGTGGAATTGATCAACTCCAAAGATTAAAAGAAAAATCTTTTAAAAAACCTGCTTACATAGAAACCTCAATGGAACTGATGAGGCTTCTCAAAACAACAGTAGAAGTCAAAAGAAAAAGTGAAAGAACTGTCAATCTAAGATTCTACATTGACCTTAGCCAAAAATCCGAGAAGCAATTCAATCTAAAATTCTATATCTAGCTAAACTGTTCAAGACTGAGGGCAACATAAAGATGTTTTCAGATAAGGGCTGGACAAGCTTACTCCTTGCTGCAGTAACTACTCAAGGGTTTACTTCAAAAACTGGTGAAGATGACTGCGAATACGGGGTTGGGCAAAAGCAGGTTTACAGTTGCTTGTATGGAAAATAATACAATAAATAATAAATAATCATACAAGTATAAACTCTGTTTTTGCATACTGGCAACTGTAAACCTAATCTTGGCATACCCTGTCTTTCTAGCCCAGAGCCTGGGATCCAGGCCCGTGCTGGTTTAACAGTAACTGCTCTTATCCCAGTTAAATAAAAGCCTGCGGACACTGCTCTGCACTGTAACCCCTGGTCCTCTAGATCTGGCCTTTGTGCTTGATCTTGAACCTGATCAAGATCAGCACTTGACTTCTCACCTTGATCTCACCTAAAGGTTCTGCTTCGGCTTACTTGTCCTGTTCTCTGGATGGTCCCTGCCTTAGCTCAGGTCTCCCAAGAGCACATCCCTGAAAACCAGCCACTCACCAGCAGCCTGACCGTGCCATGCCAGCACCCTGACACCATTCCCACTCAGTGTTCTCCCCACTCTTTCCCCTTTTCACTGAGAATTCAAAAAAAAACAAAACACTCATCCAGGGCTGGTATCATCTTGCTCGCTACACATGAGCTGTCACTGCTTCGCAGTGTTTCAAATGTATTGTCTATGGCCCTGGCCAGTTGGCTCAGTGGTAGAGCGTCGGCCTGGTGTGCAGAAGTCCCGGGATCGATTCCCGGCCAGGGCACACAGGAGAGGTGCCCATCTGCTTCTCCACCCCTCCCCCTCTCCTTCCTCTCTGTCTCTCTCTTCCCCTCCCGCAGCTGAGGCTCCACTGGAGCAAAGATGGCCCGGGCACTGGGGATGGCTTCTTGGCCTCTGCCCCAGGCGCTAGAGTGGCTCTGGTCGCAACAGAGCGACGCCCCGGATGGGCAGAGCATCGCCCCCTGGTGGGCGTGCCGGGTGGATCCCGGTCGGGCGCATGTGGGAGTCTGTCTGACTGCCTCCCCATTTCCAGCTTCAGAAAAATACAAATATATTATCTACATCAGTTGTAGACTGATTGCCAAAAATGGTCCTAATTCTCCACCCCTCCCTGTATCTTTATCCTTGTTGATATAACCTTGAAGCTCTTCCCTTGGAGGGATGGAGTATGTTTCTCCACCCCTTGAATCTGGGCTGGCCCTGTGACTTGTATTGTCTAACAAAAGGTAAAGGAGATGACATCCTGCAGCTTTCAAGCCTATGCCTTAGAAAAACCTTGGACATGGATTCTGCTCTCTCCTGGAAAATCTTGCCACTGTTATAAGAACAGATCCAGGCTAGCCCACTGGAGGATGAAAACTACCCAGCCCTCAGCCTACCACCCACTGGCTGTGGACACGAGTGAGCCCAGTGGGATCAGCCATGCCTGGACAATCTCAGCAGAACTGCCTAGCCTAATTGGCACAGTAGACTCATGAGCAATAAGTGGTTATTTTAAGCCACCGAGCTTGGGGATGCTTTGTTACACAACCCTAGCTCCCTGATGGAACGGGCATGACATTTTATTTATATGCACGCATACGTATAATGAAACTGTTTGCTCCGTACTGGCTCACAGCCTGAAGCTTACTAGCAGCTATATGTAGATATACTCAGTTGAATTAACCTCGCTGATGGGAAAATTGAGCTCCCGTGGCAGGGTGTGTGCTGACTGCCATAACTCTCTACCCAGAAATGGAAAGTGGGTCATGTTTCACGCAGGTCCTTTTATTTTTTCTTAGCAATACCTTCTCACCCACTTGGTTGGACAGATGACCCAGAGCTTAACAAAGCAAAAAGGTCATACACCTTTGCCCTAGTGCACATGTGGGGATATGGATCTTCTAGCAAAGTTAAGCCTGCTAGTATATCTTCTGAGTCAACCAAACGGGAAATGTTAATTTGGGCAGGTGTGTGTGTGTTTTGTTTGTTTGTTTGTTTCTGGCACCAGAGTTTAGGACTTTTTAATTTGTCCCATGAAGCAAAATCATGACAGAACATTCTGCTTTTCTTCACAACCCCCAACACAGAGAGATAGAGAAAAAGAGAGAGAGAGAGAGAAACTATAAGAAAAAAATGGTAACCCTTACAGATAAGAGTTAGCTCTATAACTCATCTCTTTAAAAAGTTTATATGAATATTCAGTCAAAACCCACAGGTCTCCCTTGAAATGTCATCTCTATGAATTTCTAAGAAGACCACAGGACTGTACACTGTCTTGGAACGTCCCCAGCGGGCTGTGCCTTTGATCAGGTAACAGAGTAAAATCCCCAGAGTCCCCTCTTCCATCTGAAAGAGAGAAAGACCGGGATAGAAGCTAGTGTGTGCCTGTTTTTAGTAAACAGTTTTGGAAAGTGTCACCATTATCAAAGGACATATTCTGCTTCAAGATTATATTTGAGTGCAAAGGAAAGTGGGGCAGGAGAGTAGGAAAGAAAATGTAAGAATAACAAAATTCCACCACGGCACTTACTGCGCGACGTTGAACAAATTCGTGTCTCTGAGGCAAGCTTTGCCCATCATAAAATGGGAGTGGTCATGCTTGCCTCCTAGTGTCATTGTGAGGAGTAAAAGAAATAATAAATGTAGAAAGCACTTAGCCTATCCTGAAGCAAGATATGATGGTGATAATAAAGGATGATTAAGAAATCAAATTCCAGAACTTTGTGGGGTTTTCCCATTGATTTGAGAGAGAAACATCAGCTTGTTCCACTTAGTTGTTCCATTTAGTTGCGCACTCTTTTACATGCCCTGACCAGGGCTCGAACCCACAACCTCGGCACGCTGGGACAATGCTCTATCCACTGAACTACCCAGCCACGGCCTGTTTGGGGTTATTTTATTTTATATAAATAAAAGGAAAAAAAAGGTTTTGCAGCAAGCTCTCTCTCCCATTTCATCCCCAGGACCTAATGAATTTAGACCAGCATTACTGCCCATGATGTTTGCAAGATAAAACCAAGGCAAAAAGAGTTTGTCAATAAGCTCACACAAGATACGTTTTAACACCCTGACCCTTGGGTCCCTCAACTCCTGCTTGGCTGAAACCCATTTCTGAGCCGTCACTAGATACGAGCTGAAACGCAGAACAGGCTGTCATTCGGGCAGCTGACCCTTTCATCTTCATGATAGCAGACATTACATTTGATGTGATTTAGTTTCCTTCTGTGGAATTCATCCACCAGTTGCTTTGTCCTCAGACAGACCCAGCGTTAGTCCCCCGGCTGTGAGCGAGGAGGGGGTCAGGCGTGCAGATTAATTTCCCTGGTACCAGGATGCTGGTAATAGCCTTACCACTTTGCATTGCCAAATGAAAGAGATGGGGACCAAAGAGGGGAGATGAAGGCTCGCTCGTCCCCTAAAGAATTCATCCCAAATTTTTATAATGCATCCAAATGGCCCTCTTTATGCGATTCTTTTCAGTGTGAACCTTATTCTGCTGGGGGGTGAGGGGGAGATGGTCAAAGCTTCCCTTTTGCCTTTAGCTCTGCCTCTCTTTCTGCCTGTCTCCCTCCCTCTCCCTTTGCTGGCTTCTCTCTGTGTGTTTATTGCGTGTGTGTGTGTGTGTGTGTGTGTGTGTGTGTGTGTGTGTGTTCAAAGTGGATCTTGTTTGTATTAGATGCAATTCATTATCATTTCCTTTGAGGTCTGTTTCCTGGACCCACAGTCAGGGGAGAATTCCCTCCTCCGTTCGCCACTTTATCGCTCACTGCACGCATGACCCCCTGCCAGGAAGGAGACGGTCCAGCTCCTTTGCTTCTCAAACCTGAGGTCCTTTGGTCTTTGCAGCCCAAGAGAATCTCATTATTGACCACGTGACTAGCTTGTGGGAGCGTGTGATGTTGCCTTTCCAGCCGCTGGATGAGACTTCTGTGTAAGTCCTAGAGGTGACCATTTGGAAATACCTGGACAGTGCGGGTGGGCTGGCCGCCCTTTGGGAAACCCCGCTGTATAGGAAAGACAGGGTGGCAAAGGGAAAGCTAGGAGCGGTCATTCCCAGGGACAAAGGGCCCCTTCCCTGTACTAAAGGACTCTCCATGGGCTCTCAGAAAAAGCTGGCCCTGCTCAGTACATTGTAAGAATGTTTAATTACATAAAAACTCAATGTATACACAGTTTTTAAGCCCAAGGCTATAGTAGTGTAGATGGAAGTTTGCTCTTGTAAAGAAGCCGTCTGGGCCCTGGCCGGTTGGCTCAGTGGTAGAGCGTCGGCCTGGCGTGCAGAAGTCCCGGGTTCGATTCCCGGCCAGGGCACACAGGAGAATCGCCCATTTGCTTCTCCACCCCTCCCCCTCTCCTTCCTCTCTGTCTCTCTCTTCCTCTCCCGCAGCCGAGGCTCCATTGGAGCAAAGATGGCCCGGGTGCTGGGAATGGCTCCTTGGCCTCTGCCCAGGCGCTAGAGTGGCTCTGGTCGCAACAGAGCGACCCCCCGGAGGGGCAGAACATCGCCCCCTGGTGGGCAGAGCGTCGCCCCCTGGTGGGCAGAGCATCGCCCCTAGTGGGCGTGCCGGGTGGATCCCGGTCGGGCGCATGCGGGAGTCTGTCTGTCTCTCCCAGTTTCCAGCTTCAGAAAAATACAAAAAAAAAAAAAAAAAGAAGAAGCCGTCTGTTCTCAGCTGTTATTTATTTTGAAAAGCTAAGACAATCTCCAGACTTCTGAGAGATGCCCTGTGGTAGGCGTGTCCTCTTAGGATTCCAATGTGAACTGCTGAGAGCCTGTGGGCACTTGACAAGATAGGACCAGACCTGCCTAAATTCCTACGGATAAAAAAAGTAAGTGAGGGTAGTTCCGCAGCAATGTGAATACACTCAGCACTACTCAACTGGACACTCGACAAAGGTGAGGATGGTGAATTTTATGTTATATGTAGTTTAAAGCAATTAACTAAAGTCTTTAAAAATAGGAAATGAGGAAGTGTTTAGCCTCTGCTCTGAAGGGACCGAGGCTGCTGTTCACTACCATCTGCCAGTCATCACCCACCACTACTAAACTCCTAAAACACTGCTAAACTCCTGAAACAGTTCTATAGCCACTTACAGCCTCCTGGCAGCTATTCTGAGCAACTCAATTGGGAATCCTGCATTACCACTTCTGGCCACAAGGGGTCCCAGCCCTCCGGTATGTCAGCACCGAACGCTGGAAAGTGGTCCTGCCTCTTCAGTGAGGCTCTGTGGGCTGAGCTGGTGCCTTGAGTGGCAGATCCCCAGAGAGAGCTGCCCAGCTCAGTCTTTGGCCCTGGGTTTGGCACTGCAGGAGCAATGAGAACCCACACGCGATCGCTGTGCTTTCTGTTGTTACTGCAAACAACAGCAAGCATGGCCTGGGAACCTGGCAGCTCTCTGTGCAGCCTGGATTCTGGTCCTACCTTTATTCCCACTACCTGTGTGACCTTGGGCATGTCCCATTCCCTCTGAGATTCAGTTTCCTCCTTTGCCAAGGGAAGGGGTCAGAATAAAATCTCATTCTGTGCAGTTTTGCCAGCAGCATAAGCACCTGAAATCGCCCTCACCTCAAGGGGTATCTGAATCAGCCCTGCTGTTCAGCACAGACTGCCAGCTTACTGAAGTTTTGCATCCTTCTGCCTGACGATCATCTCACCAGAAGCAAAAGGAGTGAAATCAGACTTCTGTGACACCACACCTTTCAACATCAGAGCCCGAGGAGCGCTCAGAGATCTTAGTACTACAGGGGTTCTCAAACTTCTGTTAAACGCTTAAAATCCTTTGCTCAGACAAACTTGGACATGGAAGCCCAAACAGAAAACAGTTCAATGCACGCTGGTTAGAAACTGGAGACCAGACAGAGGAAGTCAACTGCCTCTGTCACTCAGCAAGAGAGTGGCAAAGCTAGGCAGAGGTCCATTTCCTAGGAGTGACACTGAGCATCCAGATTCCAGAGACGTGTGGGAACTCAGAATCATAAGAAAGTGCCACATGTGGGGATTAGGATTGAACCCAGCTCATTGCATTTGCCAAGTATGTATACTGGCTTTCCTGAGGGATGGCTGTTCATTCACTAATTCATTCATTCATTCGTTCGTTCATTCATTCATTGTTATTCAAATCTTCACTGAGCTTCAAATGTACACCAGGCATTGCTCTAAGCCCATATAGCTCTGAATAAGGCAGCTAGAGCACCTACCCTCATTGAACCGAGATGTTAGAGGAGGAGACAAATGACATGTGACGAGAAGAGAACTGCAGCAGAGTAAAGGGATAGAGGGTCACGGGAGGCGTGGAGGGTGCGTCGGCACCTCTCATTGGTTGAGAGCAGTCCTTCTCAAAGTGTGATGTGCACGCCCATCTCTGCACTGTTGGATTCCAGCCTGCAACAAGATAAAAGACATGCTTCTTCCCTGTTTCTAGAGGACAAATATTCCATGGAGCAGCCCTGGCCCGAAATATCTCTCTGAACCCTTTGATCAGTGCTGTGGATTGGTTTGTTATGATTTTGAAGCCACGCGTTTATAACTTAAGTGACATTGTTTTGATCTAAGGATGAATTTGCGCTGGGGAGGCCATGTCAGGATGATGTCGTCAAAAGTGTTGTATACTGAGTGTTTATCGATATGAATGCATAGAAGAGCATCTATGACAGGGGTCCCCAAACTACGGCCCGCGGGCCGCATGCGGCCCCCTGAGGCCATTTATCCAGCCCCCGCCGCACTTCCAGAAGGGGCACCTCTTTCATTGGTGGTCAGTGAGAGGAGCATAGTTCCCATTGAAATACTAGTCAGTTTGTTGATTTAAATTTACTTGTTCTTTATTTTAAATATTGGATTTGTTCCTGTTTTGTTTTTTTACTTTAAAATAAGATATGTGCAGTGTGCATAGGGATTTGTTCATAGTTTTTTTTTATAGTCCGGCCCTCCAACGGTCTGAGGGACAGTGAACTGGCCCCCTGTGTAAAAAGTTTGGGGACCCCTGATCTATGACATAGTGAACATTTAAGCTTTAAACATCAACAGTCTGTGAGGATATATGGAGAGTGCAGTGTAGGCAAGGCTGGGCCCTGCTGATCTGAATAGCTCTCTGAAAACATTCGGACGTCAGCTCCAGCCGAGTACAAGGCAACTCCTTGCTGGCAGTGGTGAAAACCGAGCAACGGCCCGTGAAGGAGGTGACCTTGCCCGCCAGCACCTTCGCTCCCCAAGCATCGTGCTCTGGCATCAGGGGGTTTTGAGTGAGTGCTGCAGCTGGACAGCAGCTCTTGGCTGGCTAAGCTGACTCGTCCAAGAACCAGCTACTAGAAGTGACACCTCAGTGTTATTTCTGCGTTGGCTTATTAAGAGGCTGTATGCTATTGGCTTGTGAAATATTATTATAAATTGTAATCCCCACAGGGAACCTGGTGTTAAATAAATTATTGGCCAAGACAATTTCGGTTTTCGAGCGTGATCTTGCCACGAACAAAGCAGTCAGTGCCGCTGACGAGTATACTCCCTGTCCTGAGACCACTGCCCCTGCCTCCTCTTCCCTTTCACCTTCCCGCCACACTGCACAGGCTCCAGGGCACCGGCGCCTAGGAAGGCTGTGGTGTCCGTACCTGGCATGTCTGACGATCCAAGGCCCACCTAAAGGAAGACGTCCCATCCGAGTCGATGGCCAGATGTGAGCTGCGTGAATGGTGGAAATAGACCCAGGTCCTGACTCAGGCTTTGTCACGTACCAGCCATGTGATCTTAAAAATGTCTTTGGTTTTTTTCTAACTCTAAAATGGGAATGATGGTGCTTTGCGGGAAGAGCTCGTGCACACTGTGTGTGCATGTGTGTGTGTTTGCATGTGTGTGTGCACGGACATGTGAGTGCATGTGTTTGCATACATGTATGCATGAGTGTGTGTGCACATGTGTGTGTGTGACATCCATTTCCTCCACCACTGTGGAGAGCCCCCTTCAGGACCCACTGTGGCCAGGGACACTGACGGCCTTTTCTGGGTCTCTCTCCAGATTGCCAAGGGATCATCGAGGACGTCGTCCTGCTGGGTGCGCCCGTGGAAGGAGACGCCAAGCACTGGGAGCCTTTCCGGAAGGTGGTGTCCGGGAGGATCGTCAACGGCTACTGCAGGTCTGTGCAGACCCCAGGCCAGTGGGGAGGTGACGACACTTACTGAGCACCTAATGTGCCCAGGCCCTGTGCTGGGGACACAGATGTTTAAGGCCTGGCCCCTGTCCTGTTATGAACTGGGAAGCCTCTGCCCTTCTAGGATGAAACAGTCCTGAAAATTATCTGTCAGGCCTGAGACCAACCTATAGGAGAGACCAGGCTTGTCACCATAATCTGGGGACAGGGGGACATGGGTGAGTGGTACACAGACTGAAATACAAGGACTAGAGTTCAAATGGGAGGTCTTGCGACGCCGACTAGGAGCTCATGTGTGCGCATCACTCGGCAGTGCAGGAAGGGGGAGAGGAGAGGCTGAGGTCTCAGGGCACGGCTTTGGGGTGGGGCGGGGTGATAGAACAGGGAACTGCCAGCGGTGGGGGGTCAGTACCCACGCCTCCATCAAGGGGCGGGGGCCTGCCATGACTGACAGCTGTGGGCCGGAAGGGAGGCAGCCTGGCTTGGGGTTTGGGAAGAGGACTTGAGGGGTTTCAGCCAAGGCCGTGCCACAGACTTGAGGGAAGGAGAGATGCCGCCCACCGCTGAGACCTCAGGAGATGGGCCCGAGAAGATGCCCGGGCCCGTCAGCCTCCAAATGAAGCAGAACAGAGTGACAGTCTTTATGAGCTCACAACTTGGAATCACACGGACCTGGGTCCCCAGGCTGGCCTCAGTTTCTCCATCAGTAAAGGAGGGGTGATACTAGTGACTAGTCACTCCCCCAGGACTAGTGACTCCCCCCCCCATGACAGTTAAACAGTTTAGAGAGTTATACATGGTAAATACATGCAGATGATGTGACTATTTATCAGAGGTGGCTGCAGCCACCTGGGATCTTCAATCAACAGGCTTGGTGTGAACACCAGCCTCGCATGTGCTGGGGCCATGACGGGGAGCAAGCCCCGGCCCCGTGGAAGCTAGCACCTGGCAGGGACAATAGTCAGGAAAGCCGGCAGCTCCGGTCAGACAAGAGCCTTGTCTGCAACACCAAAATCCAGGAGCTCTGGAAGCAGAGGCCTCTCCCCAGGAGAGGTGGAAACAATTAGTAAGTGACACATGTGCCCTGAGCCAATGGAGGTGACTTCTAGGCTTTGCTTCTTCCTCCCACTGGGTTTGTGGGCTAAGTGACTCGGGGACCCCACCCCAAGCCCTACCGCAGTGCTGCGTGACGCAAAGGCTACAAGCCAGATCACCGTCCTAAACTCTGAAACGTTACTCTGAATTCTGAAATCAACAGGCCCCTGAAGATTTGGGACAGGGGGCCCACACTTGAGGGATCATGGCCGCAAAAGCACAGATGCTGACTGCATCACCAGAGAAGCTGCTGACACTCCAAGCCCGAGTTTGAAAATTGAGAAGCTGTCAGATTGGGGGACTAGTTGTAGAAAGCAAAAAGGAAAAAGAAAAAATGACTCTGGAGTGTTGGTGGAAGGTGACTGGCTCCATTGACACAACTTAATAACAATTTTTAAAAAAAGAAAAATGGAGGCAGGACTTGTTGGGGAAGTTCCCGGAAGGCGGCTGGAAGGACAGCACGGGAACTCAGAGGAATTAGGACGGCAGCGAGGGCCAGTGGGTCATCGGTGTCCACTGAAGCCAGAGGGGCAGGTGAGATCGTCTGAAAGGCAAAGTGTAGAGAAAGGGGGGATGCTGGATTCCAGATTCTGAGGAATATATGTATCAGGTGGGAGGAGGAAGAGGCTCTGGCCTGAGGCTAGGGGCAAGTCGGAATCGTCCAGCCTCCTGTGCCCGAGACCTTATGCTGGGCACGGGAAGACAAAGGTGAATGCAATGAGAGATGCTCCCATCTAGTGGAAGGGACACATGGAAATAGACAATTATTTTTAAAAACCTAAAAATGCAATCATGAAGCAATGGGAAAGGGGGAGGATATGACAAGTATTAGACTCTTACCACCTGCTGGGCTCTGTCTTTGTTATAATTATCTCTTTTAATCCTCCCACAGCCCCACGGTGTTAGTATTATAAATCCCATCTTACAAGTGAGGAAACTGAGGCTCAGAGAGTTGAAATCAAAAGATGAATTAATTTTCATTTTGATCGAAGTCCAACCATCCTAAAGTAGGACCCCAAACTGAAACCGATTTGGAAGTATTTATCATTTTGATTATTTAGCCCACAAAAATAATTAGCTGTGTACTTCAGAGCTAACACTAAAGATGGTGTTTAGCCATCAATAGAGGGCATTATCCAGGACACAGAAGTCCAGCCAATAACTTTGTCTCTTATCACACATACTCTAAGCTGAGTTTTTAGAATCAGGATATATAGTAAAAAGAACAAAGAAACAAAAGGCTAAGAGCCGTAATATATAAAGAACTCATGCAAATCAATAAGAAAAAATATATATAATAAGAAAATGGCCAAAGGATATCTACACATCAACTCACAGTATAAATACAAATAATCAATAAACTTTTGAAAAGATGCCCAGCTTCATCATGAATGAAATAAATGCAGATTAAAATCAGTAAAATACTATTTACCACCCATGAGATTAGCAAACATTTAAAAATGAATAACATTTCATGTTGGTGAAGATGTGGGAAATGAGCGCTGCCATTTATGTACTGTTGGTGGCAGTTGAATTTAGTAAATCCTTTTTGGAGGACAATTGACAATAGCCATCAAAATTTTAAATGTGGCCATTTTCTGGACTCCCTCTACCCCCCAGATTTTGACTTCTAAGATCCTGATGTACTAAATATGCACATGCACAGAGGGGGCTGTAAAAAGTGGGTAGTTGCAGCTTCACCTATAGTTCAAAAATGAAAGCAACCTAAATGATCATAAACAGGGGACTAGTTAAAGGGAGAAGTGAGTGCCACGATGCATGCGGTGATCCCATTCATGAGGGGAAATGTCCGTCAATGCACAGGAAGGTCCAGAAGGACCCTAAGAAACTGCTAATAGTCGCCACCCTGAAGGAATGGACAGGCACGAGAAGCAGGGAATGAAGGACACTTTCATTTGATATTTTAAGTAAGGATAGTTGGAAAAAAAAATACAGTAAAAGAAAAAGAATGGACCAAGCTTTGATGTCAGACCATTCTCGGTAAAAATTTTGGTTCCACCATTTACCTTGGGAGTGGTTTTGGACAAACAACTCTAAATCTCAGTGTTCCTGCCTATTAAATGGTAATAGCAGTCCCTTCTGCACAGGAGTTCTGGGAAAATTACATGAGATTACGTAGAAAAAGGGCTGGCTCTTAGTAGGTGCCCAGTGAACGAGGGCAGTTAGAATGACTAGTCCTAGGCAGATTCACATACCTCATGACTTTTTGATGCCTTTCATCAACAGCAGGGGAAAGAATTAAAATTGCATGTGATTAATATGAGATCAACAGAATCTTATTAAACCCATCTGTTCTACTGAGAACCTGAGGCTAATAAGTTTGCTTTTTAATTATTTTGTGAAATCCTGAGCCATCTCTCTAGAGAGAGAAAGAAGGAGGAGGAGAAAGGAGAGAGGAAGACAGAAATGTAACAGACCAAAACAATAACTATAATTTCTTGGTAAATTAAACACCAGTCAGACATTTATATTCTTGACACCCAAAGGCGTTTTGTGCTGTGAACCTACTTAAATGTAGAGTGCGGGGGTGGGGAGCTTCAGGCTAAGCCACCAAATTATATACACTTATGAATTTATAATGTGCATTAATAAAGTTCTTTGCAGATCTCATCACTTACTTGGGCTTTCTCGAACCCCCTGGAAGCTAGCCAGGCAAGTGGTATCGCTCCCTGCTGTACCAGAAAGAAACTGGAGCACAGAGAGGGTCAAGTGCCTCTCCAGAATCACACAGCAGAGCCAGGATGTGAACTCAGGCAGGCCTGTCTGACTCCATGGTGACAGGGTTTCATCCTGAGCCCCCCGGGGGACTCCTTGTGGTCCCTGCTCCAGGTTCCACATGGGTGGGAGGTGATGGTAGATGGAAGAAGAGAGGACCCCTGCCCACAAGTGGCTCCAGGCCTGAAGAAACAGACAGCAGAGAGCCCAGGGTTATTTTCTCTAGATGGTGTGGGGTGCAGGGAAGGGGGACCCATAAAAGTAGAGGCGTGTTCCCAGGGCTGCGACCTGCCTGGGTGGCCATCCTCACATGCTCTGAGATGGCCTGACTCGAGGCAGAACTGCTCCCTGCAGCTCACAGACAAGCGGGGACCAGACCCTGAGCTCACCCCGCAGAGCACGGTGGCCCCAGTTCCGAATGGTCCTCTCCTGCAGAAGGACCCTGCTGCCTTTCCGTCTCCCCCGGGAAGCCCTGGACCAGGGAACTGGGGGCTGTGAGCTGACAGCAGCTCTCCTGCTCCTCGTGCTGACTCTTCGAGAACT
Organism: Saccopteryx leptura; assembly: GCF_036850995.1. NCBI lineage: Eukaryota > Metazoa > Chordata > Mammalia > Chiroptera > Emballonuridae > Saccopteryx > Saccopteryx leptura. The sequence goes on along the minus strand of NC_089505.1, from coordinate 97,034,634 downwards.
TCCTCCAGTTTCTTCCTCCATCCATTCAATGGATATCCATCTACTGCCCACCAGGCACTATTCCCAGCTTGGGGGACTCAGCAGGGAACAAAGCAGACACCTTCACGGGGCTCCCACGCTCTGGGGAGCACTCCCACAGGTCCTCGCTGCTCCCACCGTCACACTGCACAGGTGCAGCCAGGGCCCTGGATCCCACAGAAACACCAGTCCCACCGGACTTCCCTGGGCCAGGCAGGGCTCGTCTGTGTGCTAGGGCTCCCCCAAGGCTGACGTTCACCCCTCCTGTGCCCGCAGGGGGGACTGGCTGCTGAGCTTCGTGTACCGCACGTCCTCGGTGCAGCTCCGCGTCGCCGGCCTGCAGCCCGTGCTGCTGGACAGGCGGGTGGAGAACGTGGACCTGTCCTCCATCGTGAGTACCACCCACCGCCTGGCCCTCCCAGGGCTCTGCGTTTGCCAACAGGGGCCCTTCACTAACCAGCCCAGCAGGCTCCCACCCCAGGGACTGGCCCTGGCCCATCCCACCCCATGGGAGGGAGAGCATAGAATTTGTTTGGGAACAGGTAACGCCTATTTACAGCACTGTCCCTTTGTCACCGGGCCTCTTTACCCACCTTACCTCTAACCATCACACTGCCTCTGGGGCAGTGTTATTACCCCCATATCGCAGATTAGGAGACTGAGGCTTAGAAAAGTTTCTATCACACAACTAGCAATTAACAGACTGCATTTGAACCCCCAGAGCCCATGCTCTGGCCCCACCTACTGCCCTAGTCCTTTCCCCTCACCTTCCCCCACTCCTCCTCCCAATGTCCCCACCACCAACTCCCCCAACCCCAGAGGACTAGTAGGGACAGTCTGTTTGCCCAGAAGTAAGCAGAGGACGCAGGTAAAGGGATCCGGACTGGACCCCAGCAGAGACAACTGCCTGGCTGGGAACATGGACTGCGGAGCAGGGAACCTGTGTTCCCAGGTCCCCTGCCTTGGAAGCCTCAGGGGAGTGCGTTTAAAATGCAGATCACGGCCCTGGCCGGTTGGCTCAGTGGTAGAGTGTCGGCCTGGCGTGCAGAAGTCCCGGGTTCAATTCCCGGCCAGGGCACACAGGAGAAGCGCCCATCTGCTTCTCCACCTCTCCCCCTCTCCTTCCTCTCTGTCTCTCTCTTCCCCTCCCGCAGCCAAGGCTCCATTGGAGCAAAGATGGCCCGGGCGCTGGGGATGGCTCCTTGGCCTCTGCCCCAGGTGCTAGAGTGGCTCTGGTCGCGGCAGAGTGACGCCCCGGAGGGGCAGAGCATCGCCCCCTGGTGGGCAGAGTGTTGCCCCTGGTGGGCGTGCTGGGTGGATCCCGGTCGGGCACATGCGGGAGTCTGTCTGACTGTCTCTCCCCGTTTCCAGCTTCAGAAAAATACAAAAAAAATAAATAAATAAAAATAAAATAAAATGCAGATCACGGGGCCCCACTGCCAGGACCTTTTAAAGCCGTCCCCAGGAGTGGAGCCTGCTAGTCTGCAATTGAACGTACTTCCCGGGACTCTCTCGCACACCTACCTCCAGGCTGACCGCAGTTGCAGAGGGTTAAAAAGAATCCCACTGGGAATGGGGTGAGGGGACCACCTGGGCAGCCACACAAACCTCACTTTGAGTTTCTAGAGCCCCCTTTCAGGCTTGAAAGCACCTCATTCACCTGCACACACCTGTCACAGGGAGTTCATAGCTCCATGTACGGACACTGTATGCCCAGCGCTGCCCTCAGCTGGCATCAGTATCCTCATTGTACAGACAAGGACACTGAGGCTTTGAGAGGCTAAGAGACGTGCCCAGGGTCACACAGCAGGAACATGGCAGAGCAGGTCTCAAACCCAGTTCCAAAGCCGATGGGCATTGCCCCTTCTTGGGCAGACATGAGAAACGGGCAGGAGAGGTGCCTGCTTCCAGGAGGGTGAGAGTGATGGGCTGCAGTTACATCTGTTCTCCTGTGAGAACAAGAACTTTGGTTTCCAATTATTATGTTGTCGGCTGCCATTTATCAAGTGCCAAGCGCTTCCCAATCGGAACACCCCCCCCCCCAGAGCAGGCAGACCCTCCCCCCTGGGCGCCTCAGAATCCCTGGGGGAGGGGCACTTGGAGGACTCTGGCTCCTCCCGGCAGCTTCAGCAGCCGCCTGTCCCAACAGCCCTCCACGGCACCTTAATCCCTCCCTCACCAGCACCACTAACACTGGCTGCGTGTTTATTAAACCTGACTGGGAATTCTAGCACAAAAATCTTAAAACCAAAACTTTATCAGTCACTGCTGCCCCAGAAGTTCCTGGACCATGTCCTGGCCCGAGGTCCTCTCGGCCTCTCACTCACTCACCTGCCACCATGATGCCAGGGCCACCTCGTCCTCACTTATATCTTCGTTCCCCAAACTCCCAGATCCTAGCAGACAAGTTCTAACCACCAGAGGAACACCAGCGGGGCAGCCCGTGCCTTCCTAACTGGGAGCTTTAGGCCTGGTGTTGGCCCAAGAATAAGAGGCGCTTCCAGTGCATGCGTGCGTGAAAAGTGACCACTCCCGTTTAAAGGGACAGTCGTCCCAGGACAGACATGAGGCTCTGGCCCCAGAGCCACAGGAAGCCTTTTAGATCATCCTTAACCCTGACAGACTTACTTCACATGACATAAACCTTACGACAACCCCCCAATAGGAGATATTGGGCTTCCCCAACCCACAGACTGAAAAGCTGAGGCTTGAGAGAATGAGTTCACGTAGCTAGAGCTGTAGATCTGTGCTCTGAAACCAGGCAGAGCCTGTGCTGTCGTCGTCCCCTCCCCCCTGCCGTGGGGGTGAGGGAAGCTGGGTAACCAGACCAGGAAACCCCAGGACTCAGAGCGATGCCTCCTGAAGAGGCCCAGGGATCTCTGTCCTAGTTATGGGTACCTGAATGGGGGAAGGTGAGAAGTGGCTTGTGCCTCACCACCCCGAGAGTCTCCCTCTTCCAGAAGGAGGAAGAACTGAAAGTGTCCTGTAAATGAAAATTCCCTTCGCCCTGGCCGGTTGGCTCAGCGGTAGAGCGTCGGCCTAGCGTGCGGAGGACCCGGGTTCGATTCCCGGCCAGGGCACACAGGAGAAGCGCCCATTTGCTTCTCCACCCCTCCGCCGCGCTTTCCCTCTCTGTCTCTCTCTTCCCCTCCCGCAGCCGAGGCTCCATTGGAGCAAAGATGGCCCGGGCGCTGGGGATGGCTCTGTGGCCTCTGCCCCAGGCGCTAGAGTGGCTCTGGTCGCAACATGGCGACGCCCAGGATGGGCAGAGCATCGCCCCCTGGTGGGCAGAGCGTCGCCCCTGGTGGGCGTGCCGGGTGGATCCCGGTCGGGCGCATGCGGGAGTCTGTCTGACTGTCTCTCCCTGTTTCCAGCTTCAGAAAAAATGGAAAAAAAAAAAAAAAAAAAAAAAAAAAAAAAATGAAAATTCCCTTCAAAATGTCACAGGCCCTCCCAAGATCCAATCTCTGCCCCAGGAAGCCTCTGAGTGGGATGTATTGGGAAGGGCACAGCCTTGGGCAACAGGGAGGCCTGGCCACTGGTATACTGGCTGTGTGACCTTGGGCCGGCTACTTCACCTGTCTGTGCCTGTTTCCTCATCTATGAAACGGGGGGAATCACCTACCTTCAGAGCAGCGCATGGGAGATGCTTGGTGCATAGTAGGCCCTCGTGTAACACTAGCTGCCTCCTCTCCTGCCTCTGCCACCACCTTCAGTTCTGCCTTTTGGACCAGCAGCTCTGGAGGTATCTCTCTCCTCTCCTCCCAATGCCTGCATGGCAGCTTCCCAGCCCTTGCCTAATAATAGCTCGTTATCACATTAGGAGAACTCCACAAAAGGCAGTACTTTCCCCTTTGGGGTAATTAGGGTAATTAGCATGGCCTCTGTGCCGCCTTGGAAATTCTTGCTGGAGGAGAGGTGGCTGGCAAGGGTTTCATTACTGCTGATGGGGAACCACTGGCCTCCTCATGCTCAGGGCAGATACCTGCAGGCTGGGCCTTCTCCCTGCCGGACCACACCGCCCCGGGCCCTTCGTGAGTCATCTCAGATGTCAGCCACCCGCTCCAAACATGGTCTGAGCTGGCTCCCGATCTAAGGACAAGCCTGAGCCAGCTATGAGTCAAAGTTCTTATGACTAAGGGGGACAGGGGGAGAGTGAATTGTAGAAGGTGCTTCACAGTCTACGCCGTGGGTCTGTTTTCGGTTCGAGGGCTTCCAGCCACGTCACAGCAACCTTCCGATGTAGCTACACTTAGTGTCCCTGTTTTACAGCTGAGGTAAGTGGAGGTCAGCATAGAAAGGGGCTTACCCCAGCCCCCAGAGCCAGTCACCTAAAGCTGCAGATGGAATCAGAACCTCCACCCCAATGAGCAGAAGGTTCCTTCCTGCCCTCCATGGACCCAGATTCTGCAGGGAACCTTCCTTCATCTTTCCTTAAGGAGTTCTAGAGGGCCGTGAACTTAGAGGTTCCCACCCCACTCTGGGTTTCAGAGTCATGGAGAGTCGGAGTCAGGACATTGGTGACTGAGGGACAGAGGGAGGCCTGGGAGCTTAGCTTGGGTCCCTGAGGAGGGCTGGGCTCTGCCCACCTACCGTGACCTTCACTCACTGTCCTCCTGCAGGTCAGCGGCCACTTGGACTATGCCAAGCAGATGGATGTCATCCTGAAGGCCGTGGGCATCCGCACCAAGCCTGGCTGGGATGAAAAGGGGCTTTTGCTGGCCCCAGGCAGCCTGCCCCAGGAGGAGCCCCGCCAGGCGGCAGCTGCCTCCTCTACAGACAAGCCCACTGACCAGGACGGGCAAACCCAGGGCCCTGCAGCCGGAGATGCCTCCAAAGCGTCCATATCCACTGACCCCAGCCAAGCCCAGGTGCCAACGAGACTGGACCAAGTCGAAGGGGGCTCCCTTCCTGCTGCTGCCTGCCCTGCTGAGAGCCCCCAGATCTGCAGTCATGGCATGAGCCCCAACCCACTGGGCTGCCCCAGTTGTGACAGCGAGAACCAGGGGCCCTGCCCAGGCCTGGATTGACCCCAAAAGGGGACTTGAGCCATCTTCCCATATTGCCACATGAAGTGCTCTCTTACCCCCTTCCCCAGGCCCCCTGAAGGAGCCCTGAGGAACTCCTGCCAGTGCCTTTCCTGCGCTGAAGGCTTTGGGATTGAAGAGCAAGCGACTGAAAGGAGGAGGCACTGAGGGAGACGACAGTCCCTCTCTGGGGAAGCAAGGCCAGAGCCCTGCAGAATCAATCAAGCGCAGTTGAGAGCCCCAGGACTGTCAGCTGTGGGCCTCCTGTACTTCAGGTCACAGCTGTGGGGTCTGGCTGTCCACCCAGAGGACAAGGGGGCTTTCTGGGACCTGAGGCTCCCACCCACCACTCTCCCCTGGCCTCAGTCAAGCCAGGTATCTGCCTGCTCTTCCATCCACCCCAGGGCTGCCCAGCATCCTGCAAGCACCACACACACCCACAGAGTGGGCGCCAGTGGGGAGCAGGCAGCTCCCTCTCTCTGCTCTTGGGAGATCTAACCAGATCCGGCACACACAGCCATGCCGGCTGTGCACTGCTCAACCAAAGGGGCGGCAACAGACGTGGTGTGAAAGGCACCCCCCAAAGCTGTGCTGCACAGTGGCCCTGGAAGTCATCGGAACAGAGCACAGTCAGTAATGCACACGCGGTATGGGTGGGACCTGGGCCTGGTAGCAAGAATGGATTATTTGGGAGAAGGATTTCCTGTAGCAGGAACAGAGGTGACGAGGAAAAATAAAGAGTAACGGTGACCACTTACTATGTGAGTGTTTACCATGTACACAGTGCTCGCGTGGACTGTCTCAGCGGACCCCTCAACAACCAGATGAGGCAGCTACTGCTGTTATCTTCACTTTACCCCTGCAGAGACCGATGCCCAGAGAGGTCAGGTGACCTGCTCAAGATCATAGAGCTGGTCAGGCCCAAATTGTCAGTCAGTCCTCAGAGCCCAGATCTTAGCCACTGTCCCTGCATCTCTGGGAACCTCCCCTTTGTTCCTCCCACTGCCCCTGAATGACAGGACCAGAGATCACACCCCCACCCATTGTGCAGATGGAGAAATCAAGATGCAAGCAGAGACAGTATTGACAAGCTCTGGAGCAGGCAGCGGGGAGGAGGGGAGACAGGAGGAGTTACAGTGATGGAGGAACTGAACTGGTCCTCAGGGGCATGTGTATTTGTTCATTTAACAAATATTTACAGAATTCTTGCTGCTGTTAATCCAAACAGCTCAAGTTACCCATGGAAAACTAAGGCCCCGGGAGGGTAAATGACGTTACTGAGGTCCCAAAGCAAATTAGGAGCAGAGTCTGGATCGGAACCCAGGACACCTGGGCCCGGGGTCTCTCCCCACATCACCAGCTCCTTCTCCAGCCCGTGTGGCCACTCAAGCAAATCGGTCCACACTGCAGTCACTGCCTTCAGCTAGTGGTTTATTGATAGTCTACTGGAACAGGCCCCAGGGCAGGGGGCGGGCTCCACAGGCACCACAGTCCCTCTGTGGACTGCAGCCAGGGCCGGAGTGGAGTCTGATCAGCACCAAGGAGAGCCAGGCCCCCAGCGGAGGACCCCCTGGGAGTTTGGGTTAATAGAACTTAGTGCAGGTGGGAGATAAGAAAAAGCTCCCACTGAAAAGAAACCTACAGCAGGTAAAGTGTAGGAACTGAATCTTTCCTAAAAAAAAAAAAAAAAAAAAAGGCCCTGGACCAGGGCTCACCTGCCCTCCTGAGGCTAGCAACCCACACCAGGGACAACAACTCTTCAACTCTACTGACTGAGTGGCCACCACTCCCGTTTCCCTCACTGACCCAGAGGGGGTAGGGCACGGGGATGGTTCTGTCCCCATCAGCTGGCTCCCTCCTGGGTCCAAGGAAGCCCAGGGCAGAGGATCACCCATCGCAGATGTTGAGCAAGAAGCCACCAGCCACCCCTTTGCCCAGGAGAGGCAGTGCGGTAGCCTGGGAGCTGGGATGGGGCTGAAGAAGAGGAGGAAGATGAGGGGGAAACACTGGGAACTAATGGCCCTTCCTGGCCCACAACCAGAGGCCAGGGAGCTGAATGGCCAGGACTTACAGCAACAGCAGGTGGACCACCTACTAACCACCTGCCAGGCATCCACAACAGCAAGTGCCACCTACTGGGTGCAGGCATCCTAGTCACACTGCGCTAATTCTCATGGCACCCCATCCTTACCCCATTTTGCACATAGAGTAACAGGCTCAGAGAGGTTAAGTAACCTGTGCCAGAGCTAACTAGTGGGGTCGAGACCCAGGTTCAGGCCTGCCTGACTCCCAGGCTCAGGGGCTTTCTGTGAGGCCACACCCATCCGAGGGGCTGGCTGGTCCAAAAACTGTCCAGCAAACCATCCTCAGGGTTGAAGATCAGCTAAGCCAGCAAACCTCAAACTGTAATGTATATACACACGTCCCCGGGGAGCTTGCTCACACAGCGATTCTGACTCAGCAGGTCCAGGGAAGGGGCAGAGGTGGGGGTTTTTAACAAACTCCCAGGAGCTCATGGTGATCTGATGGCCCACAAACTATCCTTAGAGGGGCAAGGGATTCAGCCCTGCACTGATCCATCTCTGCAGACAGAGGCATCCCTTCTGTGCGATCTGATAGAATGCGCTATGGAGGTGGTCTTCATCCCAATCTGAGCCGAGAGGCCTTTCCCCTCTCCCAGAGCCTCCAACCACTCTGTACACACAGCCACGAGTTACACTCGGCACTGCCGCTTCCTGGAGAAACGGTGTGGAAGCCAGCTACCCTCCCTCCGCTGGAGGACGTTGAATGACGTTGAATGAGCAGTGGTGGCTGGTTCAGTGCCCATCCCCGTGAGTTCAGAAGGCTCCCAGGAGACCTGCAGCTCATCCTGGCCTCAGCCAAGAGCTGGCCCAAGGCCTCGGAGACTTGGTTCCAACCAGTCCAGTTCCTCGTGGACCAGCTACAGGTCCAGATCAGTTCGTGGGGGCACCAGGCGGATGCAGCCGCAGCTTGGGCTCCATAGGATCGATGTTGAAGAAGTTGACCGTGGCAGAAGTCCTGGCGGGCGGTGGGGGGTCCCGGGTGGCCTCCCCCGGTAGCAGCAGCTGGGATGTGAGCTGAAGGCCGGAGGAGCCCCCTGAGCCTGAGTCAGAGGCAGAGGCAGAGGCAGAGTCCGGGGGCAGGGGCAGGGGCAGCACCTGTTGCAGGCTCAGGCCTGGCCGGGCACCGCTGTGGGAGGTACGCATGGAGGGCGAGGCCAGGCTGGTCCGCTGCTCCTGGGGGCAGTAGGGACACGGCAGGATCCTGCCCAGGGCCCGCTTGAAGTCCCGCATGAAGAGTGGGTAGATGATAGGGTTCATGGTGCTGTTACAGTAACCCAGCCACGTGAGGACATCGAAGAGACCGGGGGAGATGCAGTCACACACAGCCTGGAGGAAAGGGGCGCATCACTCCTGGTCCTGGGCAGGAACACAGACCACCCACCCAGCATGACTGGGACAGACACACACGAGCACACCAAGAGAAGTAGCCCACCTTCCTCCCTCCCCGTGCTTGGGCTGGTGTGGATTTCAGGGTCCTCCCCAGCAAGGCCTGGACTCATCTGCCCCCTACGGTGGCATTACCTGGGCTATGTTGGCCACAAAGAAGGGCAGCCAGGTCACAAAGAACATGCCCAGCAGGATGCCTAAGGTCAGACTGGCCTTCAAGGCCTTCCTGCTGTGCTTGGTGGCCAGACGCCTGCTGTCGGCCAACTCCACCCCAGGGCGGGGGGTCCTGGGCACCTGCAGAAAGGAAGTCCACATGAGTCAGCAAAGAGCCCTCGACTGACCCTGACCCCATCTCCAGACTGAGCCTCAATCCTAATTCTAGACTGAACCCTCATACCGGCCATAAACTGAGTCCTGACCCTAGACAGAGCCCCAACGCTAGTCCTAAACTGAGGCCTGACCATGACTCTAGATCAAGCCCTGACATCAGCAATAAACCAAGCCCCGATCACGATCCCAGACTGGTCCCTGATGCCTACCATAGATTGAGCCTTATATAACCAAGGTCTCAAATTGAGCCTCAAACCTGGACCAGACTGAGCCAACCTTAGCCCCAAGCTGTGTCCTGTCCCCAGCAATAGACTGAGCCCTGCTCCTGACCCAGCACTACACAAGGAACTCTAGGAAATGCAGTGAGACAGCAACATCACCCCAAACACAAATCAGTCCAAAAGACACCGCCCCCCATGCAAAGAACAAGTCTATGCAAGCCAGCACCCACGACCTTGAGCTCCAGCACCTCCCAAAGCCTTTGGTGCTAGAAAAATTGGTCACAATTTAACAAAAGAGGCCCTGTTGCTGTCCAGGGATTGGCTATCTCTTTTTATATGGGTTCTCTTCATATATTGGAGAAATGGTTTTGCTTGCACTATTACCCTCATGCTGCACAAAATAAAGTGCTTTTTTGGAAAACCTGTGCCAGAGCAAACGTTTACAATGAAATCTATTATAAATTACTTGGGGTGCTCTGGCATTTCACAACTCAAATTATGTGTGGACTAGCAGACATGCTATTCCCAAACATCGACTTCAAGAGCCGGAGAGTGGTGGAGGGAAGGGATAGAAAGGAGCCATTGAAAGGGGACCACGGGCATGAGGAGGTTAGAATTCGACTCTGCAATTTGGACCACAGTCCCAAAATATGAAGTTTCCTTAAACTGGAGTATCCTTTAGCCCAAAAGTTCCCAGAACTTTCCAACCTCATGAGCCCATTGAGAGTCTAATAACATCTACACTGTTCCCAGGAAATTAAAAGCTTATCATTTTTTTACACACATACAAAAAAAAATCCCACACTTTCCAGAGGGTTCTGAGATCATCTTGAAGCCCATCCAGGAACTCCTAGGGGGTCCATGAAGTCCTCCTCTAAACCGTGCGTTGTAAACAATTTTAGATTTTCTTTCTTTTTTTTTCCTTTTTTTAATAGAAACTCTTTCAAAGTACAGTCCTTTTTTATTATTATTGAGTTTTAGAGAGAGAGAGAGAAAGAGAGGGGAGAAGTGATAAGAATCAACTCATAGTAGTTGCTTTCTGTATGTGCCTTGACCCAGCAAGCCTGGGGTTTTGAACCGGCGGTCTCAGCATTCCAGGTCAACGCTCCATCCACTGTGCCACCACAGGTCAGGCCAATTTTGAATTTTCATACATCAGATTGTCACAAAGTGAGGCCCACCTATATTCACAATTTAAGTAAATATCAATGTGCAGGGGTGTGCACTCTTCATTGAACGATGCAAAGAATTGTATGCTTCTGGGGAGCACACCTGAGCTTTGCAAGTCAGGAATTCCCCCTCCGCCCTCCCACCCTACATTTTCTAAACTTTATGGGAGCCCAGATTACTTCATGAGGCAGCCAGTAGTGGGCTGAGTACAGAGAAATGAGAGTCAGAAGGAGGCAGGAAGGGAACCAGATTCCCAGGCAACCTTCGCAGATGGAAAGGGGGCGGGAGAGACAAAGCCAAGATGTGTCAGCCCCATCACGTATGCACAGAAGTCAAGCCTCTCACCCGGCTCTCAGGTGCGGGGCGCCACCACCTTCCAGGCCCGCTTTTCTCTCCCCGCCTCCTCCGTGTAGCGGGACCTTGTTCTTTGTCCATGGTGCTGAAATGTCAGCTCCATACTGTCTTTCTAAAAGCTCGGGGGTCTAATTTTGGAATGGCAGTGGGAAGGAGCGGACAGATGAAGCACTGTAACTCCCACCCCTCAGCGTGTTTATCCAGGCGAAGTCTGGTTATTTGAATATCAAGGACAAATCCACAAAGGGCAGCCGAAGAGAGGCATTTGTTGTCTCTCCCCTCCGTCTTGGTGAGGCAGCATTGTGCAGAGGCAAGAGCTAGGCTTTTAAGACAAGTGGTCGGGCTTCAAACTATGCCTCTACTACTTATTCACTCTGTGCCCTTGAGAGAGTCTCTGTTTCCACACCTGTAAAGTGGGAGAAATGATACTCAGCTTACAGAGTCGCTGTGAGGCTGTGGGTGATACGTGCATGCACGGGTCCCCACATAGAGTAAGCGCTCAGCGCGTGGTAGCCTCAGCAGGGTGTGTATGAGAAAGAAGTTCTGTCACCCTCGGCAGCCTGGTCCTCCTGCCAGCATCTCTGGCTCCCCAAAGCGGCACAGATGTCAGGACACACGCTCTGACTCACCGCAATGTAGCAAGGGGTGGGGTGGGGTGGGAGAGAGGACCCACTTTTCTCTTTCCTCTTCTCATTTTCTCCCCTCCTCCATATGGTTTCTTGGCCCCACCATGGTCAGCCTGCAGGAGAGGCTCCTGCTTCCCCAAAGAATCTGCTAAGATCTGCCAGGCCTTCGAATTGCTGCCATCAATGGGAACAGACAACAAGGGAGGAGGAGACACAGTCTCCAGAAGACCCCACCATACTGGGATCCCTCTGAGCCCTGGGGACCTAGGGCAGGGGAGAGGCAAGAGAGAACCTTGATCTTGTCAGAGCACTAAGGCATGAGGAACTGAGGGTGATACCCTGAGGGCAGGCATCAGGGCAGAAAGCTCCAGAGGTGGAGTTATGGATAATCTGAGATTCTTTCGTCTTCCTGGGAACAATGGTGGGTTTTTCCTTCACCTCTTCTCCTGAAAGAGTTGACCCAAGAATGTAGGCAAAAGCAAAGAGAGAAGGAAACAGGCTCAGAGAAAGCAGGGGACCTTCCCCAGGTCACATAGTGCCAGAACAAGGCCTTGAACCAAAGCACTAATGACCCCAAATCAACACTGTGATGCTCATTTATTGAGCACTTACTATGCATCAGCATTTGATATTCACTGTGCCATTCAGTCTTTATGGGAGTATTATTATCTCCACTTTGCAGATGAGGTTCAGAGAGGCAAAACAACTTCTCAAGAGCATTGAGTCAAAAATCAAAGTCATTTCTGGCTCCAGAAACTACACTTCTTCCACTTCACCATGCTGCTTTTATTTGGGGGGATGGCATCCATGGGCCACAGTCAAGGGGCGGGTACAGAAACCCTGCTGCTGCCACCGACAGGCCTGCATGGGGCAGAAGTCAATGGCACACACCCTGGTGTCGACATGCCCCCCTCCACTTCTCTCTGCCCTGTAGTCACCTCATAGCCCCTTATGGTCACATTGTTTGTATATCCCTTACAAGCCTGTAACATGTGCAACTGTCAGAGGGCAGCCACCTGGAGGACAATCTGGCAGTGCCTTTCCAGAGTGCAATTCCACTTACAGGTTCCTCTGGTTATAAACACCCGTACACTTGTCTGCACACACGGCATATACAAGAAGGTGTGCCACAGCACTATTCATTAGAATCAGCCTAAATGTCCATCAGAAGGACAGTGGTTAAATAAACCATGGCACATCCCACTAAATAGCACTACACACATGTTTAGGCCCTGGCCATATAGCTCAGTTGGTTAGAACATCATCTGATATGCTGAGGGTGCAGGTTCAATCCCCAGTCAGGGCACATACAAGAATCAACCAATGAAAGCATCAATAAGTGTAACAACAAGTAGATCTCTCTCTCTCTTTTTTTTTCTCTCTCTCTCTCTCCCTCTTCCTCTCTCTCTAAACTCAATAAATAAAAAATTTAAAGAAAAAAATAGTAAACACATGTTTAAAAGAAATGAATCAATGAAATGGAAAGATATCCAAGACATATTAAGTGATAATGGCAAGTGGTAAAACAATACAACAGTTTTATTTGATTAAAAAAATGCACAAAATACTAAACTTTACTAGATACATAAACAAATATGTGAACATATAAAAAAAGGACAGGAAAGACATACTCTAAGTTAGCGAGTGTCCCTGGGAGTAGAAGGTGACTGGCTGGAAGTCAAAGAGGTATTATACTTTATCTCTATATTTGAATTTTTATTTTAAAATGTACTTGTGTATTCCCTTGTGTAGTTTAAAGTGTTTATGGCCATCGAATCATAGTGTGAAGTTACAAGGTGGACTCTAGAACCAGACTGCCTATTTCCAAATCATGACTCTGTCACTACCCAGCTGAGTGACCTTGAGCGAGGTACCTCACCTCTTTGTGCCTCATTTTTCTCATCTGCAAAATGGCCATTATAATAGCATGTGCCTCATGCAATTGTAGTAAGGATTAAATAATATCCAGCAAGTTATTCGAACAGATGCTGGTACGTACTGTGTACCACGTGTTAGCTATATTGTTGTTGATTTAACTAGTGTCCAGTTTAACTCTTTGATAACGGTGGTGATACTGATGCTGGTGGCAGGCTTAGTGCTTTTCCCCAGAGCAGCTCAGAAGGGGGTGAGCTCCCCAGAACCATTTTTTGCTATAAGAAGAAAGGAGAGGAACATTTGTTGAGCACTTACCATGTGCCTAATTTACATATATCATCTCATTGGTTCTTCAGACAACCTCAAGTGATAAACAGCATTACCCCTGGGGTAGAGGGACGTGAAGGATGTTTCCAAAGTCACCTGGATATTCTGGAAAGGAGGCAGGATTTGAACCCACAACCAGCCAGAACACAGGCTCGGGTACCGAGACCAGGCTCCACCACACTGCCTTGGTCCTAGCAGCAGCCAAGCCTGCCACACTCCACACTGCTCCTCCATCAGCCTTGCCCCGATTCAGCCCCCTCCTTCCCCTCTGAGATATTTCTGTGATCACAGCCTCCCCCTCTGAGGAGGAGGAAGCAGAGAGGGAAGGGAAGATAGATTGCTAAGACAGAATGAGGCATAGTTGGGTGAAAGACGGGCAGGAGGGAAAGGAAGAGAAATTGATGGCAGAGAGGTGGGGAGAGGAAGACAGCGGGATGCAGAAGGGAGGAAGAGAATGGGGCGAATGGGACTGAAGGGGAGAAGGATGGGTGAGCGGGAGAAAGGTGAAGTACAAAGGAAGACGATGGGGAGGGGGCCATGGGCCACAGAGACACAGGAATCCTGGCAAAGAGAAGCTGAGAACGCAGGAACCGCCAGCCAGGCCCCCTTCTGCTGCTCTCGGCCAGGCTGAGCTGAGCTCCATCACTGGTCCCTCTGGGGCCTTCCAAGGATGAGCACGTTCCCACATGGGCACACTCCCTCCCCTCTCCTTTCCTGCCCTGGCAGCATCCAACGCCCACTGCCTCCCATGCTCACAGTCCCTGACTCAGCTATAAGCATGACCCCCTTTCTCATAGCCTCTGGGGCCAGGAAGACCTGACTGAAACCACTAAGCCAACCGGTTCCTTTATAAAAGCCTGTTCACATAAATAAGCAGATGTGGGGGTAGGGGGCAGAAAATGCTCAAGCCTGCTCAGTTCCCATGTCCTCAACCCAGAGGAGCTGGGGCTTTAGGGACCTGTGCCCAACTCCCTTCCTACCACGGAGAAGCTGCAGGCTGCACCGGGGGAGGGAGCTAAGGGCTAGCTGGGGCTGAAGGCAGGAGGAAAGAGGCCCAACGTGCCACAAGCTTTGTTCTCATCAGTTCCTTTAGGTCCAGGCATTGAGAGAGCCTCCACCCCCAAGCCAGAAGCTGCCAGCCTCTCGGACAGGCCAGCAGGAGTGGGAGGAAAGGGGTCAAGAGCCAGGAGGCCAGAGTAGAGGCAACATCCCAGAAGCAAATTCCCACAACGTAGGCAGTTCTCCAGGCAGTATGGAAAGTGGCATCGGAGAGCCTGCTTAGGAGCTGAGTGGTTCTGGAAGCAAGGATAGTAGCGGGGTCTGACACTTCCACACGCCACCAAAGGAGAGGGCTTTCCAGGAAGTAGGAGGAATTAGCACAGGCACCATTTCTGGCTTGAGGGGTCCATGGGTCATTCTGCCTTGGAGGCAGCGAGCTAGCCTAAATGACCCAGGAAGACTCTTCTCAGCATTTGGTTTTAGGACTCAGTGTGCCCCCTTTGCTTCAGGGTGCAAACATATGCACAGCCAATGACAGATTCTGAGTATCCACAGACTGAGACACCTCTCCTAGAAGCTTCATAGTCCCATCATGATAAAGTTCTGTAATCAGTGTCTGTCTCCCTGACTAGTACATAGATTCCCAGAGGGCAGGACCCTCTCAGTCCTGTCCATCACTGCATTCACAGCCTCGGATAGCACCTGCACAATGTAGGACCTCCATACTTGTTAACAAGCAACTGAATTGATGTACTGAAAAGTGTGGGATCCACCAGGTACAAGAACTGATTCTGAAAGGAATGGGAGGAAACGAAGCAATGTGAACAGGGGTTGAATGGCTGGCTCTGTGAAGCACCGTGTCCATTTCAGTCCTTTCATCAATAAACACGGAGCACTGAGGCTATGCCAGCCACTGTGGAAGGTGCTGGGAATCCAACAGGAAACAGACACATTCTAGTAGGAGGAAATAAACAGATAAATAAATGGGAACGTATTGAACATGTCAGGGGGTGGTAAGCACTGCTGAGAATAATAACTCAGGAAATTAGGACTGAAGGGGATCCAGGAAAGTATGTCAGTTGCTACTCTTAATTGACAACTGAGCAGAGGCCAGAAGAAAGCAATGGAAGTTGCAGAGAAACCACATGGAGATGTAGGGGAAGGGTACTCCAGGCAGAGGGAACAGCAAGTGCAAAGGTCCTGAGGCAGGGCTGTGCTTGGTGTGCTCAAGGAACAGCCAAGAAGCCAGCATGGCTAAAAGAGAAAGAGTGAGGAAGGAAAGGAATCCACAGAAGGAGCAGAGAGCCAGGTGATATGAGAGGTGAGGCAGCAGGAGCAGAGGAACAACAGGACAGGACTTGCATTTTAAAGAGCTCACTGTGGCTGCAAGAATGGAATCAGGGAGTCAGTGGGAAATCCTTGCAATAACCCAGGCATCAGATGAAGGGGCTCAGCCTGGGGGCGGGGAAAGTGATGGAGACGAGAAGTGGCCCGAGCCTGCACATGCCCTGAAAATAGAGACAAGACTAGACGTGGATTGGGAGGAAGAGAGGCATCCAGGCTGCCTCCAAGGTTCCTGGCCTGAGCAGTTGAAAGCATGGGGTTGCCATTGGTTGACATGAGGAAGACTGTGGGGAGAGTAGGGCTAGGGCCAGGAAAATCCAAGGTCTGTGTGGAGCATGTCAACCAAGCAGCCCAAACTGGAAGTTATCAGCGTGTAGGCGGTACTTTCAGTCAGGAGACAAGATGAGCTCACCAGAGAGTGAACTTGAAAAACAAGAGAGGCTGGGGGCCCAGAGATGTCATGGCTGGGGGACCCAACAGAAGAAACTGAGAAGGCACAGCCAGTAAAGCACAGGGACATGAGGGGGTGCCCCTGAAGCAGTGTTTTAAGAGAGTGCCATCGCCCACAGGCAATCCAACGCTCACACTGAGGCCTTGGCATCAGCCTGATCTGAGCCTGAACCTCACTAACCAGCTGTGTGTCCTTGGGCAAGTCACCTCTCCTCTTCCTGAACCTCAGCTTCCCATCTGTCAACAGGAATGGTGGCAATATTTTCCTCATTAGGTGTTCGGGGTTTAGCTCAGCTCAGTGTCTGGCACACAATGAGCGCTCAAAGACTGTGGGGCTGTAGCTGTTGGTACCTGGGGGACTCCTGCCCAGGTTCTGAGGCCACAGGCTCAGGTTCGATCCTGGTGCCAGCCAGTTAGAGTCACGGAAAGAAAATCTGTGTGTCACAGGCCCTGCTGGAACCAAGAATCCAGACCTATCCCACTCCAACCTCATCAAGACCAGCCAGCTTCTCCCACCCTTAGTCACAAAAGCAGAGCTTCCCACAGTGGGGAAGGGCCTAGACTCTAGGTGATAAATTGACACCTTGTAAGGTAACTGAATCACACAGTAGGAACACGAGCCCTTTACAGTTCCCGTCTAGCTCTCTGGTCACGCCATGAGGAAGTCTCGTGTTGATGTCACTTTGTCTTTAACATTCATCTGACACTTAACAAAGAGGAAGCAGGCCTCGGCCCAGTCACTTCAACCAGCCGAGCCAGGCCTCAGGAACACTGCTAGGTTCTGCACACTCACTGAAGTTGTGTTCGTCACCTTCTATTTATGGCAAAGATAATTGCTTGTCCACTCTGGAAAAGATGAGTCTTTTTCTTAAACAAACCCTTGGAAGTAAAGATAAATGAGGTGATTAAAAGAAATGGCTAAGTACATATGAATGAAGTGGTTTGAGGAGTGTAGGGAGGGTAGTAAGACAGGTGTCCCAAGGTGGTTCCTTTGGCCTGAAGTTTGGGACGTGTTCCTTTACAAGAACCCAGAGAAAGAGTAGGGATGGCCCAAGGCAGTTCTTCCTACTGCTGAAGAACCAAGCCAGGGTCACAGCCACCTGCTGAGACTCAAGGATGTTCTCCAATGAGCACGGATTGGGGGAGAGAGCAGGCCTGTGGCCAGGACCCCTGGCCCACCCAGCTGCTGCTCTGGGCCTCACTGCTGGAGTGGGACAAACTGCTCCAGGGAACTGGCCCTCAGCCAATTCTCTATTCATCTTGTGACCCACAAGCCCCCACCCCCACCTGCAAGAGTCTCCTTCACCTGAGGCTTCACCAAGATGAGCCTGGAGAGCCCAGTCAGGACCTTTCTCGGGGCCTATGATCTAATTCTTGTGGGCTAAGGCCTGGTATGTCTAAACTCCCATCCCTCAAGTGGACAACCGCACTTAAGCGTCATGTGGCCTGGATGGCAAAAGCAGGTACTCTGCTCTGGACACTGCATGGCCTTGAGCTAAGAGCACCTATCCTATTTACAACTAATTACAAAGCACCTACTATGCACCATGGAGATCACAATCAACCCAGACACAGCCGGTCCTCACGGGGTTTACATTCAAGTGGGGGGACAGACAATGAATGAACAAGCCAACAAATAAACTGAGGGTCCCTCTGGAGAATAACCAGCTGGGGGAGGGTGCGGGTCTGCAGACAGAGTAGTCAGGAACAGCCTCTAAGAAAATTTAATCTGTGAGCTGAAAAAGTCAGGCAAGGGAAGCTCTGGAGGGAAAGCATTCCAGGCAGAGGAAACAGCAAGTGCAAAGGCCTTGGCAGGGAGGTCAGCTGGTGCCTTCAAGGAACAGACAGAAGAACCATATGGCTGGTGCAGAGAGAGGGAGGGAGAAGGAGGTGACGTAGGAGAGTTTCGCATGGTGGGAGCCCAAGGCCAGACCCTGACATAGGTCTCCTTTTTATCCCGACAGCAATGGGGACTCACTGAAGGGCAAGGAAGTGACGTGATCATTCTTTTTCTTAATACCTCTGACTGCTATGCAGAAAATGGATGGGGGTAGGTCTGAAGCAGAAGCAGGGGGAGCCAGCAGGAGACTATCAAAGGCTCCTAGGTAAGAAGCAATGATGGCTTGGATTAGGAAGGTGTGTTGGAAATGCACATGTTTAGGAGACAGCACCAACAGTTCCCACCAATGAATCTTGAGTGCAAAGGGAGAAAAATTATCCCTATGTTTCTGGCTTGCGATGCCACGATGGTGCCATTTGCCATCATGGGGAAGACCTGGGAGGAGCAGGTGGGAGAGTTGGGTCATCCTGAATTCCCTGTTGCACACGTTACCTTCCAGAAGCCTGCCTCCCATCTCGATGAAGCTATCCTGTGGACAGTCCAGCACAAAGTCTGGAGATCAGAAGACACGTAGGAGCTGGGAATAGCCACTTGGAAGTCACCATCAGCGTATATTAAGGGGTCAGGTGCCCCATAGGCACCCAATAGCTGCTCATTCCTCCAACCCACAATCCCGGATCTCCCCGCGCCCCGCGGGTACCTGCAGTGTCTCCAGCGCCTGGCCGGCCATGCCCGCAGGGAGGGAGGCCACCTGCAGAGCCTGCTTGCGGGCGGCCAGTAGGATCCTGCAGTAGGTGAAGCAGATGGCGCCCGAGGGCAGGAAGAAGGTGAGGCCCGACGCCACGAGGACGAAGGGCAGGCTGGCTAGCAGGCGGCACTGGCCCGGGGCGGGTGTCCGCGCGCGGCCCAGCTCGTGCCAGCCCAGCAGCAGGGGCAGGAAAGAGGCAAGCGCCGCGAGGGTCCAGGCGCCCAGAACTAGCGCCAGGGCGCGCGGGGTTGTCATGCGCAGCTTGTAGCGCAGCGGCGAGAGGATGAGCAGGTACCGGTCCAGGCTGATGAGGCAGAGGTTGAGGATGGAGGCGCTGCAACACATCACGTCGAAGGCGGCCCAGAGCAGGCAGAGGCCTCGCGCCAGCACCCAGCGCCCGTACAGCGCGTTCAGCATGGCCGGCGGCATCACCACCAGCCCCACCATCAGGTCAGACGTGAAGAGCGACACCAGGAAGAAGTTGGACGTATTGCGCAGCGCGGGCTGCGTGCAGATGAGGGCGATGAGCAGCAAGTTGGCCGCGGCAGTGAGCGCGATGACCACACACAGCGCGGCTGCCACCCAGCCTCGGACCCCCGGTTCCGACACCAGCCCCGACCCCCAGTCGGGGGTGCTGTTGTATGCAGGACCCGGCTCTGGGACCATGGGGGCGCAGGATGGGCAGCGAGGCCGTGAGGTCCGAGAGACACCCCTGGGGGCGGACAGGGGGGAGGAGAGGGACAGGGCGATAGGTAAACAGGCAGAGACCCGAAGCGGATGGGCAGGGGGTAGACAGGCGGCCTCCGGTGTGGGGCAAGGACACCTGATCAAACGTGTAGGAAGTTTAGAGGGGGCGCTTGATGAGGAGCAGAGTGCCGTCGAGTGAGCGGGCAGGAAGTAGGAGGATGGGGACGCCAGAGGACTCTTGGAGGTTGAATGGGTGGGAGCGGAGTCACCTAGAAGGGGCTGAAGATCCGAGCGAGGGCGCCTAACTGGGGCACGGAACCGTGGAGGTGGGAGCAGAGGGCAGTGGGCGCGCTCGAGCGGGGGCAAGCTCTCCGAGGCAGGTGGGTGTTCGGGCGCTCTAGGTCTAGAGCCGTAGTGCTTGGGGTTTCAGGGTGGGGGCCCACGGGCCAGAGCAAAGCCTCCCGCGGAGAA
This sequence comes from Saccopteryx leptura, assembly GCF_036850995.1. Lineage (NCBI taxonomy): Eukaryota > Metazoa > Chordata > Mammalia > Chiroptera > Emballonuridae > Saccopteryx > Saccopteryx leptura. The sequence goes on along the minus strand of NC_089505.1, from coordinate 97,014,677 downwards.
GGCAGGTCTCAGAGCCCGTGCAGAGGCATTCCTGGGATTGGGCGGACACGGTAGCCTGAGGTGTGGGGAGGAAAGGACGCTGGGCCGGCTGGCAGGAACAGAAGGGGCAGCGGCCGCGCCTCCGTCCCCTCCCCACCTGGCCGCCGGGTCACGGGTCCCACTCCTGCCCGCGCTCGGTACCTGGGGCGCTCAGCGCTGCTCCGCCGCGGGCGACTGCGGCAAGCGCCGCGGGGCTGCGAGAGGAAGAGGCGGCCGCCGGCCCGGCAGGCGCCCAGGGAGCCCAGGAGGCGCGACGAAGGGCCAGCGCAAGCGGGTGAGCCGGTTGGGCTACCAGGGGTGCGTGGTCCCCGCGCCGCGGAGCCTGCGCTCCTCCTCGCTGTGGGCGGGGACAGCTGAGCCCCCGCCTCGCAAGCGGGCGGGGTCCCTGGTACCCCAGGCCTGTGGAGGGGCGATCCAAGTGCCCCAGCGGCAGCAGGTCGCCTCCCCAGATGTGGCAACCTCCATGGCCCCGCAAACCCCTCCCCAACTCACACGTGGCGGTGGCGCAGGAGGAACTCAAGAAGAGGAGGCTGTAGCCTGCCTTTATCTAGGGCTACCCCCCTGTGCGTGTTTGCCCACCGCAGCCGGCGCACCGCATTACCAGCGGGAGTCCATTGGGAGATATTGGGCAGATCACTTGACACCCATATGTGCACACACACACACATAGGTATGTACACATAAATATTATACATAATATATAGTAATCTCTATAATACTTCTTTTAAACTTCTAGTTTAAACAGCAAGTCACCTCCTCCTCAGGGTTCTCCAGCAGAGATCTTCCCTTTTCGAAGTATCACCAGGTCCTAAGAAAGAAGTCCCTGACCTGTTGGCACTCCCAGTTTAACAGAATGTGAACAGGATTGGGACACTCCGGGCCATGTGGGGGGTACAGTCACTGTAGGTAGAGGGGTAGGATGTGGCACCCCAGGGTGTGATCCCACTGTGTATCTCTTCCTCTAACAAGAGTTTCTACAAGGCTTCACAGATTAATGTTGTGAATTCCATTCATTCATTCAACAAACATTTGTTGAGCAGCTAGTAGGTGTCAGGCACTGTTCTGACCAACTGGGACACCACAGTAACCAAAACAGATCCCAGGTTTGTGGAGTTTGCAAGGTCTTTCTTGATTGCCTTCAGCTCAAAAGAATCTGTATAACATAGAGCCACATCTTGTGGTGACTCCATCCTGAACCCCTACAGCTCCCACACGTAAAGGTCCTGCTATGTGTCAAAGGCTTTATTATATTTTCTGACCTTTTGTAATAATACCGAGAGATAGATGTTAAACTGGGGCTCAGAGAAGCCAGTGGCCTCCCCCGAGGTCACCAGCAGCAAGTGATAAAGTGGAACTGAAACCCAGGTCTGCCTGACACCCAAGGCAGAGAAATCCTAAGACACTACAGCACCCTCCACCCACTCATGAGCCACTTTTTGGTTCTCGGAGCCTCCATATGGCCCACAGACAGGTCTATGCAGCAGGAGGAGGAGGCTTGTCATCCTTCCCAGTACCACCTGCACCATCCTGACAGGTTCTGCTGTGCCCGAAGGAACAGGGTGTCATATACCAATCATGAGATGAATGTCTTAAAGGCCAGACTTGGGATCCCGTTTCTGCTGCTTACTAGCTCTGTGGATTTAAGACCAATGGCTCCATCTCCTTGGGTCACTATTCTTTCATCTGCAGTAGTTTTCAGAGTAATACAGCAACCACCTCACAGGGTTCTTAAGGGGATTAAATGAGCCAGTGTAATCTGTAAACTTTATGGTATTGTGTCATTGCTAGCAGTTAGCCTCAATGTTCCCATTTGAACAATGGGAATGCATGCAACTCTGGAGTAAACCCTTCAGCCCAGGGATTCCTGGCTGACCAATAGCAAACCTCCCATGTAAAGCAGACATTGGAGCCCGGTGACCTGGGTTCATAATCCTGATTCTGCTCCTTGCTCTGTGAACGTGGTAAAGCCTCTTCAGTTCTCTGCTACTACAAAACTGGGGTAGTGAAGACATGAACAGAATAGGTCTTTAAACCATTTCACACAGAGGAGCTGCCTGATAAATTTCAGCTTTGAAAAATTAGTGAGATATATATATATATATATATTATAGAATATAAGCCCCTCTGCTTTAACTTTGATGTAATGTTTGATAGCCTTTGTTTAGAAAAAAAACTCAAGAAAACATGACAAAAATGTTAGTATTTGTTCATTCTGGGTGATAGATTCACAGATGTTGGTATGATCTGTACTTTTTTATAGTTCTATTTTTTTCAAGCTTGGGCCTGAGTGATGGTGCCACCTTGTGACCACACTGTTATTACCTTGAATTTAAGAACTTTTCAGAAATTACCATGAGCGCTCCTAAAGTTATTGTTTCCATTATGGATTAATAATGTTCTAGACATCCTTAACATTTCAGGGTGAAAAGGGACCTTCAGGATGCTTAGCCTTTGGTTGGTTACTTCTAGTCCCAAGGTGCTCTCTCCCTAGAGAGGAAGGCTGGTGCCACAATGGGACAGCTGAATCTTAGAAGGTCCTTCTTCTGCTCCAGGCCTCCATCAGATGAGCCCGCGCTCAAGCTAGTGACCTCGGGGTCTCGAACCTGGGTCCTCCGCATCCAAGTCAACCGCTCTATCCACTGTGCCACCGCTTGGTCAGGCCCCAGGCCTCCATTTTTGTCAGTACATAGAGGACAGAAGAGAGCTGCTCATTATAGAGATGGAGAAACCAAGGGCAGGGACGGTATGAGGCCTGCCCAAAGCTGCCCTCATAGAAGACACTGACCAACTAGGTAAACTGCATGCTGGTAGGCGTTTGTTGGTTTTGTTTGCTGCTGTATCCTCAGTACATTAGGCTGTCAGTAAATATCTGTTCAGTGAATAAATCAACAAAACTATCAGCCCATCCACCAGCAGTTATGGGCCAAACATTCATTTGCAATAATTGTTTTTTTATTTTTTATTTATTGATTTTTAGGGAGGGGGGAGAGTGAGAAACATCGACTTGTTGTTCCACTTACTTATGCGTTCATTGGTTGATTCTTGCATGTGCGCTGACTGGGCATTAAACCTGCAACCTTGGCATAGGGGACGACGCTGTAACCAATTAAGCTACCCAGCGGGGGCTCATTCTCAATCATTTTAATAATGGCGGACATTTATCAGGGTCTTACTATATGCCAGTCACTGTTTCAAGCTCTATATGTACACTGATTTATGTAAAGCTCACCATGACACTGACTGGAAAAGTTATGATAATCTTCCCTGTTTTACTGATGGGAAACTGAGCCTCAGAGATCTTAAGTGACTTGCTCAAGATTACACAGCTAAGAAGTGGCGCCATCAGGATTTGAACCCAGGCAGTCAAGATTTTCCCTGAGGCTTAGAGCAGGAGGGGGGGGGGAAGCTAGTTGGGGGTTGTTGGCTTAATACAGACTAACAAAGGCAGGAAAGCCGGGACCAATTACCCACCCATCCGGAGAGGGGCCTGCGTTGACAGTAGTGTGTGTCCCTGTTAATCCCTTGTAAAGATTTTTAAGCCCTTGCGGGTGAGGGTGGAGGGGAAAGGATGGCGGAGGGGGAGCTGCAGTTATTTTTCTGGGCTGTTTTGGTTCAGTTTGAGGTTGGCAAAGAGGAAAATGGGTAGTCACTACTTCACATCTCACTCCCCTTTGTCAACTAGCCCCACTAGCCAAACTTCTAGTCCTTAAAATATGGCTCCTCCCACTCGCTGCTCCCAAGTCCAATCAGCAGCGTCTCTCTCGTGTGGCCCCACCTTTGCCGTGTGGCCCCGCCCCCAGGACTCAGCTCCGGTCCAACTCTGGCTCTTCCTTCAGTCTTGTTGAAACTAAGCTCTGCGCTGATACTTCCAGGGCTCTTACTGCGAAGAGAATGAAGTCTGAACTGTGACTAGCATTCCAGGCCAGCCACCAGCCCCGCCAACCCACCTTCCTGCTTTTTTTCCGAGCCGCGCGTTATTAGTTTCTGTTTCTATGAATTTATACCCTACCTTGTTGCATACGGAGGATGGAAGCAGTTCCTGACCAAGACACATCCTCCCAACACAGTGCTCAGGTCTCAGCGGCCCAGCTCCAAAACCACAGCCCTACTAAGTCCTTCATTACGACCCGGTCTCTGGGTTCTCGGAAGTCTCGCGGGACTTTCTCTGCACCCTCGAGTGAGTTCTCACCTCCAGCCACATAGAAAGATTGTCGATATGGCCAGAGCTTGTCCCTCCAAGACTGAGGGGTTGCTGGAGTCTGCATGCAGGAAGTATATACTTCTCTCCAACCCAATTCCACATCAAGGGATGCAGCACCATTGTGGGTTGTCATGCAAGCTGTGGCCTGCACAACTGCAGGAAATGCCATTCTGGAGTTGGAACGTACACAACCTTCACAACCGTCCAGAGCAGCCGTGAAGCAAAGGCTTGGGACACCAAGGAAATCACATGTAGTACACAATGGTCGTCACTAGAGGGCGTCAGATTAGACTCTTGGGGCCGCTACTTCCCCGCAAGAGCAAATCACTCCCAGGGCATTAAGGCCTCGTTTTCCCCATTAGCAAGATGAGCATCTTTCAACGATTAGAAATAATATCTACAAATTGTCTGGTATGTGGTGGTTACAGCAATGTATGCGAGGATGAAAGGAGGTCTTAGCCCTCACCCTGTCCTTTCTCACTGGAGAATTTGGGGGCATTCAGGCTCAACTGCATGAGGGTAATGTTACCAAACTTGTAGGATCATTGTGAGGTGTCAGGAGCAGCCCAGCACACAGCAGGTAATTAAGAACTGGCAACTACTAAAGTTACACGGAAAGCCCAGGAATTAGGCCAGACTGACTGCTTGGGTTTGGGTCCTGTCGGTGACATTTCTTAACCGGATGACCTGGCACATGTCTTAATCCCTCTGCACCTCAGATGCCTCGTCCGCAAAATGAGGGCAAATCACAGGGTGGTGGTGAGGATTAGGCAAGTTATTTAAGTAAAGCCTTTAGCACAGCACCCCACCCGGTATATTAGTTTGTAATCACCAGTTTTGTCCATTTCCCCTTCTCCTGGGCCAGGCCAGGCTGAGGTACAGGGAAGGCCTGATGCTAGGTCACTGTGAGGATGAAGCAAGCCCAACGGACCAAGGGGTCAAACCCCAAAAGGCCCAGTTGGGGAAGCCCACCAAAGATACATGCAAGGCCATGAACAGGCACCCTAGGAGAGGCGGGAGCTGAGGAGACAGGGCCCAGGGGTGCACATGGCAGGAAAGTGCCAGGATCACCAAGATGCAGGAGTCTGTTCAGGGCACACTAGGCAGCCTGCCCCCTCTCCCGGGGACCTGCTGCCAGGCCCTCAGGAATCTTGTGCATCGGCGGGGCCAGCCAGGGAGGGAGAGAACAGGCGGTGAAGAAATTTATTCATAAGAAGACTCAGGGTCCGTCAGGGAGACAATCTACTGGTTACAAGCTCCAGAAGCTCTTGTCGGAACAGCCGAGGGGTGGGGCATCCCCAGGCAGGAGGCTGGTGGGGCTGGAAGCCACCCGCCTAGGGGGCAGAAGAGCAGACACATGTGGCTCTTCCCTGCCCACATGCCCTCCATGCCCTGCCCCAGTACCATCCGCACCTGCTCTAGGGTTAAAGTGCAGTGGGAGGGGGGAGGCCAGTGAGACCCAGCAGCTGGGGAGCCAGTGACCACGCAGCCCACTGGAGCCTTCGCTGCTCCTCTTCAGTTCTTGAGGCTCAGCAGGAGTCCACCCAACCCAGGTCCCTGCTTGGAATCTGAGTAAGGGTGACCCCCCTCCCCACCTTCAGATCCTTAGGAAGGGTTCCCCAAGCAGGCTGGCTCCTGATCAGGTTTCTGAGGGGCCTAGAACTTAGGGGGCAGCAGGAGGCAGTAAGATCTCAAAGAGGAGGGGAGGCTCTTCTGTGGCGATGATGGGGTGGGCGTGGTCATTCCCACCCCCTAACCTAGGAAGTCCCCTCCCTTTCTTGCCTCCCTCCATCCTCTGGAAAGCCAAGAAAGCCAGTGGCCCAAAGAGCCTGGCTGGCCCCTGGCTCCGGGTAGATAAGTCAGCAGGGTCCTGCCCAGGCCTGACTCCCAACCATTTCAGTGCCATGTGGAAAAGCTGCCCTGGGCATGGGAGTAGGGTGGGAGGCCTTTGGGGTAGCCTGTGGGGCTGGAGCTCCCTGTTTCTGCCAGTGGTCTTCCCAGCCCGGACCCAGCTCCACCATCGTACCCCAGGGGCCCTGCCCCACCGGAGGCTCCATGGGCCTTAGCCTGGCTCCCGCCATCTTGGATGGCCTCACCCTCACCTCAGCAGCTAAACCACCTTCCTTCTCCTCCCAAGGGCACATCTCTAGGAGGCAGAAAGGAAGAGAACACCCCTCCTCCAAAAAAGAACCCTGAAGACCTCTGCCTCCTGCCCCCATTCTTGAATATATTAAATTGTGCAGCTTGGCTCCAACCCCTCCCTTCAGATCTCCATGGCAACCGGGAAGCATTCCAAGTCCAAGTCTGAATCCAAGTCCATCCAGTGCCAAAGGGGGGCTTCAGCCTCTCCCCACACACTTCCCCCAGCATTCCATAGGGGACGAGAGGGGAGGAAGAGTCGAGGGCCTCAGTCCTCAGGCCCCTCTTCCTCAGTGTGAGGGGCCCCCGGGGGTTCCTCGGGCTCAGAGGGCTGCCCGCCAGGGTGGGGGTGGGAGTGGGAGTGCGGATGGGTGCCCGGCTGGGAGCCCAGGCCGTCCTCGCCCTGCACGTAGACACTCAGCCCCTCGTGACTCGGCTCCTTGCCACATGCCTGGCAGCTGCAGTGCAGGATCTTCTCCACCAGCTTGTCCACCCTGGGAACCTCTTCGTGGCCGGGGCACTCCAACGTTACCTGGGGAAGGCAGCAGAGATGTTTCCACGGGCCTGGGGCGGGCAGGGAGGTCCCAAGGGGAACACATCCTCATGGGACCAAGAATCCTAGACCCCTCGGCATCCTAAGCCCACCTGTGAGACCCCAGTTAGCTCTGTGGGCCCATCCAGAGGGAGAGGGGGAGAGTCCCTGCAGGTGCCACCTGACTTGTCTCCTTACAACCAGTCCTTCCACCTTCCTAAGCCATCCCCTAGCAGCAGCCAGAGGGCTTCCTGAGACAAAAAAAATCCATGTGGCCTGCCCCTGCCTAAAATTCCCCCCACTGCTCCCCACAGCCCAGGGAGAAAAGTCCTGACTTCTTACTAAGGCACCCCCAGGCTCTACCAGCTGCCCCTGGTGAACCTCTCCACCCCTGACTTTGAGCCACTCCTGCCAACTATGCTGATGATCTGCATGAGGCTTTGCACATGCTGTTCCCTCTGCCTGGAAGGTCCTCACCCAACACATCTCCTACCACCTACCCCAAACACTGCCCAGTTACTTTCTACTCAACCTTTGGGTCTGAGCTCAGATATCACTTCCTCAAAAAGTTTCCCCCTACCCAAACCCCCAGTCCAGCTGAGGTTCGCCCTTTATGAACCCCTTCAGCATCTTGCTCTGGGAAGGCCCCCAATTACCTTCCTTTTCCCCTCCCTCCCTCCCTTCCTTTTCTTTCCCTCCCTCTTTTCACACAGCACCTACTCCATGCCAGCTCTGGGGACACAAGGCATGGTCCCTCATGGAACTCAGAGTGTAGTATAGCAAACAGACTTGTCAAAATTATCCAAATGCAGACCAAAACCTGGGGATCTGACAGATGCTTAAGGGCAAGGGCACACAGTGCTCAGGGGATCAGGAAAGGGGCCCTGAGGAAACGATGCTTGAGCTATGAGCAGAAGGGTGAATAGAAGTTAACAAGGTGAGGAGGAAAGGAAAAGTGTTTGAACCGAAGTAAAGTGCATGTGCAAAGGGCCTGTGACAGTCACCAGCAAAGCAGGTATGAAACTGAAAGGAGGTAAGCTGGTGTCAAGTGTCAAGCTAGTGAAGAAGGTGAGAGAGGCTAGGTGAAGCTAGAAAGATTGGTGAGCCACACTGGGCTTGGTGGGGGCGTGGTAGGCTGGGCAGGGGCGGGCAGCAGTACTCACAATCTCCCACATGGACTGAGCTGGCATACAGGAGTCACAGTGCACCAGGGACTCTGTAGACTGCGGGAAGGTGTTGGGAACACTGTAGCTGAAACACTGTCCTAGGCACGCTCTGTGGGAGGAGAGGTCACCATGCCCTTGTCACTGTGGCAGTCACTGTGGCAGAGGCAGGGACGGGCAGCCCTGTCCCCTTCCTCCCTCCTGAGCCCCTGTGCTCCTATCCTCCACCAGTCCCACTGGATCCCACCTGTTCTGGATGGACTTGGCCTCACAGCCGCTGTGGCCCACGATCTGAGTGATGTTCTTGGCCTCACACCAGGCACTCTTGTCCGGAAACAGTGCCAGCTTGTTGATGGGCGGCGGAGCGGCCAGCAGCATGGCGGGGAGGACGGCCCCCACCAGAACCTGAAGCATCATGCCCGTGGCCTTCAGAACCCTAGAACTGAGCACAGACTGTGGGTAAGGCCAGCCAGGCTCAGGAGACTAGGAAGAGGGGGGCAGTGGGGTTACAAGCATGAGCGCTAACATCTGACTACCTGGGTTCAAATCCTAAGTCTACCAATTCCTAGCCAAGCACAACCTCAGACAAGTTATTTCTCCCTTCCAAACCTCAAAACTGGGGCTGGGATAAAACCAAAAACAAAACCAAAATCAAACCGGGGGCCGGTAATAGTATGTATCAGATGGCTACCATGAAGATTAAATGAGGCATTATTTGAAAAGCCCCCAGAAGATAGTACATACTCCACGTTACTTTTATAACTTACTAGGTAGCTCTGAACAAATTACTTCTACCTCTGTGCCTCGATTTCTTCACTTAAGAAACAGGGATGGTAACACCGTGTGCGGCAAAGGATTGCTGCTGGTACTGAACAGGCCCCTAAGGTTCAAGCACCTGTTGAGTGTTCAGCGATCAGTAGTTCTGTCCTCACTGTGATGTTGTGGGTCCCCCGGGCAAACACGAAAAATTGCCCACAATGCACGCCCCCAAGATCTCCTGGGCAGGCTGCCACCGGTGCCAGCATTCCGATGCCAGGAAAACTAACGTCCACCTTCACGTCACTGAGAATTCCTGGCACTTTGGCTGGAGGAACCCCAGGTAAAAAATAAAAATAAAAACTAACCCCCAGACTAGACTCTATTTCATTCTTGAATGTCCCACCAAAGCCTCGTGCCCCAGTCTACACACACATCATTATTCCCAGCTCCATCCTAACCTGGGACCAGCAGGAGACAACCCAAACCAAGCGCTTGACCCTCTCAGTTAATTGGACGGAGCAAGGCACTAGAACACCAGAATTCGCCAGCAGATGGCGCTGCAGGGCAGTGTGTGTCCCAAGGATTCCCACAGAATGGACTTTCCCAATGTTCCCCAACTTCATCTTCTGTAGGTTTCCTGCCCACTCCCCTACCTCAAATAATGTGGAGGAGAAAGGCTTTGGGGGAGATTCTGAAAGGAGAGCAAGGAGGTCCACTGGGGAAAGGGAGCTGCAGGGTCAGGAGTCTACACATGCTCTCTGACCCTGGATACCCCTGCTATGGAGTCCCCACCTGCTAGATGAGTGAGTTAGGCTTCCTAGACCACTGGCTTCCAAGCCTGGCAGATCCTCAGAATTCCCTGGGGCCTTGTGGAGTGAAAGTTCTAGGGTGGGTGGAAGTGTGAAATTCTAACAAGCTTCCAGAATGGTCGTGATACGCAACCAGGTGTGGAGACCGGTCCAGCTCACTCTGGGAGTCTGGGAGTCTGTGTCCTGGGACAGTCCCCGCAGAGGCCTGGGTGGGGCTGAAACAGAAGCAGGGGTCCGGTATTGCCCACTGGTCCCACAGACACCCAGCACTAGAGCCGGGCTGGCTCAGAGCCTGAAAGCCCATTCAGAACAACCCTCAGCCCACTTTCTGATTCAAACGTCTGGGAGGGGTACACGTGTGTGTGTGGGGGGGGTCTTGCCTTCTCCTGCAGTGAAACCTAAGTGGACTGACTCAGTCTGGCCAGCCTGCAAAGCTGTGACCTCCTCCAACACATCCTGCTCTCTCTATCCAACAAGTCCCTTCAGCTCCTGGGGGACGTGGGGTAAGGCGGGGAGAGCCGTAGGAGGTGAGTCCCAACAGTCTGCCCCCCGCCCAGATGAGTCTGTGTCAGGCCCAAACTCTCACCCACACACTTCCGGTCCCGCTCACAACATCAACAGCAAAGCCCATGTTTTCAGTACAACCACATCCTAACAAAATAGGACAGACTTGATCCTAACTGGAAACCTAGCTAATTTTTCAACAGGCTTAGCATCCAGGAGGCTTCCCTACCCCTGGCAGTGGATGGCCCGGGGCCACACTCAGCTCACCCCGGCCAGCAGCCTTGAGCTCCAGCGGACTGCGTGGTTCCCACAACCAAGGCCCCAGAAGTCGCCTATGTTTGAGTCTCAGCCCTCCCTAAGAGCTATGTAACTTCCAGAAATAAAATGCACCTCTCTGCATTGACCTACCTCAACCCCAGGACAGGGAGCATAGCGCTTTCCTTGGAGAACAACTGAGAAGATGCAATGAAAGCACGTGGTACCCAGCAGGCACCCAACTCAGACCAGTTCTCGTCCCCCGGGGGGTCATGGGGAAGGCTGGGCAGGCATCTGAGCTGAGGCTGAGCGCTGGACCAGGAGGCAGGGAGGACACCAGGCCACTCTCTCCCACAGAAATGGTTGTTATCAGGACTCATCACCCTTCTTCTGCCCTTACCCCCAGCCACCAAGAGCCCTCGCTGTCCCCAACCCCTGGCACAAACTGGGGTGGGCTCTTTGCTAGCAGGTTTAATGTTTTCATTGGTTAATCCTTTTTTCCTGAGTTCCAAGCAGCAACTCAGCCACTTTAAAAACAAAAAACACAGCAGTCAGACCTTCCTTCCTGAGACTTGAGAGCCTCACCCACAGATTCTCACCCCGTCCTCCTCACCCTCTTGGTCACATAGTAAGTGACAGGACTCTCAGAATACCGAAGTGGGATGGGGGAATCTCACCTTGTCCCAAGGCCTCCCAGCAAGTCAGGCCAAGCAATGCCCTTCTACTGAGTCCTGTGGTTCCCTGCAGTCCACACTCATTTACTGAGCAACTTCTAGGATGGCAGAGAAGAAGGCGAGGGTATGGGCAGGGGACGTGGGGTCCCAGACCCTGTGTCCCCTCAGGAGCTCAGAGCCCAGAGTGGGGGGATGGGGTTAAGAGGAAGTTGCTTAGAGTAGGGGCAGTCAGAGAGGGCTGTGGGGGCAGGGAGTAGATTCTTTTCTTTTTTCTTTTTTTTTTTATAGAGACAGAGAGAGTCAGAGAGAGGGATAGATAGGGACAGACAGACAGGAACGGAGAGAGATGAGAAGCATCAATCATCAGTTTTTCGTTGCAACACCTTAGTTGTTCATCGATTGCTTTCTCATATGTGCCTTGACCGCGGGCCTTCAGCAGACCGAGTAATCCCTTGCTCAAGCCAGCGACCTTGGGACCAAGCTGGTGAGCCTTGCTCAAACCAGATGAGCCCACGCTCAAGCTGGCGACCTCGAGGTCTCGATCCTCGATCCTCCACATCCCAGTCCGATGCTCTATCCACTGCGCCACCACCTGGTCAGGCGGGAGTAGATTCTTAATTCTAGATTTAATTCAGGGTCACAATTAGTTACCAATCAACAGTGGGGACAGGAAGGACACTCTTGGCTGTAGAAACAACCCCCAGGAGAGGGAGGAATTTACCCAGGTCAGCCCCGCACAGCCGACTCACAACATTCACTGGGCTGGGCGCTGTTCTAGGGGCTTTCACATACATTCACTTATGCAGTCCTTACAACAACCCTATGCAGTAGAGACTCTTATTTCCCCCATTTTGTAGATTAAGAACTGAGTTACAGAGACGTGAAGAGGTTTACTTGAGCCTGACCTGTGGTGGCGCAGTGGATAAAGCCTCGACCTGGAATGCTGAGGTCGCTGGTTCAAAGCCCTGGCTTTGCCCAGTCAAGGCAGGTAAGAGAAGCAATCAGTAAACAACCAAAGTGAAGCAGCTATGGGTTGATACTTCTCACTTCCCCTCTCCTTTCTCGGTAAAACCAATAAATAAAATCTTTTTTTTTTTTTAAGAAATTTGCTTGAGAGTCACTAAAAAAAATAAGTAGTAAAAAGAGATCTATTTACAACTTCTGTGCCTCAGTCATAGGAGTAAGTACATGAATATAAATAAAAGTGCTTAAAACAGAGCCTCATCCGTGGCTAGAACCAATGAGAAGTAAAAAGAACTGAGGTTTGAACCAGGACAGCAGCTGGGTCACCACCAGCTACCTTTGCAGATGAAAAGGGTCACAGAAGAGGAAGCAGGAAATGGAGAAGACGGCTGGGAACCGGGGACTGGTCTGGAGTGGGCACAAGGCCCTGTGTCCAGACTGGCGGAAGCTTGGGAGTCTCTCAAAACAGGATTCGAACCCCACTCCTGAGTCCCCTGCTCCTCGGAGCCTTGGAAAGGTGTGACACTGCCTCTCCTTGGGGTTCAGGTCAGGCTTCGGGGAGGACGCCTGCAGCCCCGAGTGGGGGCCTCCTTACCACCTCACTGTCCGTCCCCAAATCCAAGCCCTTCGGATCCTCCGAGGCCTTGGGCAGACACACGACACATCCGAGGCTGCTAACAACACAGGAAGGAAGTTCCCGGGGGGAGGGGGGCACTAGCTGATCCATTCCAGCACTGTGGAAACTGAGGCACAGGCCAAGAAACTGGCCACCGTATGTCCCACACTGAGGAAGAGGGCAGTGAATAAATGGGAGACCTGCCTTGGCAGGTCCCTCGGGAAGAGGGGGTGGGCAGCAAGAACACAGGCTTCGGGTCAGGCCGTTGGAGTCCTCTGTATTTCCACACTGGCCAGAATCTAGCCGACTCCTTGAGACATTTGCCAAAAACTCAGGGGCTTAGTCCCAGTCCTGGACATTCGGACCCCAAAGGTCAGGGGTGCCGCCTGGGCATCACCCACACACTGTGAAGCCCTTTCCGATTTTGTATAACAAGTGAACAAGCCTGACCTGTGGTGGCGCAGTGGGTAAAGCGTCGACCTGAAAATGCTGAGGTCGCCAGTTTGAAACCCTGGGCTTGCCTGGTCAAGGCACATATGGGAGTTGATGCTTCCAGCTCCTCCCCCCTTCTCTCTCTCTGTCTCTCCTCTCTCTCTCTGTCTCTCTCTCTCCTCTCTAAAATGAATAAACTTTAAAAAATAAATAAATAACAAGTGAACAAGCGCTCCCCATTTCCTCTTTTGGGTAAATCTGAACATTCAGGGTCACTTAGGGCCAAGCACACCAGGATTGTCTAGGTAGAAAGTATCCACTCACCCCAAGCTACACACACACACACACACACACACGTGGCAGGGTCTGGATCTCCTCTACTCTCCATAAATGACTGTGACAGACCCAGGTTCCCATCCTAGCTCAGCCACTTTGACCTTTCTCTGCCTCAACTTCCTCATCTGCAAAGGTGAGCGGTGATAATACCCCCTCGCAGGGCAGTTGTGCATGGGAACCTCTGGAGAGGGTGCCTGTCATGGGAGAAGTCCTCAGTAAATGTCACCACTAGTGCTCTCTCTGCCTCCCACAGGAGGCCCCCTTCACCCCCTCCCTCCACTCCATCCCACCAGATCCTGGGTGGTCCTGAAAATATGTAAATCCCGGGTTGCACCTGCCAAACGGTGAAAGTGGATTGAGGGGAGACTCAAGCAAATGCCACCAAGGCTGGGGGATGATTTTATAAACTGTCAAGTACTGCCCCACTCACTCCCACACTTGCCCGCCACAGTGGAAGCCGAGAGGAAGGTCCCACTCAGATTCTACTTCTCGGGCCACTGACTGAAAGGACAGGGTCCAGGAGAGACCAGGCCCCTCTAGAAGCCAACTTTCAGAAAACAGGCTGGGCCTGGCTTCTAGGCCTTGCTTGCTGCTGGGTGCAGAGGGTGTAGTGCTTGTGGCCCTGAGCTCAGGGATCAGCAGGGGTGGGCCATCACTGCGGGTCTTGGACAGAGGGCAGGGGCTTTCTTGAATGGTGCAAATGGAAAGGTTGCTCCGGGAGGGGTCCAGGCAGTGTTAGACCCCAGCCCTAGTCATCTCAGTGGGGTTTCCCAGGCACTCTCTGGGGTTGGGGACAAATTCAGGCCCATGCTCATTTATTGGTTCACTGGGTGCCTGGAGACAGGATAGACGAATGGTTACAGCCCAGGCCACAGGCCACTTGTTTCGCCTCCCTAAGCTTCATGTCTGTACAGTAGGGAGTGCAGCCTGGGAATGTCCACTTTAGCAAAGTCCCTCCAAGGGGTTCTGGCTCCTGCACATTGCTTAAGGCCACTGTGATTCTATGACCCCAGTCTCACCGCAGGGTGGCTTCCTTCCTCCTCTGTCAGCCAGCCAGCCAGCTAGCGCTGGCACAGCATGAACCAACTGTCCAGGGGGCAGACACGCAGGGCCAAGCTCGGGACCAAAAGGCCTGCCTGCCTCCGCCAGGCAGCTCCACCTTCTTGGCTACAAACCCCCAACCCAGGCCATGGCAATCCTGCCCGCAAACCCTCCTGCTGGAAGACCCAAAGTTGTCTCCAAAACAAATCTATGCTAATGAGCCGCTGCAGGACCGCCCTACACATCTGTTCAACAGAAGTCCCCCTGCAGACCTTACCAGCATCCCCGCTGGCTCCCCAGCCTCGGACCCTGAGGGTTGGTGGGGAGGGGGTAAACTCAGTCTGAGATTTCGCTTTAGAAGAATGGGGACATATCGTAGGCAATGCAGAGCACCTACACCCCCATCCACCCTGACTGCACACAGGCCCAGAAGAAAGCTTGCAGGCTCCGTGGAGAGGGGTGGGGTCACTGAGGAAATGCTACGGCTTCACCTTTTCTTTGGCCCCAACTAAAGGCAAACCACACCCAAGCAGCCCCAGCAACTGGGGGAGTTTCAGGAGGCTGGTGATTTGACAGTAACAAAGGCTGAGGGGCCTGCTGACAAATTGCGGCCTCACCCCCATCCTCTGCCAGCGCCCAGCCTTTGGCCTGAGGCCCTGACCTCTGTTTGTCTCCCCCCAGGGGGGGGTCCCTTAGTTACATTACAGGCTGGTGTCCTCCAGCTGGGCCACGGCCTCAGAAAGCCTGAAAACGTGCACTTCTCCCCTAGTGCCCGCCAACCCCTGGCCACGCCAAGGCAGGCAGCTGCCCCTTTACTGCTGCTTGTAAAAGATTAGAATCACCCCGCCCAGGGAGCAGGCGGGCAGGTGGCCGGCAGCAGGGCCCTGTTGTCCAGCCCGCCTCGCGGGGGTGGAACTCTTAAGAAAACTGAGCGCCCGGAAAGGCTGGCTCCCCCTGCCCCAGACTCAATTCCAGGGGGATGACCCCGGCCGGGCCCCGGGGGCAGGCGGAAGGTAGGGGGAGGGTTTCGTTTCTTTTACAGGGTCTAGGAAACTATTCCGACTACTCAAAGGCTGGGGGATTGTCTGAATTTGAGGGTGAGAGATCAGGGAGACGCACAGACACAGAGAGGCCCCCGCATAAGGGCAGAACGCAGAGACAGAGAAAACACGCAGGCAGGGTCACAACACCAGGGAAACTCAAAACGGAGAAAGAGAAAGGGGCAGAACTAGAGAAAGAGAGGGACCGAAACAGAGAGACAGAGAGAAAAGGGAGAGAAAGAATGAGAGCGAGGGGGGGGGGGGGGGGAGATTGAGAGAGAGCAGAAATGTACCGGAGCGGAGAGGCTCGGGCGCGGCGAGGCCCGGGTACAGTCGGGAAACGCACGAGCCTAGCGACCGAGCTCGGGGCGCTGCCCCGGCGCCCGCGCGGCCCGACCCGCCTTCGACCCGCCAGGCTTTCGCTCCGACACGCATCTCCCTCCCGTCCTCCCCTGGCCATGGAAACACCTACCAAGAAACGGAAACCCCCGGGCGAGTCTGCGGATGGGCTCAGGGCGCAGCGGAGTGCCCTAGCCACCCCGTGCCGCGCCCACGTCCCCAGCCCCGGAGTCCGGAGGGGCTTGGCGGCAGCGCCTCCACCCCATGCCTTGGGCCGCCGGACAGGCCGGGGGCGAAGCTCGCAGCCGGGGGCGCGGCGCTGCCCCTGCGGCCGAAGCCTCTGGAAGCCAGGCTCCCGCGTGCTGGCCCGGGCAGGACTTACCGCGCGCGCGGCAGCGGCGGCGGCGAGGAGCGCGGCGCGCCCGATGGTTCCTGCGGAGCTGTCTGCGGGCCGCGGGGGTGGCACGCCCAGTGGCCCCGGAGGCTCGGGGAGGCGGCCGGCAGGGCTGGCGGCGGCCCCGCGAGGCTCGGCTGGGCTGCGCGGCGCACTGTCTGCGGCCCCGGGCGGGCGCGCGGTGCGGGGGAGCGGCAAGCGAGCGGCTCCAACGTCAGGGGTGTCTCCGCTCCAAATAGGGAGCGAGGGCGGGGGCAGCGGAGGGAGGGACGCGAACAAGAAAGAGCGGGCGGGCGCGCGGCCGCCCGGGCCCCGGCCCCTTCTCCCCGCCGGCCCGGGAGCCCTGGACCAGCCTTCCGCGCGGACCGACGGCGCGGCGGAGCCGCCGGTGCCGCCTCGGCCTGCCCTCAGGACAGCGTAGAGAGCCCCGCGCCCAGCTCGTTCTAAAGCTCCCTCCGCCGGGTTTCTCTGCTCTCCAACTTCTCTCTGCCTAACTTTTCCCGTGACCGGGGCTACAGTCCATGCCAGGCCTCGAGGTGACAAAGATGGAGTTGTTTCTTTATGTGGGAATACCAACCTTACTCCAAGGGTGTGATACTCCAGTCCACCGACTCCAGACAACTGGCAACCATCCTCGCTCCGCAGTCCTGCGGGGCGCCCAGCCTCTGATACACTCCAGACCGGTCGGGCCGTGTTCTTAGTACCTTAGGTCACTCACCCCTCTGCCTAGCTTCCCCTCAACTCGGGCACATGGCTTAAGCGTCCAGAGAAGGGCCTGTGAGCCCCAGGAAAGGCTATTAGGAGAAAGAGTGCCAGGAAATAGACCAACTTCTCTGACTCCTGGAAAGAGCAGAGCCCCAGCCTGGCCCAGCGTCCAGCCTCACCTGCGGTGGGAAGTGGGAAGGGTCACCCAACTAATCCATCTGCAATTGGGCACTTGGATGGATTGCAGTCGTGCCCTCTCTGATCTGTGTGCACAGTGGAGTGAGAAAATAGCTTTGCTCCCACAGTCCTGGGGCTTGGAGATTTGCTTTCTATCCTTGTTGTCTGTGCCGACTCATCTGAAGTCTGGAGGTGGCTGAGCATGCTGGGTGGCTCCAAGTGGCCAGCTGGTAACTCGTGATGCCCTCTGGCCTATCTGCCCTCTCCATGCGTCCTAGCACTTGCTTATGCTGTTCCCTCTGCCAGGGGAGCCTTTCCCTCTTTTCATCTCCTGATAAGAGCATTCTTTAAGCACCAGATTAGAAAGCATTTCCATGACTCTCAGGTGACACAAACTTCCTCCTCCCCTGTGATCCGGCAGCAGGGGACACATATCTCTGTTAATGCTGCCAACGCTGCTTTCCCTCTGGACTAGTTGAGTACATCACTTTCCTCCACTGTGAGCTCCTTGAGGGCAGGGATCACAGCGATTTCAGCGTCCATTTCAGCATCTGCAGCGTTTAAGGTGGGGCCAGACAAGGTGTACAATGTATTTGGCTAAATGAAGTATTATCCCCTATAGGTAAGTGCTTCCACAAGGTTAACTATAACCATCATGATCGCACACACATATTAAGCACCTTACTATGTGCCTGATCCCATTCTAAGTACTTTCCACTTGCATAGTACATCTGTGAGATAAACAGTATTGTTATCCCCATTTTATAAAAAGAAAAGAAAAACACCCACCCTGGCTGGTTAGCTCAGTTGGTTAGTGTTGTCCAGAAACACCAAGATTGTGAGTTTGATTCCTGTTCAGAGCACATACAGGTAGCAACCAATGAACGCACGACTGAGTGGAACAAAAAATGAATGCTTCTCTATCTATTATCTACCTATCTATCTATCTTCCTCTCTCTGTCTCTCTAAAACCAATCAATAAAATATATATATATATATAAGTAAAAAAAACCAAGACCTCGAGAGAAGTTAAGTAACTGACCTAAAGTCACACAGTAAGAGGTGATGCCAGTAACAGCTACTGTCTGTGTTGGGTGACCTTGCCCCACAGAGTACAGCTGTGCTGCATTGTACATAGTAGGCACTCAGGAAACACTGACCGCTTTGCTTACCACATTCTCAATGTGGACCCTGGGTAGGGTGAGGGGGGAGCGGATGTCTACATTCGGTAAGAATCCACTCCACCGCTGCAGGAAGCTCAGGGCAGCCTAATAAGTTTGTCAGACCTCACAGAGAGCCAGGAGTAGAAGCCCTTGACAGTTCAGCCACTGCTCTCTCAAATGCAGGAAGATTCTAGAACAATCCCAACTGCCTAATCAAGGAGATGGGTTTGAGTCACACCTATCTGGTGAAAATTGATAATTACAGGAGGGCCACAATGAGGGCAGGGGGTCTGGCAATTATATCAATTACATCAACAAGCCACTGTTATATGCCAGGCATTATGCTAGGCACTACTATCAAATCCTTACCACAATCTCATCATTATTCCCATTTTACAGGTGAGAAAAGTCAAGGCATCAGAATGTTTTAGTTCCCTACCCAAAATCATGTGGCTAGTGACTGACAAAGTCTAGACTTGAACCCAGACCACAGACTGGGCTCCTCTACCCACCACAACCTGTGCCTGCCTCAGACAGAGCCCTTCTCCCTGCAGGGATGCTGCCCACCAAGACCCAGGGTGGTGGGGGGTGCCCAGCAGGAAAGGCAGAACCTGTCACGTTGGAGTCTCCAAGCTCACTGCAATGCACCTGGTTGGCAGCGGTATGCCAGTTGCCCGGACAGGCCTGGCTGGCACAGGGCACGGGCCTGAAGCCAGATCCTGCTGGCCCTGGGCCAGCCTCTTGGGGCCGAGGTAATGTGGGGCCCGAGCTGGGGTAGAGGGCTGAAGCCTCTCTCCCCAGCTCATTAGCAAACATCTGGGCTCAGGAAAAAGGCCGACCTGGAATGTGACTGGGCTGTGGGGAGCTGCTCCCTCCCTGAGTCCTGGGAATGCGAGCTCCCTCCCGCAGGGCACGGGCTCAGGCCAGCTGTTTCCTCTAATTCCATCAGCCTCGCCTCAACAGGGGTCCAAACCTCTGCACTCCCCTGGAGAAAGAGTGAAAACAAGCAAAAGGCCTTCCTTCCTAGTCCGCCCCTCGGAATCAGAGGGTTGGTCCTGGGGCCCAGGAGAACCACAGTCCTTCCCTTTCCTGTGATCAAGACCAAGCGTGCCCACGATTCCAAGTTTGGAGCTGGAGGGGCCATTAGGACTCATCTTAGAAGATTCTGGAGTCTTTCTGCTTGGGTTTGAATCCTTGCTCCATTACCCACTAACTCTGGGACTCTAAGTTGTTTCATGCCTGGGCCTCCGCTTCCTCCTCTGTGAAATGCAGCTGCTATGGTGGGTACTCTACAGAGTTGTTGTGGGGACTCCCTCATTTACTTAACAAATATTGATACACCTACTATGGCCCAGAGGTGTCGGGGACACAGTAATGGACTAGACCCATAAGGTCCCAGCCCTCAAGAAGCAGGGAGGCAGAGGATATACAAATAAGCAGACAAATGGGCTTCTCCTAACCCAAGTGTTACGAAGGAACACAGTGAGCAGCCAAAGTGGGTGATGTGATGGAAGGCGCCTCTGGAGATGTCTCAAAGAGGTGACGGGGAAGGTAAGGTTATGATGAGAGGGAGCCAGGACTCAAGGAGATAAATGGATGCGAAGTGCTCGGCACAGTTCCTGGAAAATGAAAGCTATTTTAGGGAGGTTTGTGTACAGCGAGTGGAGGGTAGGCGGGGAGTCAGAATCCCGGCATCAAACCCAGGCTTTTTAGCACAAAGTTTTCTCACCTTACTCAGTCATGTACTTCCTGAGTCTCGGTTTCTTCATCTGTGAAATGGGAATTTCAGTCATACCCAGCTGCAGGCTTACTTGGAGAATTCACTAAAAGGTGTGTTCCTGGGGCACAGAGCTTGACACATGCTCAGCTTTCAGGAGGTGGTAGGCTATCACTACTTGTATTATCCCACCTCCCAGAATAGGCCTAAATTCACTGATACTTGGACTTGGAGCCCACCCCCTGGGCTGCAGCGTCCTTGGTGCCTGGAGGCTCTGTACCAAAAGGTATGTCCCTGAGGGCTACTGACCTTGCGGGAAGTGTGGGCATAGCCTAGACAGGAAATCAGGAATAAGGCCCCGAGCGAAGGGTCCTTGGCCACATGGGAAAATTTTAAATGCTGTGTAGGTGAGGTGGAACCAGGAATCAAGAAAAGGGACCAAGTGCTAAGAATAAGAGAGACGAGAGGAGAGAATAGGGTCAGAGATGAGAACTAGATTCTGGGAATCTGGGAGTGGAAATTTAAACCCAACTCTGTCTGACTCCAACAACTGTCCTTTTTCCATTCCAAAGAGGCAGCCTGAGTGGTGGTAACGGCTATTTCCTCATCTGCAAGAACAAACATAGTGATGTTACCAGGAATGTGGCCTGAATGCTGGGGATGGGGTGCCAGGGGCTCTCCCCAGCCACTCCCTTTGCTGGGCATTTGTTTGCTTCCTCCCCTCCCCATCACACACACACACACACACACACACACACACACACACACACACACACACACACACACGCACCCATGGAGCTGAATTCTCCCAGTCTTCAGTAAAAGCCACCCACCTCCGTGTGATAGCAACCAGTGACGGGCTCCCAGGAAAGGGCCTCTGCCGGGAATGCCCCCAGCACTGCCCCGCGGTCAGCTCGGTAAACCAGGCTGCATGGTGACGAGCAACATTGGGCAACTTTAGTTCTTTTACATCAACCCTCCACGTTTCCTCACATTGTTCTTCCATCTGTCAGCGCCCAGTGCCCACACTTACCCACCAAGAGTGGGATGAGAACATTTCTCCCTCCTCAAGAGTTGGCCCTTCTGTGAATATTTAATATCCTACAGAACAGCATTTTTTTTCTTACAGTTTTTGTGCTCCATTTATAAATTCATTGTAAAACCCCTTTTTGGAACGTGGAAATTGGAGAAAAAGGCGGCACAAAAGGATGTCATCTGGGTGTCTGCCCAGTCTTTCTCTCAGAGAATTCACCACCAACCACATCCACAAACACAGGGTGCCCCCAAAGCCAAGTCTATTTTCCATGAACCTGCCGTCCTGGCCAGAGTGGATTGGACCAGAGTGGATACATGGCCCACACTGGGCCAATCGAATCCCGTCTCTGAGGGATCCGGGCTGAGGCACGGGATTGTTCTGGGGACCGGGACTGCGCTGGGGGCCGGGACTGTTCTGGGGGCCGGGACTGTGCTGGGGGCCGAGGCTGCGCTGGGGGCCGGGGCTGTGCTGGGGGCCCGGACTGTGCTGGGGGCCGGGACTGCGCTGGGGGCCGGGACTGTTCTGGGGGCCCGGACTGCGCTGGGGGCCCGGACTGCGCTGGGGGCCGAGGCTGTGTTGGGGGCCGGGACTGTTCTGGGGGCCCGGACTGCGCTGGGGGCCCGGACTGCGCTGGGGGCCGAGGCTGTGTTGGGGGCCGGGACTGTGCTGGGGGCCGGGACTATGCTGGGGGCCGAGGCTGTGTTGGGGGCCGGGACTGTTCTGGGGAGCCGAGGCTGTGCTGGGGGCCGGGACTGTTCTGGGGAGCCGAGGCTGTGCTGGGGGCCGGGACTGTGCTGGGGGCCGAGTCGCACCAAGGGCAGAGTTCCGGGGAGCGCTGACTGCGGAGGAGGCTGACCAAGGCTCAGTTCCTGCCTCGTGCATCCCCGGAGTCACCTTTTCCTTGGAATCTCTGAGCTTCTCCGGCATCTTACAACCTTACACTGATCTGAAGGAGCTTCATTACTCATCTCTCAAAGTCTTGATTAAAAACAATGCATTTCTTTTGGGTTTTTTTTTTTTGACTGCTCACTTAGTGTCCAGCATGGTGCCAGGTTCTGGAGATGGAATGAGGCCTAAGGACTTCCATCTATGGCACTGATTTTCAATTGGTGTACTGCAAGAATTTTTAAAATATGCAATACCTGACTATTTAATCAGGGGCACTCACCTCTTTTCCTTTAGGTTATCAAATTAAAAAATGGCAACAACCAACACAGCAACAGCCATCCAGTATGAATGCCCTGTCTTGAACCAAAAATATATAGGCCGTATAATAGAGTTGCACCTTACTGGTCACATCACATCATAAGGTTGGGCCTGATTGGCTAATTCTCAGTACCAGAAATCCTTATATGCAAGTATAGGCACCTAATTTTTAAAAAAGTTACCTCGGAGCAAAAAGGGTAATTACTATTATTATTATTATTCTTTTTTGTAAATCAATAAAAATTATGCCTATTTTTTGTCAGATTGGCAAACAAAGTATTTTTTAGTGTGCTGCAGATTTAGTAACTAGTTTATGTGTGCCATGAGATGAACAAGGTTGAAAATCGCTGCTCTAAGGGCAGAAGGCAAACCCACAAACAGTGGCGGAGCAAAGGAAAAGCTCACTGCCAAGGAAGCTGCCAGCCATGAGGGCCGCTGAGGAGTTCAGAGAAGGGACAAGTAAGTCCCAGGGGGCCAACGTGACCCAGTAGGCTTGCTGGAGATTTCAACGGGGGCCTGAAACGTGAGCAAGACTTGGGCAAGTCGGGAAAGCAGTCCGTACTAAGAAAGAAAGGGACCAGAAAAAGGGATTTGCACTTGACGAGCACAGCCTCTACTGCAACATAGCAGCCACCAGCAACAAAACACTTTATGGATTGGCCCAGAAATAGTCTCACAATCCTTCTTAACACCCCTCCTCTGGGCAGCCACAGGCAGATGGGTACATGGATTTATGAGATAAAACTTACTTGTTTGGTTGAATGTGTCAGCCCAAGGAAAATGGGTTCCGGGGACAAATAACTCGATTTAGTTGATCGAAATAGTCACCCAGCAAATATTTATTGAGTGCCTACCATGTGCCAGGCTCTGTTCAGGTACTAAGGACAGAGCAGTAATAAATAAATAAATAAAACAAATCTCTGCCCTCAGTGAGCTTACATTCTGGGACATCAACAAAATATGCTGTTAAAGATAGACTGAGACAGTGATCAATGCCAGTGAATAAAGCAGGGAAGCAGATTAGGGTGTGTGCGGGGGGTACAAAACCAGAGTGGTCAGGGACAGTCTCACTGAGGAGGAGACATGTGAGTAAAGGCTTACAGGAGATGAGCGAGCAAGCGAGAGGTATGCACACCTGGGAGAAGACTGGGCTCCACAGAAAGTAGCATGTACAAAGGCCCCGAGGTGGGAACGTGTCAGTGTTCAAGGGACAGCAAGGACAGAATGACTGAAGCAGAGGAGCTAGATGAAAAATGGCGGGTCAAGGTCAGACTTGGACCAGGAGGGCCAGATCTTGTAGGATCTTGGAGTCCACTGTAGTGACTTTGGCTTTGTCTTCAAATGGGAGGAAAAGCCATTGGAATGCCTTGAGCAGAGGGCTGACTTAATCCAATTTACATATTAACACTGGCTGCTATGTAGAAAAGAGACTAAAGGGAGCAATATTAATACTGTATAGTCTAATATTACTATATACCATGCAGTATTCAAGTGCTTTCCACATATTAATTCTCATAACCTTTTGATGTAGGAATCATTATTGTCACTCCCATTTACAGATGAGGAAACCACAGCATAGAGTAAATAATTTCCAAGGCCCTGTACCAAGTATGTGTCAGAACTGGAATTCAAACCCCAAAAGTGTGGCTCCAGAGCCCCTGTTCTCGGCCTCTATCTTATTCCATGGCAGGTGCATGAGCACAGAGTAGGAGGAAGAGATAGCGGCTGGTTGCTGGAGGGCCTTGAATGCCAGGCTAAATCACTTGGACCTATAGTTCGTATGTTACTGGCGAGCCACTGAAAATTCCTGAACTGGAAACAACAGGCATAAAACAGCATTAAGACTGACGGGAGGGGAAAGACTGGAGGCTAGAGGCCATTGGAAGACTCGCTGACTTTCGGCAGCGTGGAAACAATCCTCCCGGGCTCCCCCTCCTCTACTGGACCAGGACTCGACAAGATTACATGGATTACACTTTCCTGGTAACACAAGTAGAACTTTGGTTTCATCCATAAAGTCTAACTCAGAGAGAAGAAGTCAAGGCCCACAGTGGTGGGCCTTTTATTTATTTCTGTGGTATAAAAAGAGTCTGTCATGTGATATTATAATTGATAGACCCCTAGTCTAAGCAGGGGAGTGTTCTTTTGATCATAATTTGCTACATAATTTATTATATTATAAAATAACCCTATTTAGCTGGCTATTTCACTTTTCTCCTCAATAACAGAGTGCCTGACCTCACATCTGATCTCCTGTGTGGCAGGAAGGAATCATTACAACCACCTTACAATGAGGCCCAGAGAGATCAAGTGACTTTCTCATGATTACACAGTGATCCTGGGAAGCAGCTCAGATGAGAACAGAGGGTGCTCTATAGTAAGAATTTGGGAGAAGCCTTTCTTCTGACTGAAAGTCACTGACCCATAGCAATGAGCAGTCAGGGCCACTCACTTAAAAAAAAGGAAGTTAATTTAGAAGTTTTAAAAATATAGGAAACATTAAACCCAACTCCCTAACTGAAAAACAGTAAGGATAAAGCTATGCCATGAATATAATAAAAATACACCCTGGGTCTGGGTCACATCCAGAGATAGAAGAGCAGGAACGGCAGCGGGCCAGCGAGGCCAGAAACCAGAGGGCGCAGGGAGACCAACAAAGGCAGAGGCCAGAGAACACACACACGTCATGGCCATCTCTCAAAGACACAGAGTGTAGTTCCACTCATCTACACACATACCTAATCTACAAGTCCTCTCTTCAGAAGTTAAATTCCTAGAGGCAGGTTTCTCACTGTTAGATGAGGGAATTAGGAAGTGGGAGTGGGGGGAGGCCAGGCTAAACCCTAGGTTTTGGACTTCAGATGTTGGTTTGAACTCAAGGTCACACATACACACACACCCATTTCGTAGTTCCGTCTGCTGAGAGGCCCAGAAGTAATGACACATGAATAGCAATGAGCACACAATGAATGGTTTCCAATGACCACTCTCCACTGAAAGGAACAAGGGCTCCTTGGAGAAATGGCTGACTCTGAGGTTGGGGGAAGCAAACACCAGGAGAGTCTGAGATGTCTGGTGCTTAAAGAATGAAGTGGACATGTCAAAAGGACAGAGGCACCAGCTTGAAAGAGGTCCTACTAAAATAATCTGGACATTTTGAGTGATAAATATTGACAGAAATGGCTTATAATCCATCTAGTAAAATGAAAATCCATGAGTCCACACTGATATAAATAAGTGAACAAATATTTGGGGGAAAGGGTAAGTTCTTCCTCACAAAATGCCAAGTAATAAGGAATAATGAATTTTAAAAATCATCAATGCATGCTAAAACTAATGATGGTTTGATAAGGAATAAGATATTTAGTCTCAAAAGCATGTCCCCACAATTTCCTTATTAATTACAAAGAGAAAAATAAACTTACGGAGGACGAACCATGCAAACACTTTAACCAAGTGAGCCAAGTTCACTTCCCTAATGTTAAGACGGATGGGTATCCTCTAAAACATAGACGGGGACACATCAAATCTTGGCCGAAGCCATAAACCTGAAATCTATTCATGAGGAGACATCAGGCAAACCCAAACTGTGAAACATGCTACAAAT
Source organism: Saccopteryx leptura (assembly GCF_036850995.1). Classification (NCBI taxonomy): domain Eukaryota; kingdom Metazoa; phylum Chordata; class Mammalia; order Chiroptera; family Emballonuridae; genus Saccopteryx; species Saccopteryx leptura. Next base: position 96,988,830 of record NC_089505.1, on the reverse strand, counting down.
AACTGGATGTACTCTTCAAAAAGGTCAAGATCAAGACAAAAGGCTGATGGACTGTTCTGGACTAAAGAAAGAAACTCAACAAGTAAATACAATGCATGATCCTGGACTGGGGGAAAGAGCTAGACAATATATTATTTTGACAATTTACAAACTTTGAATATGTACTATAGAATAACACTATTGTATCAATTGTGAACTTCCTGAGTCTGATCATTGCACTGTAGTTATATAAGACAATGTCCTTATTGTTAGAAAAGATACAATTAAGTATTTAGAGGTAAATGAGTGTGCTGTCTCCAACTCTCAAATGGTTCAAAAAACCTGTGTGTGTGCACAAACACACACACACACACAGGAGAAAACAATCAAGTAAATAAGGAAAAATGTGAACAGTTGGTGAAATCAGTAAAGGGTATAAAGGAGTTCCTTGTATTATTTTCACAACTTTTCTGTACGTATAGAAATTATATCAAAATCAAGTAACCCTTTAAAAGTAAAATATAAAGGTAGTAAATATTATCAGTATACATTATTTTAAAAGGTTTCTATTTTCTACCTAGTGTTGGGTACATTTTACTGTTTGTAAATTATGCCTAAAAATAACCCACCCTAACTGAAAGTGTATATAGTTTTTGAGATGGCATGGGTCAATAAAATGTCATGATACTTAATTACATTTCCGAGGATTTAGCACAACTCATCAGTATCACTGACCTGAAGGTCTGGTTGACAGTCATGTTTCTGATTAATGAACACAGGAATTATTATTTTTACTTTTTTTTTTTTTTTTTTGTATTTTTCTGAAGCTGGAAACGGGGAGAGACAGTCAGACAGACTCCCGCATGCGCCTGACCGGGATCCACCCGGCACGCCCACCAGGGGGTGACGCTCTGCCCACCAGGGGGTGATGCTCTGCCCCTCTGGGGCATCGCTCTGTTGCGACCAGAGCCACTCCAGCGCCTGGGGCAGAGGCCACAGAGCCATCCTCAGTGCCCAGGGAAACTTTGCTCCAATGGAACCTTGGCTGTGGGAGGGGAAGAGAGAGACAGGAAGGAGAGGGGGAGGGGTGGAGAAGCAGATGGGCGCCTCTCCTGTGTGCCCTGGCTGGGAATCGAACCCGGGACTTCTGCACGCCAGGCCGACGCTCTACCACTGAGCCAACTGAACAGGGCTTATTTTTACCTCTTAAGACATATGGCTGATTTCTATTTTTTTAAAAGATTTTATTTATTCATTTTAGAGAAGGGGAGGGAGAGGGGGAGGGGGAGAGGGGGAGGGGGAGGGAGAGGAACTGATAAGGGAGGGAAGAGCAGGAAGCATAAACTCTTATATATGCCTTGACCTGCCAAGCCCAGGGTTTCAAACTGGCAATCTCAGCATTTCAGATCAATGCTTTATCTACTGCGCTACCACAGATCAGGCAAATATAGCTGATTTCAAATCAGATCAACTTATTCTTATCAACTTAAACTCAATAAAACTGACTCATCAATTTCAACTAGTTTAATCAGGTTTGTGTCAAGTCAGGTTTAAACTGGATTAAACCATTTTGAATGAGCCTTCACAGTTTGAACAACTTTGGCCCAGCACAGCAGAGGAGTTAAAGAGTCTGGGTTCTGGAATCAGTGGAAAGCCCTCTTCTGTCACCTCTTAGCTGTCTGTCCTTGGGGCAAATTATCCTTTCAAAACCTGTCTCTTCATCAGTAAAATGAGGATAATAGTACTTTAATCAGTGTTGTAAAAATTAAGGATCATAGTGTATGTAAAGCCTTAGTACCCAATAATACTATTGTTACATATTCATTCAAAGTGATCAAATTAAGTTCTGTCTGCTTCAAACTGGCTAGACCAGGAATTAAGATGACTTGACCGACAGCTGGTAATGAGCTCCTCTTCCTAGTTCCGGTTTCTTCCCTATTCAAGTCTCATCCCTGCCCACTCCTGAATTCCTCCTAGAATTCTTGACTCCACCTTTCACCTTCTGACTCTGAACTCAAGTGAGGATGGCACAATTGAAGGCAATTATCCCACATGCAAATGTTCAGTCATTGTCCTGTTTCCAACCATGCCAGAGCGCCTTGGGGAGCTCGAGTCCCCCATTTGGTTTCTTCAGTGATCTCTGCCCCTCCTGGCCCAGCACTGAGACTGTGTGCTCAGTAAGTACCTCTGATTTTCAGAAAGCTAAGGTGGCATTTCAGAAGGGGAGAAGCCACAGAAACTTTACCTGTATCTTAATGGAGCAGGGTAAACACAGCAGATATTAATACTTGTTTGGGAAGATGCACAATTTGCTAACAATTTTTAGGCTTATTACCAGGAACTCATTCAAGAAGTCCATTTCCTCCCTCAGACCTTGCTAATGTACACTCTAAGAGCCAACTGGAGCCCAAAGATTATGCCCTTTCTGTTCCGGAAGAGTCCCCTATCTACCGCTAAAACCATGCCCTCTATTCAGATTCAAATAGCAACAACTTTTTATTTATTTATTTTATTTATTTATTTTTTTTAATTTATTTTTCTGAAGCTGGAACGGGGAGAGACAGTCCGACTCCCGCATGCGCCCGACCGGGATCCACCCGGCACACCCACCAGGGGGCGATGCTCTGCCCCTCCGGGGCGTTGCTCTGTTGTGACCAGAGCCACTCTAGCACCTGGGGCAGAGGCCAAGGAGCCATCCCCAGCACCCAGGCTGTCTTTGTTCCAATGGAGCCTTGGCTGTGGGAGGGGAAGAGAGAGACAGAGAGGAAGGAGAAGGGGAGGGGTGGAGAAGCAGATGGCGCTTCTCCTGTGTGCCCTGGCCAGGAATCGAACCCAGGACTTCTGCACGCCAGGCCAACGCTTTACCACTGAGCTAACCAGCCAGGGCCAGCAACTTTTTAAATACTTGTGTTAGCACATGTATTTGACTTTCAAAGATATAAGGTAGGAATTACATTTTCTCCATTTACAGATAAAAGAGAAGTTTGAAGAGCTTAAGAAAACCCACCACCCTCATAGCCACATAGCAAGTAAATGGTGGAGCAGGGACTTGGGACCCAAGTCACCCGGCTTCAAATCCTATGGTCTCCCAACTTGTTCCCCATCCACTATAACTCATTACTGACTCACTCTCAGTAATAAGTTAACATGGGAACTTCTGCCCTGCTCCTGCCCAGGTCCAGTTACCCTGAAATCATCCTTTGGTGTCTGAGGGGAAGTGGTGCATGCAGAACACTTAAAGAAAAAAGTGGTGATAGCTTCCAGATGAGCTTGTTATTCTAAATTTAACATTCCTTTTGGTACTTAGAATTTCCACTTTCTCCCTTCCACCCCTTTGCATTTATGTAATTAGAAAGCATGCAACAGGAAACCGTTTGTGTCTCGGTACCAGTGAGGAGGAAGGCTGTTCCAGCCCCACGGAGTCCATCCTTGTGGAAACACTTTGCAGAGTTTATTTGGACAGGTTCAAAAATAGACCTGTAACAATACAATCAGAATGCACCACAACAAGTAAAATGTGATTATGGCTTGGTTACATTTAAAAAAAAAATGTCAACAGTGAGGTTTGGAAAAACTAAAAGCAAAACTACATAGATTTTCTCCGCCATGCCCAATCTCTGCATTCCCTGCAAGCAGAATGTCGAGACTGCACCTTTAGATCTTTCGAAATGGATGAGAGAGGATGACACTCACTCAAGCAGACAGCTCAACAGAGTGTGTTCTGGGGCCATTTCTCAAAAACAAAGGCATACTTCTGTGTAAGACAAATGTAGCCTGATAAAGGCTCCCCCAGTGGGGACTAGAAATGCCAGTCATCCACCTAAATGAGTTCAAAATACATATTGTCTGGGCCAAATTACAGTGTCAAGCTCAGACTATATGTATTTATGTATGTTGGCAGAGCAGGCCTCTTTAGGGGCGCCACAGTGTTATTCTGTGCCCCGTTGGGTTCCCATCTCTCTCTCTGCCCAAACCCATGAACTTCCTCGCATTTGGTTCCAGAAAGGCATTCAAGAAGCAAAGTCAAAGTTTCAAAGCCCCACAAGGGAACAGGGCCCCAGGACACTTGAATTTCGAACAATTCTTAAGAGTAGAACAGAACTCGTGCCTTTGCCAACAAACTGGAACTTTGTGAAGGTTGACCTGAGGTGGGGACAGGGTTGGGGACAAGATCAGGCATTGTGCTTTGGGCCAGTCCCTGCTAAGAGCTACAAGACAGAAACACAAAGCACTGGAATTGGAGCGAACAGCCAGTGCCTCCTTTGGCTGGCCTGCGCCCAGGAGCCCACACAAGGCTGAGTGAGGCATCCACTCTACTCCCAAGCCTTCTGACTTGTCTAGAGGAGTGCAGCGGGGCTGTGTTTTCTGTTTTTGTCTTTCTTTGGGGAGGGGGGGGGCTGTTATTTTTTTCTCTGCCTGAAAAATGGAAAAATTGGGAGGAAATAGTAACTTTTAAAGCAATATGGAGAAGACAAGTATTAAGGGATGAAACAGGCTGCCTACAACAGTGCCTAATTCAGGTAGGTGCTCAAACAACATTTACAGGATAAAGGAACAGGTGGGATCAAGCTCTATCTTAATATTACTATAGAGAGAGACATAAGATATGAAAAACTGAGTGCTGGGGTTCTATTTTCAGGAGTAATTGCTACTACTTTTGTGTCCAGCCTCCCTATTTAAAGTGAAACCACAGAAATAAGCCCATGAAGGGGGGATTAGAAGTGGCACTTTTGTCCTCAAGTTTTAGCTGCCACCTGAAGACAAAAATCTAGCCTAAATGTGCTGTTCCAGCCAGGGGGGTATGCCATGCACTCTCCCAAACCCCAGGACAAAGCCCCAGTGCTGAAGCCTGGACTGTGTGTAGCTCTAAAACTATGGCCTGACCTGTGGTGACGTAGTGGATAAAGCATTGACCTGGAAATGCTGAGGTCGCTGGTTCAAAACCCTGGGCTTGCCTGGTCAAGGCACATATGGGAGTTGATGCTTCCAGCTCCTCCCCCCTTCTCTCTCTCTGTCTCTCCCTCTCCTCTCTAAAATGAATAAATTTAAAAAAAAAATTTTTTTTAAATAAAATAAAATAAAACTGTGTCTGCGGGGCCCTGGCCGGTTGGCTCAGTGGTAGAGTGTCGGCCTGGCGTGCGGGAGTCCCAGGTTCGATTCCCAGCCAGGACACACAGGAGAAGCGCCCATCTGCTTCTCCACCCCTCCCCCTCTCCTTCCTCTCTGTCTCTCTCTTCCCCTCCCGCAGCCAAGGTTCCATTGGAGCAAAGTTTCCCTGGGCGCTGAGGATGGCTCTGTGGTCTCTGCCTCAGGTGCTGCAGTGGCTCTGATTGCGGCAGAGCGATGCCCCAGATGGGTAGAGCATCGCCCCCTGGTGGGCGTGCCGGGTGGATCCCAGTCGGGCGCATGCGGGAGTCTGTCTGACTGCCTCCCCGTTTCCAGCTTCAGAAAAATACAAAAAAAAAAAAATACAAAAAAAAAAAAAAATACAAAAAAAAATTAAACTGTGTCTGCAAAAATCGTGACCTTATGCCGTGAGCCATGGGCAGAGCCAGGTGGCACACCCTGCCAACGCAGCCAGCCACCAGACCTCAGTGCAGTGGGTGCCACCAGAACACCCGCCGGGCCCACTGGGGAGAAGAGCACAGACCAGGGAGAGCTGAGATCCAAGGCCGGCTCCTCGACACTCGTCACCTCCATCGGACAGCACAGCAGCGCCTCCAACCCACAATCTGTGAGGCGGAACAGTTCTGAACACTACACATTAAGAGTGCACAGCAGCTGTGGCTTCAGGAAGGTTCTCAGAGAGGCTGGAACCAGGCGCTCGCAGCTACTGTCAGTTCAGGTATCATCTTCCTCATGCTCAGATACCAAAGGCAAAGAGACGCAGACAATACACTGGGCTGCCTATTTTTGTTTAATTTATTTCTTCAAGACCGCCTCCTTGCAATTTCCAGAGAGAAAATACAAAACAAGAAACAGACTTGGTTTCAAATACACAGACAGTGTGCTGCAGTTGAAAGCACTGCTGATGACATCCTTACAGAAGAATGCCAGCTTACTCCAGGGCACTTCAGTATTCCTGAGGAATAGACACGACTTCTCCTCTCCTCCCACCGGGACGTTCTTGGGTGCAGTCACTGCTTCTGCTCCTGCAAAGCAAGGATACTTGGGTCAGGGCTGCAAGGACAGCATTTTAACAACCTCTCTAACTTGCTGCTGCAGGTCAGATCCATGGGACTCACAGGTCCAAAATCTTACAGTCCTGTTTGCTTTAAAACTGTCTCATGAGACAATTGTATACATCCTGCCCAGGTTCTGAAGAAAGGCTCAAACTTTGAGGAAGGAGAATGGGAAAGGAGCAGAACAGGGCTCAACGGTCGGTACCTGAGTAAGTATATTCCTAAACCCTGACAGGGAGATGAGAGGTGTGTGGGAAAACATGGGTCTGGACTCAGCCTACCCATGAGGGGGATCTCTGGCAAGTTTCTTCACCTCAGTAGATTCAGATTTCCCATCTTCTGAATGAAGAATATAACATCTCTCTCACAATCTACAGGGGGCTGGGGGCTCTAGAGAAAGAACAGAGAGCACCTAGGATGACCCATGGGGCATAGCAGGCACTCAGAAGCAACTACCATAGTATGACTACATCAAAAAGCCCCAGGCTGGGATTTAGCTCTTTTATAAAAGATTGTTTTGTTTATTGATTTTTAGAAGAGTTGGGGGAGGAGCAGGGGAAGCATCACTATGGTTACTTCTTGTATGTGCCTTGACCGGGCATGCTCAGTATTTCAAACCTGCGACCTCAGCATTCCAGGTGGACGCTCCATCCACTGTGCCACCACAGGTCAGGCTGCTCCTCTTTTTAAAAAATGGAGGATGACAACATTGAGGCACAGATTCAAGTTCAGATAAAGTTACAAGGCCATTCTGGAGCAATACACACAAGGCTGTAAAAAGTGTAACAATATTTTCCACAGTAACTCCCAGCCATTAAATATATAATATGCATGTAATCACCCGAGCCATTATCCATGGCAACTCAGTTTGGAACATTTCAAACAATTAAAAGACCTAACACTCCCCTCTCCCTGTTCCTTTCTATTCTCCCCCAAATTCAGTCGTGGTGCCAATACAGTGACGGGCTGGGAAGCAGTGGAAACTGCCTGTCGTCAACTCCGTCTGACGCAGCTGTGCCTCTTCTTGTGTTGTCCCTCTGATTCCCTCACCCTGGCTCCAGCACAGAGGTGGCTCACTAACATGGAAGGCAGCGAAAGGCCTGCCACTTCCTAACTGGTCAGCTCTCCCTACTCCCAATTCTCTCTCCAACCACACACAGGATGGTGGGTAGGGAGCTGACACCCTGGGCATGGTCTAAGAAGCTACTGAGCTGTGGTGGGATACTGTCATTAGAGATCTGTTAACAGCTTTTGACCAGAATTGGGACACTCATTTCTACCAACCACATTTTCTGCTCTACTTGTCATTATGATGGAACAATGAACAAGTCAATCACCTTTGCTTGGCTGGCCTCAACTGCAATAACGAACATAATATGATATCTCATAGCTTACAACCATGTCCTCATTTACTTCCCAAAACAAGCCTGTTGGTAGAAATTATTATCCTCATTTTATAGACAGAAAAGAGCACCTCAGAAGTGAACAATTCAAGACCACATAGGAAGCATGTGACAGACCAGGACTCCCACGCAGGTCTCCTGGCTTCTGTGATCTTTCCACTAGCCTCTGAGGCTGCCCAGATCACAGTGAGCACAAGGGTAACCCAGAAAGTAGATGATTCTACATATCCAGGGAATGTGAAGTTCTTTGCTGAAGTTTGTGTTGCTATAAAAGTTATGCCTTAGTAAGCCTGAGGCCATTAACACCTCTAATAGGATACACTATTTACTTCATTCATTCATTTTACATTTATCTGAGTGCCCACCTTGTTCCAGGCCCTGGGGATATAAAAACAAAACACCTCTCTGTCCTTGAGCACCCAGCTGCCTGTGCTCCTTTCCCTTAAACCCCACAGTAACCAGTACTCTAAAGTAAGGCAATGAATGAGAAATCTCAAGAAAATGTGCCACCTTCTTCCCTTTAAAAAATTTTTTGATTAATTTTACAGAGAGAAGAAGGGAGAGAGAGAAAGAAATATCAGTCTGTTGTTCCACTTATTCATGCATTCATTGGTTAATTCTTATCTGTGCCCCAGCAGGGGTTTGAACCTGCAACCCTGGTATATCAGGACGATGTTCCAAACAACTGAGCTACCAGGCCAGGGACCTTCTTCCCTCTTGAAGCATGTTATAATTTTTCTTCCTGTCTGCATTATTAAAAGTCCATCTGTAGACAAGGATTTTGGTAGGATAATGTGGGACATACACTCAAGAACTAAGGTGAAGGAATTAGCCAAAAAACATACAATACACATAACACAGAGACACCATCAACAGTGCGGTGATGGCCAGAGGGAAGGGGGAGGAGGGCTAGGAGGAGGTGGACAGAGGTGGGGGGAAGTGGAGACAGAAAGAGACATTGCTAGGGGCGGAGGAATCCGATGCAGTGGGCAGAGGTGGTTTGCTGAGCAGTACACTTGAAGCCTGCATGGTTTTACAAACCAATGTCATCCCAATAAATTCAATTAAACATATATACAAACAGAAAAGAATCTGTCCTCTTTATAAAAAGCAGAATGATGACTAAGTCTCAGAAGTCTTCAAGTTTAGCTTGGGTATGTAAGAGATGTCTACTTGAACAAAAGCACTACTTACAGATATTTTACACAGATCTCTTTACCACAATGATATATTTTCAGTCAGTTTTATCAATTCCTGTAGACTAACATATCAGCATGCACCTCAAGGTACAGGGGAGGGGAGAGACTTTAGGCATCAAAGCAGCGTCAACATCATTAAAGGCCAGAGAACAATGAGGATCTCAGCAGTGTCATATGACACATAATTTATTCATTATATGAACTATAAAGAATTCTTGCCTGACCTGTGGTGGTGCAGTGGATAGAGCATTGACCTGGAACGCTGAGGTCACCAGTTTGAACCCCCGGGCTTCCTGGTCAAGGCACATACAAGAAGCAACTATGCATTGATGCTTCCTGCCCTCCCCCCTGCAACCTCTCTCTAAAAATCTTTAAAAAAAAAATGATTTCTTCAGGGACGCAGGAAACAACTCTTTTTCTTTGGAAAGAAAGAGAAATATCCATTTGGTACATACTTTGACATACTTTCCATGTAGAAGATATGGAGCCTGAAAATCATGCTGACAGTTGGAGTAGGCCATTCCCAATCCCATGCCAGAGCCGAAGGCCAGGGGCCACATTCTCCCTAGTGAGCAGGAAAAGTCCAATAGGGCACCGTTAGGAGAAGTACAGCTTTTTCTCTGGCTCAAATACATACTGTTCAATAAATATTCAACATGCACTATACAGATGACATATTATGCTGCATTTGGTCAATGTTTCATCAACCGTCAAAAAAAAAAAAAAAAAGGAAGAAAGAGGCTATTAGTAAACTTATTAATTTACCAAGTATTTATTAAGTACTTATGCTGCCAGGTTTGAGGTATTAATAATTGTACATATGAATGGTACATAATGGTACAATATAAAAACAGTAGACAGAGTTGAACCTTTTAACTTCTCTTTAACAGTTCTAATCATTTGCTCATTTCAACTTTTTTTTTTTTTTTTTTTTTTTTTTTTTTTTTTACAGGGACAGAGTCAGAGAGAGGGATAGATAGGGACAGATAGACAGGAACAGAGAGAGATGAGAAGCATCAATCATCAGTTTTTCGTTGCAACACCTTAGTTGTTCATTGATTGCCTTCTCATACGTGCCTTGACCATGGGGCTACAGCAGACCAAGTAACCCCTTGCTTGAGCCAGTGACCTTGGGTCCAAGCTGGTGAGCTTTTTTTTTTTTACTCAAACCAGATGAGCCCGCGCTCAAGCTGGCGCCTCGGGGTCTCGAACCTAGGTACTAGGCATCCCAGTCCAACGCTCTATCCACTGCGCCACTGCCTGGTCAGGTTCAACTAATTTTTTAACCTTAACAGAAATAATACGCTCTCAGTAAGGTGCTTGAATTTTTAAACTATCTATGAATTTCACCAATACTTATATATATTTTGATTACAGTAAGTCACAAGGTTTACTTAAGCCAGTACTGTAAATGATTATTCCATTTCAGCACGATGTGTTATTTATGACATTCTAGTTATGTATTCCCACTAGTTCTTCACATAAAGAGGTCAACAGCCAAACTTCAGCTCTTCCAAAGAATGAAAGGGATATTGCCTGCCTGTGGCTTAGAATTTTTGATCAAAAAGCATGTGTTTGCTGAGGTCACCGGTTCGAAATCCTGGGCTGCCTGGTCAAGGCACGTATGGAAGTTGATGCTTCTTGCTCCTCTCCCCGCCCCTCTCTAAAATGAATAAAGTCTTAAAAAAGAAAAAAGCATGTGTTTTTCTGGTCCACTTGTTTTTATTACTAGAAGAACTCTCATTTTCAAGTTCCTTTTGAAAAAAAATGGTAATTAATTAGAAATACTTGAGCACGTAGATTTGACCAAATGACTCACTAGCATAAAGTACAGGCTTTTAAATGGTATCATATTTACGAGAGCAAGCACCCTGACTCAACGCCCAGGGGAATTCTGGAGATGCTCAACCCACTGTGACCTCTTTTGAGTCCACATTCTTTGTCGAGCTACCTCAACCCATAAATGCCTAGGCTGGCAGCCATGTAGATGTCCCTGCTAAGTGTATGTATGTACACTAGGACATTATGTTGAAAAGGCAGAATTACACTTACTTTTAAAGAAGGTAAGTGAGAAAACAACTCCTAATCCAAAACCAGTACCTGCAAAGAAGGAGGAAAAACACATTACATCTCATAATACAACCTGACAAAAATAAAATGACCATTTCACAAATGTGAGCATCTATAAATGATTTTGTTTCATTTAAGAGTGTTACTCTCCTTTCTGTCTAGACAAGTCCTGGGGTGCGGAAACAAGCCGGGAGGCAGCTCTTGCGGAGCGCGCTCTGCACCGCTTGGGAACACCCTCCGGCACCTTCCGCAGAGGGCCACAGCCAGTACATCACAGAAATAACGTCAACTGGAAGCTCCCTTTGTCATTTCAACACTTTGAGTGATGGCTACATATTTTTTCTTTCAAGATCTCATTAAAAATTTATTTTTTAATTTATTGATTGATTTTACAGAGAGAGGAGTGGGCAGGGGAAGGAATGAGAAGTGTCAACTCATAGTTGCTTCTTAGTTGTTCATTGATTGCTTGTCATATGTGCCTTGACTAGGCAAGCCTAAACCGGAGACCTCAGCATTCCAGGTCAATGCTCTATCCACTGCGCCACCACAGGCCAGGCTGAGTGATGGCTAGTTTTTGAGGAAGATGGAAAGGAGTGATCTAGAACAATTCCTAAAGGTTGTCACAAGTCCATGTCCAAACATGGAGATTAATCCCCTCCCCTCCACTCCCCTCATTTTACTCACAGGGTATTTTAACCACTATCTTTCAAAATAAAAGAACACACACAGGACTATTTTAATGGTCTGGGAGAAAAAAAAATCAATAAATACCTAATTTTAAATTAAACTTAATAGCCACATAAACTTGAAAAAAAGAGCCGAATTCTCATTTTACCCAGTATTCCTCAAACCTTGGTCTTTCCAGTGCTCCCGTCCACATTCTGCTAAATCCATGCATCACCTACACAATTATTAATAGTTTTCTTTTAAAAAAATATCATCGCATGTATTTAATAACTTTAGCCTCAACTTAATAATATTGGTGTAATCACAGATTTGAGTAATAGCTATATATATATTTTAATAAAGTGTTAAAATGAATGTATAATCATGAAAATAAAAATATCTGTCTGGGGTACCACTTCAGAAAAAAAAAGTCACCTTACATACTGTAGTGATACATGTCCCAAATTTGTTCATGCCAAGGAAGAGAAGCAAACCTGATTTTTCCCTTCAGATCTGACAACTGTTTTCACACCTGTCAGAGTGTGCTGATTCTCTTTACCGTCTGTTCCATGGCCCAACAAAGTCCCTGACTACTGTACAATTAAGCAACACACAGAAGTCCCCATTCTCACTTGCCTGAATGATTTTCAAATGTGAGCTACTGGAATTCCAAGAGCTTCTTATCTATCTAACCATGATTTGGGGTTACTGCACCGTGAACATGCAGAATACTCTTCTGCTCCAAACACAGAGAGCTTCATCACGAGCAAGCAAGCTAGTCTGTATCTTTTCTGACCCACCTTAACAATCCAGCTGATGTTGGCCTGAAGAAAGTATGCTATTAACTGAAAGACTTCTGATAGTTCTCCCCTACTGCATACATGGGGTGCATACATGTGGCCATGACGTATGTTTCCTTCCTATGACTGTATCCTACACAAATAAAAATTTTAATTAAAAATTATTACTTTTCCCTGTCCAACAGACCCTGCATTAGGTGCTGAGTTGGTGCCCAACTTTAAAGTGTAATATATGAAAATCATTCATGTCATCCCCATTTCCATATAATTTAATAAAATGGTAGAAAACTAGTCAGTTTATAGACCACAGTAACTGACCTACTCAAGACTGACATACTGAGAAGGAAAAGGAGCTAACCTTTCAGTATTTCCCATGAATACCCAACATTATCTTCCTTCCAATTACTTGTTAAGCCAAACAACAACCTGATATGGTATTATCCCCCATTTTCCAGTTGCAGAAACTAACTCGCTCAAGGATACTGTTCAGTCAGTGGTAGAGCAGTGAACTGGGCCCAAGTCTGCCAGACTCCAAAGCCACTATACCCACTATGTGTCCTGACATTGGATCCCCCTAAAGTTTCAACCCCGAAACAATCACGACCTCCCAAGGGAAACAGGAGTATCAAGATTTCTACTGCCAGTGCAGTAAGATACAGCCAAAAAACAAAGTGTGCTTCCCATGCAACAGTCCAGAACGCTAGGCAACCAGGCTAGTAACAAGTCTACACAAGGCCAAAAGAACTTGTTCAGATTCATTCCCAGACTAATCCGACCGCACACGTCACAGACACAAGTCTACCTAGTAGGTATGAGTCAAGAACTTCAGAGAAATGGGAGCTATCGCGACTGATACTCCTTGGCAAAAAGCTGCTGTTGCTTGGTTAATAAAATGGCACAGGGCTCAATTTCAAAACGACTTGCCTCACCCGCTTGCAGCTGGAAGATGAGTAAGACAGTAAATTGGTACTAGAAAATGAGGTAAAGGATTTGGACTGGCTTGCAGATTTCAAACCAGGCAATGGGATGGGGAGGTAGGCCAGTAAAAACATAATGGCTTACAATCAGAGCTTTTGGTCTTCTCCATCTGGAAGGCAATTTTTTGGCAAACAAATCAAAAGCCCAAAAGGAAAATATTTCAGCATTTTTCTTGTCCCTCTGACTCCATGCCTGTCTCTCCTATTTTCCCCCCAAGGAAAGAAAGCTCTCTGATGTTCAACTTTTCCTAGCAGGAGACCAAGAATGATGCTAAGCCCACTGCTAACCATATCGCTCAACCACAAAGATGAGAAAAGCTTCAACATCAATCAATATTGAGTAGAAAATCTTTAATCTCTAGATTTCATTTAAGTTTAGGTACATGCCTAACCCCCTAGTTTTGCTCCTCCATAAGGCAGTTATCTGCAAGGATACAGAGATCAGACCAGCCAAAGACAGAGTGTGCTCTGGATCTTGGTTACATTGGGCTGCTACATCTTCAAGTCTTAAAAGTGATTTACCGTGCCCTTTCTATATTTTTAAGACACAAAATAACAAGAATGTCCTCTTCAGAAAAAAAAAATGTGAAAAATTATTTTTAAATGCCAGTGTTTTACTTAAAGCTAACTATCTCAGTTATTTAAGAGATAAACAATGGAGGAACTGCTGATGAGTTTTACAGGTTCAAGTTCTCACATGCTCAACTTTCTTTTAAAAGGCAACATGTTGCTTCAAAGAAAGTCCCACCTGATCAGGGGACACCAACTCTGCAGCTGTTTCCACTAAAGATTGGCACCTCAACCCCAGGTTTAAACTTCATTAACAATAAAACATGAAAGGTTTGTCTTACAATAAAAACAAACCAACATGGAAAAGAGAAGAGTTTTCTCTGCCTTTGGCCACTTTTTTCTGTTGTTGCAAGACAAGCTCTCTTAGAGGAAAAAAGCCAAAGGAAAAAGTACAAAGCATTTTTCACCTTCCCTGGAAGCAAACATTTAACTATGAACACAGTTTATATAACTTTGCCTCCCCCCCCCCCCCCAAGCCTGTTCTTTTGGTCCATGCATCTGAAATGACAAATAACTCTAAAGTAAAGAAATGCCTGATTATAAGTACACATCTTCCTCATGGTAAAAGCCCAGTTATTGGGGGGAGACCTTGGAGGGGGGGACAAGGAAAAAAACCCACAAAAAAACAAAAAGAACCCACAACAGAGGAGCCTTATGGAATTGACATTAGGCAAAGAGCCCGTGTTCTGAAACCATTTCTTTTGGAGAGGAAAAAGAATTGGCACAAATTCTTTCAGAAAGAAATTACTCCAAATCAATCTAACCCTGCACTTTAATGCACGTTTAGTGCCCAGAAGGACATCATAAAACTGGCTAGTAGATAAACACAGATTTTTAGGAAGGAGCAACTCCCTAACAGTTCATCTGATACTATTTTAATAACAAAACAACAGAGAACTCATTCCCACTAACTACATACAAAATATTGCCTTATCTTATGCCCAAGTGGATTCTATAACAAATTTAAAAGAATAACAACAGCGGTAGGCCAGTGCACACCAAAGCCACATTTTGTGTAAGAAAAGGGGAAGTATATGTTGATGGCTATTACTGTGACATATGGACAATTTCCAGTTAATCAGTGCAACTTTATTTAGAAAAATCTCTGCTCTCACCATGTCACAAGTTATAAAGCTTTTTACTTCACGGGAAATAATTAGGAAGCAAACATAATCAGCAAGAATTAACAAGCAGGCTACAAAATCTGATTGCAGTCTTGAGGTAGAAATGCACGTTGGATGTTAGCCCCTCAACAAAACTAGCAGAAGCAACACACGCTCCTTGCGAATCAACTTTGCAAAAGTTGCAACTGCCGACGAACTTTCAAATAAGGAGAAATCACTCCTTGTTCAGAGAGGCTCAGAAAAATAATGCTCAGAAATTAGCTTAGAAATTCTCTCCAAAATTTCAGGTGAGGGGAGGGGGCTCCACAAACCCACCTCATTGGTCTATTTAGTGTATACTATTTATATGCTATTTAAGGTCTCCAACTCTCATTTACCACTTTAAATCAAGCCCCTAAATTTATAAGCCTAATGTATAGTTATCAATACTAAATTTGATCTGCATCAAAAAATTAAAATTGCAAAGCAACTCCATTTTAATTTGCAGAATATCAAGATGAGCAGAAACTTACCGTAAGTAATTGGCAGTTTATAAATGTGAGCTAAAGGAATTACAAACCAGTTTTTAAGATCCTAGAAGCCATGTGCCAAACAACTTTATTCTGAAACAAAAGATACAGCTTCCAGAAAATGAGCGACTTACTCTCCTGCTGAGTGGGACTGGAGCACTGATGTAGTGAGACAGGCCAAGTTCAAACCACTGCTGACGCCTGACCTCAGGTCACTGACTTCGCCCCGCCGGCCTCAATGTGCTCATCCATAGTAAAGATAATCTTACAGGGTTGCTGTGTAAGCTATCTAGCACTGTCTGACAGAATTCAGTAAGTGGTAGTAAGTTCTGCTACCACTCTAATAAAACACAGAAGATGTCAAAACTCTAAGGTAATAGTTAATCCTCTATTGAAATACAAGTCACTGCCTCACTTAGGGTTACACTGAGGGTGAGCCGCAGCTGAAAACCAGAACCTTTCTCCCCTCTCTTTGCATAGTTGACTATATTTCATTGGCATTAGCAATTGTTTCTAGGAATACATCAGGTTTTGATATATATTTTTTAAATAGGGGATTTCTTCAGACTCACTGTTGAACTAGAACAAAATACTTTAAAGTAAAGATTTTCCTAGAGCTATACTTATGTGCTTTGAACATGGATTATATCAAATTGACCTATTTATAATGGGCATGTTTTCCTGTTCAATCATGTTTCTATAAATGCTATTACAATCATCAAGTGTATTTGTTATGACAGAACAAACAAGAATGTGCTTTTATAGAAAAGGACCCTAGGGACTGAATTTAGGGAGAATTACATTTCCAAGAAACATTTTTGATTTATGAAAGATGCTCAGGGCCCAATTTATGAGGGAAAAAAACGTTTTGTCAGTTCCAAACTATGTTACTTAATCCTTTGAAGCAAAGACAGATTGTCCCAGGTGTCCATGTGTAAATGCCAAGTCATGTGAATTAACCAAGAAAGTGTGCCAGACCAAAGACCCAGAGATGGTAAATTTGGTCTGTGTTAACCAGCTTCTTAAAAAGTCAACACTGGCCCTGGTCGGTTGGCTCAGTGGTAGAGCGTTGGCCTGGCGTGCAGGAGTCCCGGGTTCGATTCCCGGCCAGGGCACACAGGAGAAGCGCCCATCTGCTTCTCCACCCCTCCCTCTCTCCTTCTGCTCTGTCTCTCTCTTCCCCTCCCGCAGCCAAGGCTCCACTGGAGCCAAGTTTGGCCGGGCGCTGAGGATGGCTCTGTGGCCTCTGCCTCAGGCGCTAGAATGGCTCTGGTTGCAGCAGAGCGATGCCCCAAATGGGCAGAGCATCGCCCCCTGGTGGGCGTGCCGGGTGGATCCCAGTCGGGCGCATGCGGAAGTCTGTCTGACTGCCTCCCCGTTTCCAACTCGGAAAAATACAAAAAGAAAAAAAAAGAAAAAAAAAAAAAGGCAACACTGCTGCAGGGTATAGGGGAAATAGACTAGGAAAGTGGCTACTTAACAAGATCTTAACCTTCCTGTGGCTATCAAGACTAGACACAGTCTGGAACATCGGCAGGAATTTCTAGAGTGAACAGCAATTCTGACCAGAACACGCAAACCAGTCAGCTGAAAGGAATAAAGATAGGGAAGGTAAGTATGGGAGGCATTACTAGTAAGCTCTGCTTCAAGAAAAGCCAAACTCACAAAAGCGTCCTTTTTAAATGAGTACATATAGCACATGATCCACTTTCAGAATCCGGACAGCCATACAACTTTCCAAGAATGCACAAAAGAAGAAACATGGTTGTCATGAAAAAATGTAGAATTAAGTTTCAATAAGCAATAAAAGACGCAATGCATTACCTTTTTTATTTGGGGGGGGGGGTGCTTTGGAAGTACTAACACTTAATACTGTCAGGCACTGTATAACATTTCTAAACATTATTTCATTTGATTCACAGAACCACCTTTTAGGTGTACCTTGATCCTGGTCTTATAGAAGAATAAACAATGTAGAGTGACCTACCCAAGTACACACATCTACAAAAGGAGAATTCAAACTCAGGTTGCCTGCCTCCAAAGTTAGGGCTCTTTCCTACACACAAGGGTAAAACTTCAGAGAGGCCAGTAGCAGCAGGGCAATGTCTGTTGTTCCATGTGACAAAATATTTTTCTGGACTGTAGCACTATGCCTCAGAAATTTATAACTGTGTTACTTCAGTCCCTCAAGAAAAAAACAGAAACCACAGATATCTTACTTATTAGGAGTGGTAACAAAAATCTGAAATTACTTAGAATCAAGGAGAAAGTCAACAAATCAAGTCAGGAAATACTTCCCTGTGCACCAACTGGAGATAAAATGAATCCAAATGGGCTGAGGGCTGATAAATGACTTCAAATGACGCCAAACTGCTCAAAAGGGTATTCTGCTGTGAGTCCCTTCCCTCCCAACACCTCCAATACCTCTATCCCCTCCTCATCAATATCAGTAACTGGCTTCTCATCCTTGTGAAAGTAAATACAGTATAAGAACTAGGAGCCTATTATACCCTATGTACACCATCATTATAGCTAGTACGTTGTTGCCTATTCCTGATTCAAATGAAAAGTTCAATAGAGAAACAAGTTTTTCCTTACACATTTACTTGATTGACGTTAGTTAGCATGTATTAAGTAGAAGACATGAGGATGATTTCTTTACTCTTGAAGCATCCTGAGTGTAGTACATAGTGCTTATTTTTTTTGAAAAGTAGGAAGTGTTACATAGTGGTTATACTTCAGTTACAAGGTTATATGGCTGTGGGGGTAACAGGTTAAACATGACTGAGAATACTAATTAGGTTACTTAGTAGCTGTTTATAGGTCCTTGGGGAAATTACAGACCTTCTCTAGGCATCAGTTGCTTGTGTGGAAATAAGAACACTGACATTGACAATGCCTGTCCCTGACTGGGGAGAGTGAAGATCAAAGACCTTAGTGTGTGCAGAAAGCTTGGAAGAACAGTGCACTGCATAGTCACTGTCCTTGTCTTTTCCCACAAAATGCCTTTCAAGAACAAACTGAAACTTTAAATATTTACTGAGCACTGAAGGGCAAGAGTTCTAGCTTCAACAAGAGTCAGAAATAAGTAAGAGTCTCTTTCTTGGAGAGCCTGTGATCAAGAAGGGTAACAAGTCAGGTATCCATAAAAGTGAACAAAAGCAGATTCTCGGTGCCCTGAGGGAGGGACAGCATTCTGCCAGGAAGATTACTTTTCTTTAATCTTCAAAAAAAAGGTGGCATTTGAGTGTCTTAAAGGATAGGCTTTAACAGCCAGAGTTTTGGCATATGGCAGAAAAGCAGGATTTTGTAGAGAAACTGGGAGGGGGGGGGCAGCCCAGCTAAAGCATGAGGCAGGTCCCAGAGAGCAGAAGATAAGGCTAGAAGGGGGTGGAGCCACTCCGAAGGCACCAGAACCCTGGGCCAAGGAGTCCACACAGCACTTAATTCAGCAGGCAGGGGGCTTCCCTGAAGAGCTTTTAAAGGGGCTAACAAGACTGAGGCTATGCTTTAGGAAGATTCATCTGATGAAGGTGTGCAGGATTACTTGGAAAGGAAGAGACATTTTGCTGGCAGAATTTGCAGGACTTAACAACTGATTAAGTGTGTGTATGTGTATCTGGGGTTTTGGAGGGTGCAATGGGGAAGTCTGTCAGAGAAAATGCTGAGAACTTCTACCTGGATAACTATAAAAACACTGGTGCTATTTATAAGTCACCAAATAAACTTTTAATACCAAATCCCCTTAATAAACCTAAAATATAACTTGATTTATAAAACTGCAACGTGTACATTCTTTTCAGGAACACTATACTATATTAAATGAAGACTATTCACTAAGCACTTATGCTCAGGATTAAATCATCTCATTTTGATCCTCACAATAAACTTCTTTTATTGGCCCCATTTTATAGACCAAGAAACTGAGACACGAAAGGTCAAGTAACTTGCTTCAAGTCACACATGTGGGATTTGAACCCAGGCAGTCTGACTCCAGAGACGTGGGCCTTGACTACCATGCTACACCACTGCCAGGGTAGCCAGCCCCCTGACAGACATACGAATTCTAACCACCTATCATCATCAGTAATTGTGGCCTACCAAAGGGAACTAAATACCGTCCAAAGTTCATCCTGGCCAACAGCAGGTATAGGCTTTCCTTAACTATACAAACTGTGCACCCACCGTGTGCCAGGCACCATGCTAGGCCCCAGGGAATAAGAAGTTTCTGTACTCATTTAGTTCCCTGTCTAGTGTTGGAGCCAACTGATAATTAGAAACTCAAAGTACAAGATACAATGACAGAAACAGGATGTAGGAGAAGCACTGAGCAGAGTACACAAACCATCCTGGAGGGTTCGAGAAGGGAGGGTGGAGATGGTGGCAAGAGAAATGGACAAGACAGATTCTCTTTTCTACCCATCCAACCGAAAAATGTTCCTTGCATACTTTGGTCCCTCCTCAACCGCCCTTTCTGCCTTTCCTGTAGTCCAAGCTAGGCAGAACTTCTGAGTAGGGGTGATGACATTTAATGATGATTCTGAGATAATGGATCCTTAGGTAAAATATACGTAGTCATGGACACAGACAAATATGGCTAGAGAAGGGGGTCAAATATTTTTAAAACATACCAATGGGTTTTGCATTAAGGTATTATTGGTGAAAATAGTGAATAAAGTGCCCAAGTGTATAAGGCTACGCGGAACACAACACCCAGAAGACTTTATACTACAGGAGCATTCCTTAAAGGCATCGCTATTCTACAAAGCCCTATAAGTAACCTCTCCAAATCACTGGACTTTAAGAAACCAAAAATTTAGTTTTCAGAAACTGAGTAAAGAAAAAAAAAAATTTAATACAAGTTATGAGCTGAAATAAAATGAATTTCAAGTTGCACTGAAACAAGGAAAAAAATTTGTGATTTTTTTTCTTTTTTTAAAGTGATTTTTCAATAATGACAGCCACTCTTTTCTGGGAATATGTAAGATTAATAGCATTTATTCTAACATCAAGACAATATATGATTGGAGCAGCTAGATATACTGTAGTTTTGCTTCCAATCAAAGCGGGATATTTATGAACTTAAAGTTCAGGGTTTGTCACATAAAGGCCTATGCTGAAAAGGGTAAAAAAAATCCTGCAACTAATGGATTTCAATTTAATCATCTGATATGATGCCAAGAAAACACAACTTTCTCAAGACTACCTTCCTAGTAAAAAATGAATTATGTTGCTTTAAATCAATTGCTTCAATTAATCATTTAAAATCTACCAAACAAGAAAACTGAGTGGTTTATATGCGCAGGTTCTGACAAACAATCAGACACATTTGTCAAAGTTAAGTCTACAAATCCATCACTGATTCTGTGAATGTTACAACAATTACAAGTTATCCTACGCACCCTCACGCAGGTTTAGGTTAGATAAAGAAAACTGAAGGCAAAGCACGGGGTTTCAATTCCTCCCATATACACTGTAAACTATTAATCAAATAGCTTTAAATTCTACCAGAAGGGACATCACTGAAGCAACTTGAAGAGTCTATGTAATCTTAAACAAGCCCAGTGGCCACACTGTGACCTGCCCGCCCCTACCACCCTGTTTCCAAGACAGGCCTCGTACCATTTTTCTATTTCACTCCCCAGAGTCCATTAATATTCACCCATATTCTCCTATTTTTCTAATTTGTACTTAAGTTTACCTTGTATTTCTTGTTCCTGTCATACTGTATAAAGAGCATTTCAAATTCATTTTCTCTACTTACTTTTAAAAGTGACAAGATAAATTGTTAACATTACCAACTCTGACAGACTTTCACTTTATAAGTAATAGTTAGTCTTTTTTTTCCACAAGCATGCATTTGATTTAAAACAAAAACAAAAGACCTTGAGCCTGACCTGTGGTGGCGCAGTAGATAAAGTATCGACCTAGAACACTGGGGTCACTGGTTTGAAACCCCAGGCTTGCCTGTTCAAGGCACATACAAATAGCAACTACTACAAGTTGATACTTCCTACTCTACTCCCCCTTTCTCTCTCTCTCTAAATCAATAAATTAAAAAATCTTTAAAAAAAAAAAAAGCAACCTTGAAATTATGAGCTATGCTTTTTAAAAAGCCATCCTATTATTTGTTCCTTTTTCTTTTCCTTGTTTCCCATCTTGTTGTCACTTGCTGACAGAGTAGGTGTACACATGTATGAACACATGACTCCCGTGTTGTGTGAGTATTAGTCTGAAGGGCTATAGGGGGGAGTCACAGGGGTAAAAAGTTTGGAAAAGTTACATTTACCTAGGGCAGGATTTCTGGGCCTCAGCTATTACGGGCTGGCTAATTCTTTAGTACTGTCCTATACATTGTAGGACGCTCAGCAGTATCCCTGCCCCCTACCCACTAGATGTCAGCAGCACCCCCAGTGCTCCATCCCCCAGTATGGCACCCATGACATGTCTCCAAACATTGCCAAATGTCTCCAGGGGTGGGATATGGGGGGGTCAATCATCTCCAGTTGAGAACCACCAGTCTAGGGGTTTACAATTTATAAAATGCTTTCAAATCCATTTAACTATTACCTTTTCCTGCCTGGGCCGCATCAGAACCATACAGGGGTTTGCATTCCAAGTTTACAGATGAAGAAACTGAGGCTCAGAGAGGCAAATAATTGTCCCAAGCCCACTCAGCTCCAGGCCCAGCCCTCTTGCCCGTCCCCCACTGTTCCCCCACATAGTACTCAAGCTCCTCGCCCTTGCAGGGAGAAGCTGCACTACATCAGCGTTTCTCACAGTTCCCTTTCTTTCAAGGAGAAAGCCTTCCTTCCAGAGAACTCTTCTGTGGAAGCCCAGTACATTCAACAGATAAGAACTAAGCTTCTGCTTCAGGGATCCAAGTAGCACCCAGGACCTCCCTCTTGAACCTCATACTTGTGCTGGAGGGGACCCATAAATTCTAGAGCTCTAGAGGGCATATTTTGAAAACTGGTGATAAATGAATGCTCGTGTTTGTGATAACATGTAAGTTCAATGATTCCAAATAGCCCTCTCAGTTAGGGACGGTCTCCAGCTGATACACAAACCAGCCCATTCAGTAGAAAGAGTATCTTAAAGTCAGTGGCAGGGGAATAGAGAGGGTGTATGTGTGTACCTCGTGTGTGAGGCCCCAATGACTGGTCAATCCAGGAGAAGAGTTATGAGCTGGGATCAGAAGACCTATAAAGCAGCAGTCTCATGGACAAATCTGTCCAATATCCAAAAGAGAAAGAAAGAAGCTCCAAACAAATCCCCCTATCCGAATGGACCCAGGAAAAAGCATGGCTCAACCTCCCCAGCCATCAATTTTCTAAATCTGTGAAATCAGAAGGTTGAAATAAATTAGTGGTTATCAGCTCTCCCTGCCAAAGCAATAAAATTATTTTCCCAAATAAAATACAGGGTGGGCAAAAGTAGGTTTACAGTTGTGAGTACACAAAAGTTTATTCTATTATTATTTATTATTTTCCATACAAACAACTCTATACCTCCTTTCGCCCCACCCTGTATTACACTGAAAATAGGTAAATAAAATAGATCAAAACGGAGCTGCTCTGTTGGGGCAGGGGAAGGAGAGGGGTTGGAGGCCTGACTGAAAATCACTTACTCAGCTTCCCTTCACTTTCCTCTCTGTGCCTACCTCCACCCAATGGCAACCCCTAGGATACTCCAGAAGACATTTAAAAACCAACCAACCAAATGAACCCCTAAGGTTTCTTCCAGCTCTAATAATCTATCATTCTGTAAGTCTATGAATTCATGGAGGTTATTAAAATGGAGCCAACTAAGGAAAGCAACAATGGGACATTATATCCACCAAGAACAAATACATCCGTTTAACCTGTTGACCAATAAGAAACTTCATTAACAGAAACCAATGTAATTTCAAAGTTGGATTTTCACTTCAAACTACTAAACTGTTCAATAACAAAACTAAATAACAACAAAAAAAAACCACACAAAAACATTTATTTAAAGAGTATTCACATGCCCTGGCTGGTTGGCTCAGTGGTAGAGCGTCAGCCTGGCGTGCAGGAGTCCTGGGTTCAATTCCCGGCCAGGGCACACAGGAAAGGCGCCCATCTGTTTCTCCACCCATCCCCCTATCCTTCCTCTCTATCTCTCTCTTCCCCTCCCGCAGCCCAGGCTCCACTGAAGCAAAGTTGGCCCAGGCGCTGGGGGTGGCTCTATGGCCTCTGCCTCAGGCGCTAGAATGGCTCTGGTTGCAACAGAGCATCGCCCCCTGGTGGGCATGCTGGATGGATCCCGGTTGGGAGCATGCAGGAGTCTTGTCTGACTGCCTACCGGTTTCCAACTTCAGAAAAATACAAAAAAATAAATAAAATAAAATAAAAATAAAGAGTATTCACAGTCCTCAACTGTAGGAACCAATCAAACTCAGTAAATCATTTCTTGAAAAGAAACTGTTCTCATTTATTTGCTTACATTATAAAAACGGCAGATAATGGTCCTTCCCACCAAGAATCATCACTCCCAAGAGATATTTTGGATTAAGTTTATCAGTCCATTTATATAAATAAAATCATATATCACACATGACGTTCTACAACTTGCTCTTCTCAGTTTATAATTAACAAGGACAGCTTTCTGTTTCTTTTCTTCCAGATTTTTTAAAAAATTATTTTTAATTTATTGGGATGACATGATTCACCCAAACATACAAATTTCTTTTTTTTTTGTTTGTTTTTTTGTTTTTTACAGAGACAGAGAAAGAGTCAGAGAGAGGGATAGACAGGGACAGACAGACAGGAACGGAGAGAGATGAGAAGCATCAATCATTAGTTTTTCATTGCGCGTTGTAACACCTTAGTTGTTCATTGATTGCTTTCTCATATGTGCCTTGACCACGGGCCTTCAGCAGACCGAGTAACCCCTTGCTGGAGCCAGTGACCTTGGGTTCGAGCTGGTGGGCTTTTTTTTTTTTTTTTTTTTTTTTTTCTTTCATTTTTCTGAAGCTGGAAACAGGGAGAGACAGTCAGACAGACTCCCGCATGCGCTCAACCGGGATCCACCCGGCACGCCCACCAGGGGCGAAGCTCTGCCCACCAGGGGGCGATGCTCTGCCCATCCTGGGCGTCGCCATGTTGCGACCAGAGCCACTCCAGCGCCTGAGGCAGAGGCCACAGAGCCATCCCCAGCGCCCGGGCCATCTTTGCTCCAATGGAGCCTTGGCTGCGGGAGGGGAAGTGAGAGACAGAGAGGAAAGCGCGGCGGAGGGGTGGAGAAGCAAATGGGCGCTTCTCCTGTGTGCCCTGGCCGGGAATCGAACCCGGGTCCTCCGCACGCTAGGCCGACGCTCTACCGCTGAGCCAACCGGCCAGGGCCTGGTGGGCTTTTTGCTCAAACCAGATGAGCCCACGCTCAAGCTGGTGACCTCGGGGTTTCGAACCTGGGTCCTCTGCATCCCAGTCCTACGCTCTATCCACTGCGCTACCGCCTGGTCAGGCCAAACATACAAGTTTCAAGTGTACAACTCAATATGACACCATCTATATACTATATCATGCCATGCAAAGTGTGCTTCCGCCCCCATTTTCCCTCTTTACCCTTCTCACCCCTTTCCCTGACTAATGCCACCCTGCTGGTGTGTCTATGTGTTACGTATTAATGTTTTTTAGCTAATCCCTTCACCTTCTTTCATCCAACCCCCTCATCCCCCTTCCTTCTGATGGCTGTCCATGTGTCCATGCCTCTGTTTCTATTTTGTTCATTAGTTTATTGTGTTCATTAGATTCCACATAAAAGTGAGATAATATGGTACTTGTCTTTCTCTGACTGGCTTATTTCACTTAGCATAATAATCTCCAGGTCCATCCAGGCCATCACAAACGGTAACATTTATTTCTTTTTTATAGCCACATAGTATTCCCTTGTGTAAATGTACCACAGTTTTTTTATCTATTCATCCACCAATGGACACTTGGGCTGTTTTCACATCTTGGATATTGTAAATAACACTACAATGAACATAGGGTGCATATCTTCTTCTGAATTAGTGTTTTGGGATTTTTAGGATATATTCGTAGAAGAGGGATAGCTGAGTCACAAGGCAGTTTCATTTTTAACCATCTGAGGAATCTCCATACTGTTTTCCACAGTGACTGCACCAGTCTGCATTCCCTCCAGTGTAGGAGGGTTCTCTTTTTCTCCACACCCTCATCAGCACTTACTGTGTGTTGTTTTGTTACTGAGCACCATTCTGGCAGGTGTGAGGTGAAATCTCACTGTGGTTTTAATTTGCATCTCTCTGATGATTAGTGATGGTGTATTTTTTCATATGCCTATTAGCCATCTGTATGTACTCTTTGGAGAAGTGTCTATTCAGATCCTTTGCCCATTTTTTAATTGGATTGTTTGCCTTTCTGGTGTTGAGTTTTAAAAGTTCTTTATAAATGCTGGTTATTAACTATTAACCCCTTGTCGCACGTATCAGCGAAGATGTTCTTCCACATAGTGGGTTGTCTTCATTTTGTTGGTTTCCTTTGCTGTGCAAAAGATTTTTAGTTTATTTTTTCATTTGTTTCAATTGCCTGAAGAGAAATACCAGCAAAAATATTGCTATAAGAGATGTCTGAGACTCTACTGCCTATGTTTTCTTCTAAAATTTTTATGGTTTTGCAACTTATATTTAAATCTTTTATCCATTTTGAGTTTATTATGATGCATGGTGTAAATTGGTGGCCTAGTTTCATTTTTTTGCATAAAGCTGTCCAATTTTCCCAACATTATTGAAGAGACTGTCTTTACTCCATTGTATACTCTTATCTCCTTTGTCAAATATTAATTGAGGTGCGGGTTTATTTCTATGGTTCTCTGTTCTGTTCCATTGCTCTGTATGATCTGTGTACCTGTTCTTACGCCAGTACCAGGCTGTTTTGATTACTCTGGCCCCGTAGTAAAGCTTGAGATCAGGAAGTGTGATACTTTCCACTGTTTTCTATTCTCAAGATTGCTGAATCCCACACGTCCTTTTCGTTTGTTTTTAATTTATTGACTTTAGAGAGAAAGGTGGAGAGGAGCAGGAAGTATCAACTTGCCTTAACCAAGCAAACCCAGGGTTTCAAACGAGTGACCTCCTTGTTCCAGGTCGACACTCTATCTCTGTGCTACCACAGGCGAGGCAAAGAGCAAAATTGTCAATTTTGATCAAATCCAGCATGTCAATTTTTTTCTTTGTAAATTTTTGCTTTTTGTGACCTAAAATATCTTTTCTGAACTCAAGGTCACAAATATTTTTCTCTTGTTTTTTTCTGGAGGTTTTTAAATTTTTACATATATATCTTTTTTAAGATTTTATTTATTGTCCTGGCTGGATAGCTCAGTTGGTTAGAGCAGTGTCCCAAAGTGCAGAGGCTGCTGGTTCAACCTCCAATCAGGGAATGTACGGGAACAGGCTGATGCCCCTCCCATCCTTCTTCTCTTGCTAAAATCAATAAATAGTGTTTTGGGTTTTTTTAAATTTACTGATTTTACAGAGAGAAGAGAGAAGAGAGAGAGGGAGGGGTGCGAGAAGTATCAACTCACTGTTGCTTCACTTTAGCTATTCATTGCTTGCTTGTTGTATGTGCCTTGACCAGGCAAGCCCAGGGCCTCGAACCAGCGACCTGTGTTTCAGGTCAACGCTCCACCCACTGCGCCGCCACAAGCCAGGCTCTTCTGGAGGTTTTATAGTTTTGGCTTTCGCATTTAGGTCTGTGACCCTTTGGAGTCAATTTTTACAGATGGTAGAAATTTTTCTCTATATGGATCCCTGGTGATTCTAGCACAATTTGTTGAAAAGACTTTACTTTCCTCATTAACTGACTAGGCATCTTTGCCAAAAATAAACTAACTATATACTTATGGGTCTACTTCCAGACACTAGCTGACTCCACTGATGTGAGTGTGTATCCCTTCTTCAATACTACGCTGTCTTATTTACTGTAGCTTTACAGTAAGTCTTGAAATCAGATAATATTTCTCCAACTTGGTTTTTCTTTTTCAAAATTACTTTGGCTATTTTACATTTTTTATTTTCCTAAGATTTTTCTTTTATTTTTTTAGATTTTATTTATTCATTTTGGAGGGGAGGAGAGCAGGAAGCATTGGCTTCCATATGTGCAGCAACCAGTCAAAGAACAGTTTCAAATCAGTGACCTCAGCGTTCCAGGCTGACACTTGATCCACTGCGTAACCATAGGTCAAGCTATTTTACATTTTCACATACAGTTTAAAATCAGCTTCTCAATTTCTATAAATATCTTTTTCTTGCTGGAAAAAACAGAGATAAACTTCCTCACTTAGTTGCTAGGAGAGTAAAAAAAGGGATAACATGTTAGTGTACCAAATGCGATGGCAAACAGGCATTAAATTAATGTTAGTTTCCTCTCTTTCCCTCTCTCGGTCTTTAAATAAACAGGATCCAATCCAGCAGTGTCCTAACATTTCACTAGTGGGTCAATGGCTGTAGTAAAAATATTACCACACCAAATGACTTTTATAAGTAAATATTTGTATTTTTACTTGGATTCAACACTAAAATGCACTTGCCAGAGAAAGCAATTCAGCATATTTACTAATAAACTCTTTCAGCCCACATTTTAGGAAAGCATAAAACCACAGCCAGACAAAAATTTAAATGTTTTCAAGTTCCATATAGTGCCTAATTACATTTTCTATAACACTAACAGAAAACTCTCCTCTAGCAAGATCACAATGTTCCATTATTCATATACTACTTTTGCAAATGGAAAAAGTATTTTGTATTTGTTTAGAAATTGTTTAGGAATATATATGACCACTATATGTTTTAGCAATACATATAACAAACAAAACATGGCTACTAATTCAACAATTAACATGTACTAATTTGAAACCCAAACCTATAAACAACCAAAACCTTTGAAGTATTTTAGTTTAGACTAATTGATATCACTCACCGAAACGGAGAGGTATCAGTTTGCAAACACAGGCCATCAAAAGGCAATTTTTGGTGAGCCACCAATACTTTGTGGTAACCCACATTTATCAGATGAACTGATTCTTAAAGGAAAACAACAATTTGGTTTCTTTTTCCATGACTTTATTCAAGGCCTCTTTCAGTGTAGTATTTTTTAACATTGAAATGGCCTGAGCCTGACCAGGTGGTGGCGCAGTGGACAGAGTGTTGAACTGGGATGCGGAGGACCCGGGTTCAAGACCCCAAGGTAGCCAGCTTGAGCGCAGGCTCATCTGGTTTGAGCAAAGCTCAACAGCTTGGACCCAAGGTCACTGGCTCGAGCAAGGGGTTGCTCAGTCTGCTGAAGGCCCATGGTCAAGGTACATATGAGAAAGCAATAAATGAACAATTAAGGTGTCGCAACAAAAAACTGATGATTGATGCTTCTCATCTCTCTCCATTCTGTCTGTCCCTATCTGTCCCTCTCCCTGTTCTGTAAAAAAAAGAAAAAAAAGGCCTGAAACAATCAATTTAACTACACTTAATTGATTAATGGATGAACACACAAAGTCTGCCATTTAATGCTAAGGCAGGTCAGCTGGTAAGGCATTTAATATCCTATTTTCTTTCTTTTTTTTGACAGAGATAGAGAGTCAGAGAGAGAAATAGAGAGGGACAGGAAGGGAGAGAGATGAGAAGCATCAATTCTTCATTGCAGCTTCTTAGTTGTTCATTGATTGCTTTCTCATATGTGCCTTGACCTGGGGGTGGGGCTACAGCAGAGCAAGTGACCCTTTGCTCAAGCCAGCGACCTTAGGTTCAAGCCAGCAACCTTGTGCTCAAGCCAGATGAGCCCGCACTCAAGCCGGTGACCTCAGGGTTTCAAACCTGGGTCTTCCATGTCCCAATCCAATGCTCTATCCACTGCATCACTGCTTAGTCAGACTTGTCTTACTTTCTTAACGGGGGACAAAACCAATCTCTTTTCAAGAGGATGAATGCACGGCAAAGCAGTAACTTTCATCCTGTTGACTGAGCTGCATACAACCAACGCTCTGTCTCAAGACATACCAGAAATTAATAAACGGTAAAATGTTACTTGGGCTCCCCACTCCTGCCTCTCTTATTGGTCAACCACAACACCTTTCTCCATTTACAAAGGCGTGGCAGCACTGTTGACTCCTCCTGCTCATGAGCCTGCATTTCAAGTTCTGTGAATATTATCACTGTACCATCACCATTACTTCTGTCTCCATTCCACACCTGCCCTCATCTTATTTCTGGTTTCCTCTACTTTGATCCTCTGTGGCATGATTTTGCCATAATATACTAACCCATCTCTCTGTCTTCATTTCCAACTTCCTTTCCAACTCAACTCTCCTTGTGCAACGTCAGTGATCTTTCTAAATTCAATGTCACTCTTCAGCTTAACGTTCAGTGGTTTTTCTCAATGCTACACAAAGAGCTGCCATACAGCCCAGCAATTCCACTCCTAGTTACATATCCAAGAGAAATTAAAACATATGTCCACATAAAAACTTGTACACTTGATAGTAGCAGCATAATTCATAATAGGCAAATGTGAAAACATAAATGTCTATTAGCTGATAAATGGATAAAATGTGGTATATATCCATACCATAGAATATTATTTGTTAATAGATGTCTATACTACTCAAAGTGAATTAAAGATTAAATGCAATCCCTATTGAAATCCCATGACAGCCCTGGTCAGGTAGCTCAGTTGCTTAGAGCATTGTCCCAGTACACCAAGGTTGCAGGTTTGATCCCTGGTCAGGGCACACAAAACAATCAACCAATGAATGCATAAATAAGTGGAAAACAAATTGATGTTTCTCTCTCCCTTACTCTCTCTAAATCAACAAATAATTAAAAAAAAGAAGAAATCCATGACATATTTTTGCAGAAACATAAAATCCAGCCTAAAATTCATATGGAAACAAGGGACCCTGAAGAGTCGAAAACAATCTTGAAAAGAACCCTGCCCGGCTTGTGGTGGCGCAGTGGATAAAGTGTCAACATGAAATGCTGAGGTCACCGGTTCGAGATCCTGTGCTTGCCTGGTCAAGGCACATAAGATAAGCAACTAAGGTGAAGCAACTATGAGTTTTCACTTCTCTCCTCCCACTCCTGTGTCTTCAAAATCAATAAATAAAATATTTTTTAAAAAGAACAAACTTGGAAGACTCACCCTTCCTGATTTCAGAATTTACTACAAAGCTACAGTAATCAGAACAGTGTGATACTGGCATAAAGGCATATAGACTAATGGAACAGAATAGAGAGCCCAGAAAGAAACTCTTACATACATGTCAAATGACTTTTGACAAGGGTGCCAAGACCATTCAATGGAGGAAAGGACAGTCTTTTCAATAAATGGTATTGGAAAAACTGGATATCCACATGCAAAAGAATGAAGTTGTATCCTTCCTTACCTGCCATCATATACAAAAATTAACTCAATTGGCTCAAAGATCTATATGTATAACGTAAAACTACAAAACTCTTAAAGAAAACATAGGGCAAAACTTCATTACATTGGATTTAGCAATGAGTTCTTGAATACAACACTGTAAAATAGTAGGAAAAAAACCATCTTTTTTATATATAGATACCGTATTTTTTGCTCCGTAAGATGCACTTTTTTCCCCCAAAAGTGGAGGAGAAAATACCCGTGTGTCTTATGGAGCAAATGTTCATTTTTTTTAGTTGCTGTGGGTTCCCAGACAACTAGAAGAGTATTTGAACATTAAAGTCTCTTCTCATTTGTTAATAACAGTGCTAATGGTTGTTAATACTGCTGTTGAGTTTCACTGTTGAAATATTATTGTGGTATATTTTAGTATATATTTTAACACCATTTGGTTCAGAATATTTTTTTCTTATTTTCCTCCTTAAAACCCTAGGTGCATCTTATGGTCAGGTGCGTCTTATGGAGGGAAAAATACGGGTAGGTCTTTGTCCCCAGTTCCTGGAATAGAGTCCCTAAAGCCCTTGGAATTTCCTGGGTGAAGGAGTGTTTTTCATTCTAATGAGACAACAGTTGGTGAGCTCCTGGATAGCTTCAGGATGTGGGCTGGTCACCAGAGAGACCAAGCCAAGCTTGGAATTTTTAACCCCACCTCCCATTCTCCAAGAAGGGGAGAGGAGCTGGAAATTAAGTTAATGTCTGATATCTTTGTGACAAAGCATCCATAAAAGTCCCAAAAGTTCGGGGTTCTGAGAGCTTCTAGGTTGGTGAACATATCTATGTGCCAGGAAGGTGGTATACCCCAACTCTCCGGAAACAGAGCTCCTGCTCTTGGGACCTCTTTGGGAGCTCACACTATGTAGCTATCTCTTCTGGCTGCTCATTCATAGTCTTTAATACCCTTGGTAATAAACTGGTAATCTAGTAAGTAAACTGCTTTCCTAAATTGTATGAGCTATTCTAGCAAATTATCGAATCCTAAGAGGGGGCTGTGGGAATCTGTGATTCAGAGCCAATCACTCAGAGCCCAGTTAACAATCTGGACTTGTGATTGGCATCTGAACTGGGGGCAGTCTTTTGGGACAGAACTTTAACCTGTGGGGTCTGTGCTAACTCTAATGAATGTCGGAATCAAATTGAATTATAGGACACCCAGCCGGTGTCAGAGACTTGCCTAGTGTGGAAAACCCACACATCTGGTGTCAGAAGCACTGTATGTGAGGTAAAAGAGACATGGAGGTTTTTTTCATGCTCAGACATCAAAGGCACAAGCAACAAAGAAAAAATAGACAAATTGGATTTCATGAAAACTTTTAAAATTTTGTCTATCATGTAGGCATCCTACATAATGGGAAAAAATATTTGCAAATCATATATCTAATAAAGGATTAATATCCAAAACTCCTAAAAAAACAACAAAAAAAGATTCAAAAATGAACAAGGAACTTGAATTTACATCCGCCAAGGAAGATAAATGACCAATAAACACATGAAAAGATGCTCAACACCCTTAATCATTTGTGAAATGCAAACCAAAACTACAATAAGATATACTACCTCACACCATTAGGATAGCTACCATCAAGAAAAGAAAGAGAGCCCTGACCAGATAGCTTGGTTGGTTAGGGCACTGTCCTAAAAAGTCAAGGTTGCAGGTTCAATCCCCAGTTAGGACACAAAGAAGAATTAACCAATGAATACATAAGTAAAGCAACAAAGTGATGTTTTTCTCTCTTTCTCTCTCCCTTCTTCTCTCTCTAAAATCAATCAATAAAATAAAAAATTTAAGAAGAAAAGAAAGAGGAGGAAGAAAGGGAAAGAGGAAAGAAAATAAGTATTGGTAAAGATGTGAGAAAAATGGGACCTTTGTGCACTGTTGCTAGTAATGTAAAATGGTATAGTTGCTGTGGACAACAGTATAGCAGATCCTCAAAAAATTAAAAAATATAATTGACATATAACCCAAGAATTCCACTTTTGGGTATATACCCCCAAAAATTAAAAGTAAGGTTTCCAAGAGATAGTTGTATACCCATGGTTCATAGCACCATTATTCACAATAGCTAAAATGTGGAAGCAACCTAAGTCTCCATCGACAGGTAAATGAATTAACAAAACTGTGATACACACATATGAATATTATGCAGCCTTAAAAAGGAGTGAGCCTGATCAGGCAGTGGCGCAGTGGATAGAGCGTCGGACTGAGATTAAGAGGACCCAGGTTCGAGACCCCGAGGTCGCCAGATTGAGTGCGGGCTCATCTGGTTTGAGCAAAAACCCACCAGCTTGAACCCAAGGTCGCTGGCTCCAGCAAGGGGTTACTCGGTCTGCTGAAGGCCCGTGGTCAAGGCACATATGAGAAAGCAATCAATGAACAACTAAGGTGTTGCAATGCGCAATGAAAAACTAATGACTGATGCTTCTCATCTCTCTCCATTCCTGTCTGTCTGTCCCTGTCTATCCCTCTCTCTGACTCACTCTCTGTCTCTGTAAAAAAAAAAAAAAAAAAGAGTGAAATTCTGACATGTGCTACAACGTGAATAAAACTTGAGGGCATTATACAAAGTAATATGTCAGTATGAAAAAGACAAATACTCTACAATTCTACTTACATGAGATCCTTAGAATAGTCCCACTAGGGCCCTGGCCGGTTGGCTCAGCGGTAGAGCGTCGGCCTGGCGTGCGGGGGACCCGGGTTCGATTCCCGGCCAGGGCACATAGGAGAAGCGCCATTTGCTTCTCCACCCCCGCCCCCTCCTTCCTCTCTGTCTCTCTCTTCCCCTCCCGCAGCCAAAGCTCCATTGGAGCAAAGATGGCCCAGGTGCTGGGGATGGCTCCTTGGCCTCTGCCCCAGGCGCTAGAGTGGCTCTGGTCGCGGCAGAGCGTCGCCCCCTGGTGGGCGTGCCGGGTGGATCCCAGTCGGGCGCATGCGGGAGTCTGACTGTCTCTCCCCGTTTCCAGCTTCAGAAAAATACAAAAATAAAAAAAAATAAATAATAATAGGCCTGACCTGTGGTGGCACAGTGGATAAAGCGTTGACCTGGGAATGCTGAGGTCGCTGGTTCAAAACCCTGGGCCTGCCTGGTCAAGGCACATATGGGAGTTGAAGCTTCCTGCTCCTCCCCCCCTTCTCTCTCTCTCTCTCTCTCAATCTCTCTCTCTCTCCTCTAAAAAAATGAATAAATAAATAAAAATAATTAAAAAATAATAATAATAATAAAAAGAATAGTCCCACTAGGTGACTCAGAAACTGTGGGACACAGGAGGCATCCAGCCAACAAGCACCCACCTGAAGCCCTCTTGTACTACCATACTTACAGTAATTCAAATTAGGCTAAGGCAGCATCCTAAGGTCTCCTTGGGCCTAAAAAAGGGAAGGGTCAAAGGTTCTGAGTCATTTGTTTCTTAATAAAAAGCTTAAAATCAATATCCCAAAAATGAGCTTTAGGGTGGCATAATTTTGGTCCCTTCAGTCCTGCCTTTGAAACTTTAAATAATAAAGTTTCCCATTCCAGAAACTAAGTTGGTAGATTGCTCCAAATTTCACTGATTCAATCATTCAGCTCTGAGAGTAAGTCAGTTCAGTTAAATGTGTTGAGTCTCATTTCAGGAGGTGGTGATGCCCCTGAGCTCCCAACGTGAGGCCTATAGTGTATATGCAAGCAATCGGGTATGAAGAAAAAAAAAAGATTAATGATCAGAGCAAATTATAAACCAGTTTCTGATTCCGTAAGGCTGTCAGTCAAGAAGATTCTGGATGTAAGGCTACGAGTTTCTGCTGAATGAAGCCTGGCAGTGACTACCTAACAGAGTCTCTTCGTCTGGAGTTTGAAGGGCCCTGACAATGCCATTAGGTGTCCCAGTGAATTCTGCATGGCTCACACTGCATTGAAACCGAGACGGCTTAAGTATGAGCTGTTGTGGCAATTCTTCTTAGGTTTATATTATGTCCTTTAGCTGCAATTTGCAATTCCAAGGCTCAGAAAAGTTTTAGTTCTTAACAATTCCAAGTCCAAGGATAGGAAAAAAAATGAAACATTAGTTCAGAGGGATATAGCCAAATATTTAAGGAAACTAGAAAAATTCAGGACTTAGTCCAGTTTATAGGTGAAAAATAAAATATGAAAGACAATGAACTGAACTAGAGTCTTAATATCCATAACTGGGTATTACAGAGTCTATGGAAACACACTTTCTCTCCCTAAAGTCACCCTCATTTTTCAAAGATAATCAAATTAATAGAACTGCTTTTCTTAAGATAGCAAAGGAAGAGGGAAGGGTATTTATAAACAAATATATCTCTTCCTACTAAAGGACCAAATCATATGAGAACTTTGTATTAAGATATTACTCGCCCTGGCCGGTTGGCTCAGCGGTAGAGCGTCGGCCTGGCGTGCGGAGGACCTGGGTTCGATTCCTGGCCAGGGCACACAGGAGAAGCACCCATTTGCTTCTCCACACCCCCCCTCCTTCCTCTCTGTCTCTCTCTTCCCCTCCTGCAGTCAAGGCTCCATTGGAGCAAAGATGGCCTGGGCGCTGGGGATGGTTCCTTGGCCTCTGCCCCAGGCACTAGAGTGGCTCTGGTCACGGCAGAGCGACGCCCCGGAGGGGCAGAGCATCGCCCCCTGGTGGGCAGAGCATCGCCCCTGGTGGGTGTGCCGGGTGGATCCCGGTCGGGCGCATGCGGGAGTCTGTCTGACTGTCTCTCCCCGTTTCCAGCTTCAGAAAAATACAAAAAAAAAAAAAAAAGATATTACTCAAGCCTGACTAGGCAGTGGCGCAGTGGATAGAGTGGAGGACTCAGGTTCAAGACCCCGAGGTCGCCAGCTTGAGCACGGGTTCATCTGGTTTGAGCAAAGCTCACCAGCTTGGACCCAAGGTCACTGGCTCGAGCAAGGGGCTACTCAGTCTGCTGAAGGCCCACAGTCAAGGTGCATATGAGAAAACAATCAATGAACAACTAAGGTGTCTCAACGAAAAACTGATGATTGATGCTTCTCATCTCTCTCCGTTCCTGTCTGTCCCTATCTATCCTTCTCTCTGTCTCTGTTTAAAAAAAAAAAAAAAAAGTATTACTCAAGCCTTAGAGTAAGAGATCCTTGTAGAACACGTTTTAAAAGAACCACTGCCTATCTCTGGCCAATGGTATGGTTGAAAAAGCATTGTTACAGATCACCAAGGTCACCAGTTCGAGCCCAGATCAGAAAAAGTATGAAAAGCAATTAATGGGTGCACGATTACTTGGAACAACAAGTTGATACTTCTCCATCTCTCTCTCTCCCCCCTTTCTTCTCTCTCAAAAACAAACAAACAAACAAGGCCCTGGCCAGTTGGCTCAGTGGTAGAGCATCGGCCCCGCGTGTGGAAGTCCCGGGTTCAATTCCCGGCCAGGGCACACAGGGGAAGCACCCATCTGCTTCTTCACCCCTCCCCCTCTCCTTCCTCTCTGTCTCTCTCTTCCCCTCCTGCAGTCAAGGCTCCGTTGGAGCAGAGTTGGCCTGGGCCCTAAGGATGGTTCCATGGCGCCTCAGACGCTAGAATGGCTCCAGCTGCAACAGAGCAATGCCCCAGATGGGCAGAGCATCACCCCCTGGTGGGCATGCCAGGTGGATCCCAGTAGGGCTCATGCGGGAGTCTGTCTGACTGCTTCCCTGCTTCTAACTTCGGAAAAAAAAGAAACAAAAAAACCCCAAACAAAACAAAAACAAAACCCACTGCCTCAAGTACATGCCTACAAGAACATCTGTGCAACATCTAAGCCAAACATGAGCAATTAAAATAGTCATTTTTTCAGCAAACCAGTGGGGAAAGAACAAGGCTTTAGCCAGAGAAGTGCTCACAGAGGGAGCTGTCCTTTCACCTTGGCTTCCCATCTCTATCAAGGTAGCAAGTATAAAATTATCAAAATATAGCATATCCCTTTCTTCCCTGCTTTAATCTTCTAAAAAAGAAAAAAGAAAAAAACACAAAGAAAACCTCTATCTGTCTTTTGACAGGCTGCCATTCCAAGTCTCCAGTCCCTTCAGAAGTACCAGAAAAGCACATAGCCAAAGAGGTTTAAAAAGTCCTATTTCCTCACTGCTTTAAGGAACAGGAACTAATAACACTCACTACACGAAAGAGTCCATCGCCATAGTCTCATAGGCCATTCAGACTAAATAAAGCCTCCCATGCTTCTCTTATGCTCTATCTCTAAGTCTATCACTAAAGGGACAACCACCTCAAAATCTGAACTTAGCTCACTGCTCAAAATTACCCCCCCCCCCATTTTTTTGTTTAAGTGAGAGGAGGGGAAATAAAAAGACTCCTGCATGCGCCCCAACAGGGATCCACTTGGCAACCCGCACCTGGGGCCAATGTTCGAAACAACTGAGCTATCCTCAGTGCCCCCTGCCACACTCAAAGCAACTGAGCCACTGGCTGAGAAAGGGGAAGAGAGAGAGAAGAGGGAAAGAGAGGGGAAGAGAGAGAGAAGAGGAGAGAGAGGAGAAGAGAAACAGATGGTCGTTTTTCATCTGTTCCCTGACCGAGGATCAAACCCAGGACGTCCACACACCAGGCCAACGCTCTATCCACTGGGCCAACTGGCCAAGGCCTAAAAACCCCCTTTCAACTTCTCTATTATCATTCTCAAATTCAACTATGTAAGCAGAAAAGCAACCAAAATCATGACCATTTTTCTTCCCATAGTCTCACTACTGCCTTACTAAATCCTATACGTTATTTAGTATCAATAAAGGGCACACACACCCCCTCCTGTTTTACTTCCAAATTCTGGTGAATGGCGTTACCACTTACCCAAGCTCTAACCCTGGAGTCATCTTGATGAGAAATAAAGATGAGGCTAAGATAATCAATTGGTGAGAAAATTAAAAAGAAAACCCAACATTTGCATTCCTACTATGTTGTCACTGTGCTAGCCTAGGAAGTGAGTTATACTATTTCCATAATATAAACAGGGGGCAAAGTCTGGAGTTTCTCAAATATTCCTTTCTGGTCTAAGAGTTCAGACTTTTATCACCTCACATTTACAGTACTGTCTGTCTCCTCTGCTCTAAATTTGTTCTGAGTAAAACACTGCCAGAACAATCATATGAAAATTTTGTAATATCATATCAATTCCCTGTTGAGAGAAGTGAAATGCCTTCTGCTTTTCTATTTGCCCACTGACTGGCCCGGAGCTCAATAAATATTTGTTTAAAACCATCCATGATTCCCCTCCAGCCTACATGTAATGAGCTCTGGAAGCAGAAAGTAATAATAGA
Organism: Saccopteryx leptura; assembly: GCF_036850995.1. Lineage (NCBI taxonomy): Eukaryota > Metazoa > Chordata > Mammalia > Chiroptera > Emballonuridae > Saccopteryx > Saccopteryx leptura. Next base: position 96,950,634 of record NC_089505.1, on the reverse strand, counting down.
TTTCATGTAAGATAGAGGCATTTGGATCTACAGAATGCATGTGAAAAAGCCAAAGGTGACTCAAAAGCCTTAAAGACAAAGTGGAAGCTCTCCTAGATGTTTCACAGTCCTGACTCTGCCCAAATCAGCCTTCTTTAGGGAACAGTGGTGCTGAAATCACAATGCCTGGATTCTAACCTAGCTCCTCCACTTTTAGCTACTTAACCTTTACTTACATGCTTCAATTTGCTCCACTATGTAAGTTCAACCAGGCCTCTGCTCAAATTCTTCTATCCTGCCTGACTATCCAAGTCCAAGTCTTTCTCCAAAGGTCAGCTGAAGGCCCATTGCCCTTGTAAACTCTTAACTGGATGAACTACTTGATTTATAATAGCACTATAGCAAAAAGGGTCTGAATCATTCATTTTCATTTTTATCTGTAATCATACATCACTGTGCCTCATTTAATTATTTCACCTATGTATGCCATACCCCCCACCAATGTCCCACTCATGAATGACAATGACACTAAACACTGTCTCACATAATCATCACTGACAAAACAACATTAATATCAACAATTAGTACAACCAGCATTTATTAAATATATAGATACTACGTTAAGTATCTTGTGAACTTTTCTGACCTTCACTCTTTGTAATCCTTTTAGGTAAATCTGTCTCTTCTCATTTAAGGAAGAGACCTTACCCACAGCTACAAAACTACTAAGTATAGGGGTGAAGAGTGAGAATGGGTGATTTTAAATTCATCTCTGCCTCCATTCTTAACTACTCCATGCTATCTAATAATTACTGTGGTATTTCATATCTAGATATTAAATCTTCTCTCTTAAATGTAAGCTGTTAACATTAATAAAAATTGTGTTTCTTTTTTTTAAATTTTTTTTCTTTTATTAATTTTTTAGAGAGGAGAGAGTGAGAGAGAGAGAAGGGGGAGGGAGGAGCAGGAAGCATCAACTCTCACATGTGCCCCGACAAGGCAAGCCCAGGGTTTTGAACCGGTGACCTCAGCGTTCCAGGTCGACGCTTTATCCATTGCGCCACCACAGGTCAAGCAAAAAAAATTGTGTATTTCTTTGATCACTTCCAAAATAACCCATTCTTTTTTTTTTTTTAATTACATTTTATTTATTAAGCAAGGGTGTGGGGGCAGAGTATAGTACATTGAGACACCCCCTTTAACTCTCGCTCTGACCTATTGAGAAGGTCATATAAGCTCTCTGGATCTCAGTTTCTACATCTGCAAAAACAAAAAGTTTGGACTAAAACATGGCTAGGGTCCATTTCAGATATGATGTTTTATGGTTTTAAGTGACTTGAACAGACCAATGATAGCACAGAAATTAGCATTTCATAGGGATTTTAAGGGAACAGTGAACTTGGTCTCTGAACCCCCGATCAACATTCAGTTTCTACACATGTAATTGCTTAGGTCTTGAGTTCTCATGTATTTACACATTTTTTATGACTTCATACCTTAAAAGAAAATGAGGGTGGCTAAATTTCCACAGAACTCCAAATCAAGTGGGGAAAAATTTTCTTGAATAAGGAAGAGTTCTCTTAATGAGAATAGTCACTAAATCAGGCTCAGATTTTAGACACTATATTAAGTAACACAAGTCACAGGCAGAATGTGTCTCTGGTTTGGAGAACCACAAAATACAGTGAAGCAGTCCTGAGATACACACACACACACATGCTCACATGCACATACACATAGTTATAATTGAAGGAAGCATCTTCTTCAGTCCGTGCATTCTGCTTTGGGGCCCAGAGCATGGCTCTTCTATCTATAAAGCACTAGTTCTCTTCTGTGACCAGTTTTGCCTCCCAGGGGACACTGGGTGATGTCTGGACGCATTTCTGATTGTCATGACAGGAGGTGCTACTGGTCTGTCTTTTTGGAGGGGGGAAGATGTTTCATCTTTGCCAGGGTCCAGCCCCGGGGGGGATCCAGGGGTCCCACAGGAAGAGACGGCGTCGGCGAAAATCGAGTGAGAGAGCCGAATTCTTTTCTTTCTCTTTATTCTCTAGTTAGCATTTACTGCCAGGCATCTCTACCAAATGCTAGTACAGCTCCTTTTTTATACACACACACCAAGTTACAATTACATGGTATTAATCATTGCTTCTGTTTCACTATGTTTACATGTTTCCAGATAACAGTTAGTTTATATCTGTAAACTACAAATCAGGTGGTAAATCATTCAAAGTACAACTAAAAAATAACTTGAATAGCGACAACATCGGTAAAAGCTTTTAAAGGATTAGTACTAACTAATAACTCAACTTTACTGTTGTTTGTGAGTCAAGGGGCAGAGAGAGATTAACAGACAAAATCATTAAGGACTAGCAAATGACCACCGCTTGCTCAGGCAAATGGCCTTGAGTTTATGCAGTGTCCTAACTTTCCTCACAAGATAACAAAAGGCTTGCCCATTGAGAAATTGACTTAATATTAAGAGTAACTTTTACTTAAAGATATATAGAGTGCACTCGCAAGATAGCTTAGTAGCAACATAATTTCAGAAGACATTAATTGCTATTGCTTCTATGGATGCCCCCTGCCATACCTCTCATTATCAGAAGAAAGAATTTTTGGGAAAGTTTATAAATCTCATGAGTGTCTCACTGAGAAAGTCCAGCAACTGCCTTCAGTCATAAAACAATTCTCTTAGCAAAACATCCTTTTCTTGCTGACTGCATTCCTATCCCAGGCCATGCAACAGGCCATTCCATAACACCTTATCTAAGATTCTATTGTCTGGTTAAACTTTATTTATTTACTATATTCATACACTAGCTAAGTTCTGGCTATATTCTTTCTAACATGATTAATAATAAGAAATTCTCCTACAAACTTAACCCTTTACGAGGGATATCATAGCCAGCCTCTTATGTTTATGAGCCCAGTTCAAGGGGCTTACAGGCTTTTCTGTGGAACTTACACCTTCTGTCTCATTTCCAAAGAAATTACTACAAATCTACAGGGAAAGTACGGTACTATTATCCCTGTGCCACAAATAATAGCACACACCCAGAAAAAGGGGGGATATAAGGCCAGATTAATTCAAAAGATTAAAGGGGGAAGTATCGTGCCTTTCCTTGCGGTGACTTTGTCAACCCGCAGCTGTTGGTCTTTACTGCGGTGACTCTATCTTCTTTTGCTGTGACTTTGTCAGCCAGCAGTTGTGGATCTTCTTCTGCTGTGACCTAGTTAGCCAGCATTAGTGGATCGGCTCCCGACATCTCCCCCTTTTTTATTATTTAAATAAAGCTTTTGTATTTTCACCGTTGTTTCTCTGAGATTGCTGTTTAAGAGTCGGAACATGACTGGAAGGACAAGAAGAGTGATAATTGCCACAGCTATTATTATGCCTATATCAGTAGCCAGAGAGGTCAGGCCATGTATAGAAAACATACTTTTAATGTTTTCAACAAATTGATCAGCTACTTCTGAGGCAGAGACTAAAGAGCCTGAATGTCCTAAGTTTTGTATCTGCTGATGTAATTCCCTCAAATCTAAACTAATATCACTATTATTCCATACACCTAACAAATGATTCTGTACATTATTCCATGCTATGATAGACTGATTGTATTCTAAAGGAGTCACACATATCCACCTGAATCCTGCATGGCATCTAAGAGTCATTCTAGCTTTCATAGCGAACAGCTCATTACATATGTGAATAAAAGCCTCCTCTAAAGCATTCACTTTCAATTCTAACTTCCTATCTATAGTCTCCTGTACTGCTAATGCAAGAGATATATTACGAGATAAACTATCCACATGATTTGCAGTGTGAACTGATTGAGCTAAAGCAGTGGTGGAAGCAGCTACAGATCCTATAATAGCAATAAGAGCAGTAATTCCCAAAATCAATTCAGCAACAAATCGCTTTCCTCGATGGTGAGCAAGCGCTTCAGAAGCAGCCTGTAGTGCATGCAACCCTGGGTCATCATACCAAGGCTGAGACAAACTAACAGGTAACATCACATAAGGTGGCTGCCGCAAAATAAACATAACTTGAGCTTTGGTGTCATATGATAGACAGTTTGTTAAAACACAGCGAGAGCAGGAAATGCTAAACATAGAATTATAAGTACTAACAGAAAGATTACTGTCCATTGTAGCAATCAAGAGTACATAAGGAGCCTGTACACAAGCCTGAACAAAAATATTCTGAACTGGATAAGGGTAAGGCCTAACCAAATATGCTGGTGCAGCAGCTGCAATTAGCTGCCAAAGCTTTGTTTGATACCTGGTGGTTAATTTATCCTGATAAGTCAGCTGTGCAGGTATCCATCCAGCAGACTGCCAACGTGTGACAATTTTATTTAAAGGATTATATTTATCTGACCAACTGTAATCGTCTCTCATTTTCTGCACTAATTTTCTATAATCATATTCAGAATAAGGACTAGACCAATCTTGTACAGTGAAATTAACAGCATATGCAGTATAATTCATATAATTGTAATATGCACATTCTTGCCATGGGGGAAAACCAAATCTATTCTCTACAGACCACCAGTAAGGCTCTTGAGTTGCCTTTTTTGGAGGATAAAGTTTACATGGGTGAAATCCCTTAGGAGGCAATGTAACAGGATTATACTCATGGGTGTCAGGGCCTCCAGGCATTAAAATTGTGAGAGACCATAAGTCTCTTGTTGGGTGTCCAGGTTTATTACTTTTAGGAGAGTCAGTCAAAATAGTCTTAAGTGTAGTAGGAAAACACCCAGAAATCTTGTGAGTATTATTAAACATAAAACATATAGGTACCTTATCCGTTTTTCCATGAAATGAGAAATTTGAATTAGTTTTATGCATAATAAAAGAACTACATGATCCTCCTAAAAACTTAGTATGATTATTAAACACAGGTATATCATCTCCTCCCCAAGTAACAGGCTTAACTAATGGTGGATTTGGAATATAAGCCCAATAAGATTTGTTTTGTCCAGTAGCCTCAACATTAAGTACCTGAATTGAAAGTACAGCTAGCATAGCAATAAACATATTAACAGGGTTACGCTCTATATTTTGTTGACGACAAATTGAATCAGCCCTTTCAGACAACGCCTTCAACTGGCCCCAGGTTGGTGGGTTGACAGTTCGAGTAGAGCGAGCCATCCGTTGATAGGGAGGTCGTCTAGCTCCCTGTAGTGACAATCGCTGTATCCCTCGAGTAACAGGATTATACAAAGAGTTCCTTGATGGCGTTTGCTGGAAAGTCACTGGTGATGCGGGTGGCACAGGAGTCTCCTTCTGGCTGGGAGGGGGCAGCAGATTTCTAGAAGTCTTAGTGGGATAAATTACTGATTGTCTTTTTAGAAATTGCAGCAGTGGGCAAGCAGGAAGATGAAATAAAACCTGCCCTGTAAAATTACTAAAAGCAATCTGAATTTAGATTCACAAATTTTTGACAAAGCGTGGGACTGTTTTTCATTTCCTGGGGCAATACCTTCCACTGATATTTCTCATAAGGTTGTTTAAAATTTTCTGATGGCAGACTAAATGCAAACCTTCGACAATCCTGTGTAGCTAATGGTATAGTAAAAAAGCAATTCTGTAAATCTATAACAATTACACTGTAGCCATGAGGCACCGCAACTGGTGAGGGGTTTAAGGGTTCTTATTTACCTATATAAATCATTTCCGTATATCTGGAACTATTTAGAAAAAGACAAAACAGCGTTATTAGCTGGATCAAACAAAAGAGGGTAAAAGTTTGCAGAAGAAACAGGTTCAGCATCTCCTGTAGGATTCCAGCATCTCTCAGCTGTTGAATAATTCTGTATATCAGCATTTAAAAGAAATTTTTTAAAGTAAGAAGCACGATAAAGAAGATTTGCAGGAGTTTCAGTATACGAGTTTTCTATATTCATAAAAACATTTCTACTCTATTAATTAACAGGCAATTTAAAGAACACGTTAAAGCTGGAAAATTCTAGTGTGACTTTTATTATTTTTCTATAGTAAAAAATTCTACACCTTTGTTAGGCAAATCTACTCTGCTTCATGCTCTGCAGCAGCAGCAAGCAGCCTGAAGCTTGAAGCAGTTTAGTCAAAATTAACAAGTTTTTAGGATTTATATTTTATACTATTTAAATTTAAATGAGCGCGCTTTACTTGTTTCAATTAAAATTATAAATTTGTAGGGATGATATTTTTATAATATTAGAGCCGGCATATTCAATTTTTGCATGCAAGAACTTAAAAAATCACATTTAGACAACATTAAACAAAGACCAAACACAAACAAGAATCAGACAAAGTAGACAAATCAGACAGATTAGAGAGAAACCCGGGATTTTAGAGATTAGAATATGACCTGCTTGATTTTTACACAGGGCTATTTTGATTGGAACATATTGGATAGAAACTAAACAGAACTCTCTCTTGAAAAGTTTCAAGAACGGCCGTTTATGAGATTCTGTTTAGCTATATCCAAACAGGTGTTCCCTTTGCCCTCTTTTCAGGCATAGAACAGGAAAGAAATAAAATGAGTTGAGAGAAAGAGGAGAAAAAAAAAAACTGTAATTTTTCCAAACTCTTAAGTTCTTCTATTTTACTAAAGAAAATCAGATAATAACACAACTTTAAAACTCATCTTAGTCTCTAATCATTCTTAAATTCTAATAGCTGCTGCAACCGGCAGCCGAAATCCCTCCATTTCAACCCCCACAAGAGGCTTGCTTCTCATATTTTGCATGGAGGCATGGGTGGTTCAGTGGTAGAACTCCCGCCTGCCACGCGGGAGGCCCGAGTGAGGTCTGAGACAGACTGGAGTTGACAAATGGATTCAGGCTGGCCCCAATTGTTATCGGGGCCTGAGGCTGGCCCCCTTGCCAGTTTCCCTGATTGCTACTTTGATTACTTGTCAGATTTAAATTATGTGGGGGCTGCCATTCTATTCCTAACTTTGGTCCTAATGGCTGTCCGTTTTTGTGAAATTTAGAATGGCACTGCTTTGCCCAATGATATCCTTTTTGACAGCGTGGACACAAAGTCTTAGGCAATGGGACATTATTATTAGTATTATTAATTATGGGAGCTGTCCCTTGCACTCCTGGGCCTGTTTGCCCACTCTTGTTAGGGCATTGTCGGCTAAAGTGGCCCGTTTGATTACAAGTAAAGCAAGTAAGACTTCCCTTAGAGGAAGCTTCATTGACAGAAGGCATTTTTCCTTGATACATAGTCTTAATAAATTGAGGATACGTTTCTCCTTTTAAAGCTGCAGCAATAGTTACTCCCTGAACAAAAGCAGGATTTACATCCTGACAGGCTTTGATGAAATCTCCTATCGTTCCTTCTCTCCTCACTGACCGCAACATAGCCTGGCAAGTGGAATTAGCATTTTCATAAGCCAACTGTTTAATTATAATATCTCCTGCCGCCTCATTTGAAATAACTCTTCTTACTGCTTGAATCAACCGAGCAACAAACTCCTCATAAGGTTCATCACCTTTCTGTTTTACTCCTACCACAGTAACATCTCCACCAGACAAAGCTGGCAACTTTCTCCAAGCTGATATAGCACAACCATTCACTTGTATCAAAGCCGGTTTAGAAAGTTTTAACTGTTCACTAACATCAGCAAATTCTCCTTCTCCCGTAATCATTTCTCTAATCACAGGATTATGAGTCCTCCGATTCCTAACTGCCTGTTGTTTAGCTTGCTCCTCATATTCAGCTCTCCAAAGGAGATAATTTCCTCCAGACAAACAAGCTTTAGCCACTTGTTCCCAATCATAAGGAGTCATCCAATTATGAGAAACTGTTTCCACCAAAGACATAGTATAAGGAGAGGTGGGTCCATATTGACTGCAAGCCATTTTCAACTCTTTCAATAATTTATAAGAAAGCGGCTCCCATGTAGGATCCTCCTCATCAAATTCACCAGCCACAGCCACAGGGAAACATAATGCCAAATCAGTTTCCCCTTGGTCGCAAGAAGCTTGAATTGCCTTCTGCAACCCTGTTAACCCAGATGATTTTTTCTTTTCATTATCATCTGGTGATTGTACTGGTAGAGGCAAAGACATTTTAATAGCCTTATTTTCATCCTTTTTGTCAGTCTTGGAGGAATATAATATGGGCAAGACTGTTTTTGACTTCCAATCCTCATTATCCCTATTATTTTTAGCTGCCTCATCTTCTAATTCAGCCTCATCTGTTGGAGATAAAAAATTTTCACTATCATCCTGATGTTTACTTAATTTTAAAGAGGCCATAGCATGATTTGTAGTATCTTGAGACTGCCTTTTACTTCTAATTAACGGAGTCTCTTCTTTTGGAGGAGCAGTTGCCTTAGAAAGTTTATGCATCTCATGTTCTGGATTTAAGGCATCTTTAATCAAGCTCCATAAAGCAACTGTATCAACTGGGACCTTTTCTGGTCCATGTACCTCATAATAAAGTTTTAAATCTTCTCCAACTTGAACCTATTCCTCGAAATCAAGCGTTCCCTCATCTGGAAACCATGGAGAACATTTTTGTATGAATTTCATAAAACGAGCTACTTGTTTAGAGGAAACATTAACTCCTTTTTGGGAAAGTGTATACTTAATGACTTTTATAAAGAGTCTTCTTTCTTTAGACTCAGTATGGCCCATGACTTCTCAAAATCTTAAGTTCTGAAATTCTCCACCTATCCTCACCCTGTCTTTCTTACAGGGGGGTCTGCAGCACCCTGAGTGGAGTCCTAGCCGTCCCGAGACAACGAGGGGGGATTACCTGTAGGTCCCTGTTCGGGCGCCAAATGCCAGGGTCCAGCCCCGGGGGGGATCCAGGGGTCCCACAGGAAGAGACGGCGTCGGCGAAAATCGAGTGAGAGAGCCGAATTCTTTTCTTTCTCTTTATTCTCTAGTTAGCATTTACTGCCAGGCATCTCTACCAAATGCTAGTACAGCTCCTTTTTTATACACACACACCAAGTTACAATTACATGGTATTAATCATTGCTTCTGTTTCACTATGTTTACATGTTTCCAGATAACAGTTAGTTTATATCTGTAAACTACAAATCAGGTGGTAAATCATTCAAAGTACAACTAAAAAATAACTTGAATAGCGACAACATCGGTAAAAGCTTTTAAAGGATTAGTACTAACTAATAACTCAACTTTACTGTTGTTTGTGAGTCAAGGGGCAGAGAGAGATTAACAGACAAAATCATTAAGGACTAGCAAATGACCACCGCTTGCTCAGGCAAATGGCCTTGAGTTTATGCAGTGTCCTAACTTTCCTCACAAGATAACAAAAGGCTTGCCCATTGAGAAATTGACTTAATATTAAGAGTAACTTTTACTTAAAGATATATAGAGTGCACTCGCAAGATAGCTTAGTAGCAACATAATTTCAGAAGACATTAATTGCTATTGCTTCTATGGATGCCCCCTGCCATACCTCTCATTATCAGAAGAAAGAATTTTTGGGAAAGTTTATAAATCTCATGAGTGTCTCACTGAGAAAGTCCAGCAACTGCCTTCAGTCATAAAACAATTCTCTTAGCAAAACATCCTTTTCTTGCTGACTGCATTCCTATCCCAGGCCATGCAACAGGCCATTCCATAACACCTTATCTAAGATTCTATTGTCTGGTTAAACTTTATTTATTTACTATATTCATACACTAGCTAAGTTCTGGCTATATTCTTTCTAACATGATTAATAATAAGAAATTCTCCTACAAACTTAACCCTTTACGAGGGATATCATAGCCAGCCTCTTATGTTTATGAGCCCAGTTCAAGGGGCTTACAGGCTTTTCTGTGGAACTTACACCTTCTGTCTCATTTCCAAAGAAATTACTACAAATCTACAGGGAAAGTACGGTACTATTATCCCTGTGCCACAAATAATAGCACACACCCAGAAAAAGGGGGGATATAAGGCCAGATTAATTCAAAAGATTAAAGGGGGAAGTATCGTGCCTTTCCTTGCGGTGACTTTGTCAACCCGCAGCTGTTGGTCTTTACTGCGGTGACTCTATCTTCTTTTGCTGTGACTTTGTCAGCCAGCAGTTGTGGATCTTCTTCTGCTGTGACCTAGTTAGCCAGCATTAGTGGATCGGCTCCCGACACATCTTCTACGAAAAGATCACCTGGTGCTCCATTTTAGTGTCTACACTTTGTATTCTCTGCTTCCCATCTCCTTCTCCTGCACAAACTGGCTTTTCCTTCACCATTCCACCATTTTGGCTGCCTCCTCCACATGGCCTCCCTGCCCTGCTACAACATGGGCTCTTCCTCTTTACAAGAAGGTGGTCACTCTCTCTCCAAAATAACCCATTCTTAATAAGCGATTCACACTTAAGCCTTTACATAAACTTATTTGTCACAACTCTGTGAGGTAGTAATAATTTTTATTTCCAATTTACAAATGACAGAGAAGGTAAATAACTTGCCCATAATCACACAGCTGGTAAGCAGTGAATTCAAGGGTGAAGTGGTACCTGTGATATATTACTTCATTTATTCACTCTTCTCAACTAGTTTTATTAAGCACTCTTCCAGAGGTTGAGGATATAGCAGTGAGTAAACCAAAAACATCCCTGCTCTCATGGAGCTTGCAATCTTATCTCTTTTCCTCTATTTCCACTCAAGGGATACTCTTAAGATTGCCATAGAAAAGTGTCAAAATTTGTTTTAATAAATATTAGTATGGAAGAAAGAGCATGATTCTTAAAGCCAAAAAACCTGGGATAAATTCTCAACTTTGCCATTTATGAGACCTTGGGCAAATAGCCTCGCCTCTCAATGCTGACCTGTGCGAGGTAGTCCTTAGTATTCGCTCAGTAAAGGAATTTCCCTCTTTCCCCTTCCCTCCATGCAGTGCCTTCATGATGTGTACCGCCCCCAAACATATGTTAAAAGGCCACACGGAGTTACATGAAGGACTGCAAAATGGCCAATGCCTTCCTCTCCAGGGCAATTCTCATTCCAAATCACCATTCCGGTGTCTCCGGTTTCAGGCCCCAGACTACTCGGACGCCCACTAATCAGCTTACAACTCGGCAACGACAGCAACTCACGTTAGGGCCTGGCAGCGCCTAAAACGTGCTCCGATGACCTTCTTTAGAAGGTACTTTTGCTTCATCTCGGGTGGGATGTGCCCTCCTAACCAGGCTCCTCTCTGCGGGCGGGAGACATGGCCCCAGGGAGCCTTTCGAGCCTCTGACACAATATTGTGCCCTACATACCGTTTTTCACTCGAAGAACTCAGCGCCTCTCCTGCCACCTGCCAACCCAACCCCCACCTCCTCGGGGCTGCAACTCCACTCCTCTCCCTCGAGCGCGGCCGAGGCTTCCCTGGCCCTGGTGCCCCGCCGCCCGAGTGACCTACCGCCGGGGCTCGGGCAGCTCGCGCTGGCCGGATGGGCTAGGACAGGCCGGGCGGCCTCACCTCTTACGGAGCTTCCCTTCCGCCCTCCAGGTCAGCGGAGCCTTGAGCTGGCGGCCCGACTCCGGAGGGGCCAGCCCGGAGTGAGAAGCCCCTTACCTATCTTGACGACCGTATCCGCTAAGCACCGGTCCCACTTCCTGCCGAGGTCTGAGTCCGACATGTTTTCCACCTGGTGCTCCACCTCTCCTTACCGCAGGCCCCGCGCGCCGACTCCAGGCAAGTCTCACGAGAGCTGGCAGCGGTTCCCACGCCCGGAAGACCGGCGTCGGCATGACAGATATCGCGAGATGATCTGACTGCTTCCGTCCTTTCCAGTCTTTTTCAGTTGGTCGTCAAGGTGACGGGTTGCTGAGAGGCCCGAGGTGACCCTGACCTTGGAGCCGCGCCTACCTAAGGGTTGCGAGGCCGACAGGATTCCTAGGTGGCACTCAGAGCTCTGTCTGAAAGGCCCTTTTTACGCACCAGCTCCCGACGTTGGCTCTGAAAAATCTCAGGCAAGTGAGGGCATAGCGCTTTCTTTATTCATTCACTTACCTTCACTAACGCCCACCTGCAGCACTTACATAAAAACTGCTCTGGCAAAGGTCACCTATTACCAGTCAAATGGAGGCTGTTTGAACCTCTATACAGTATTGGCCACAACTGCTTCCAAGTCCTTCTTGATCCTCCTTCTCTCCGCCTTTTCTTTATTCGTTTGGACACCCAGAATACCAGTCTTTCCTAGTCCTCCTCTGACACTTCCCGTTCGGTGTTCTTCCAGGGCTGCTATAGTATTTAATTTCTCTGCCAGCTGCTTAAAGAGTATTGTTGTCTTACAGGGTTCTTTCCACCAATGTTCTTTTCACTCCACACGCCGTCCCTGAGTAACTGCACAGCTGCCAAATTCTACACGTCAAATGTCTTCCCAAGCTTCCCAGTTTTTATATAACCTCCTTGCTGGTGTCACTGTCACTGATTTTAGTCTTCCTTCCAGGTTTTCATCCCCCAGCCTACCAACGAATATCAGTTTGACCACATTATTCCTTTGACTAGAAGCTGTCAATAACAATGACATTCTAAGAACCCTACATTAAGAGACCTTAGAGCCCCCCCTTCATGTTATCACAGGAGCTACTCCTATAAACTGCTATATAGTATTGAAACAGCTCTTTATAGAAGTTTGTATCTGCCAGGAAAACTAGAATCTGCCACTTGCTCAACTTGCACACTCCCAGTTCAGAGCACAATGCCTCAAGCAGTAAGATCTATGAAAGATTTGTTGAGCCTGACCAGGTGGTGGCACAGTGGATAGAGCTTTGGTCTGGGACGCTGAGGACCCAGGTTTAAAACCCTGAGGTTGCTAGCTTGAGCGCAGGCTCACCAGCTTGAGCTCAGGGTTGCCAGCTTGAGCGAGGGATCATAGACATGACCCCATGGTTGCTGACTTGAGCCCAAAGGTCACTGGCTTGAAGCCCAAGGTTGCTGGCATGAGGCCAAGGTCACTGGCTTGAGAAAGGGGGTCACTGGCTTGGCTACAGCAATGAGACACATATGAAAAAGCAATCAATGAACAACTAAAGTACCACAACTACAAGCTGATGCTTCTCATCTCTCCCCTGTCTCCCTCTTACTCACTAAAAAAAAAAAAAAAAAAAAAAAAAAAAAAAAAAAAGATTTGTTGAACTGAATCAAATTTATTCACCCATTTTTTCATCTATCTTTGGCAACTTGAATAGCAGAACTGCTATACCAGCCCTTGATATAATAGAGTCCCCTCTTTCAGAAAGGCTTCTTCCATGGCCACCCTTCTTCCTGCTCTCACCTGAGCTACATATTGGATTGTATGGTAACTGTTTGTGAATCTCCTGGGTGTGATTGTGAGCCCCTTGAGAATGGAGTCTGTGCCATTCCCATATCCACAACTAGCAGAGATCCTAGTATATATTGGGTTTTCAATAAATGCTTTTTGAATGGATATAAATTATTGATTGAGTGAAGAAGAGAAAAAAGTCTTTGTTCTGGAAGAACTTTATAGTGTAGCATTTATGTTGAAATAGAAAAAGAGGTAACATCACTAAATGCCTATCATGTGTCACAAGTAGCACCAGGCATCTCATATAATTTCATTTATCCTCACAGTAGGTTGAGATTAGTATATTTTTACAGATTTGGAAACTGAGTATCAGAGACATTAAGTAATGTGAAAGATACATTATATAGATTTAGAAACTGACAGAGGCATTTTTATTGGATTTGAGAGAGTTGTAAAGTTTTGTGGAAGGTAGAGAGTAAATTACAAAAGTCATCAGAGGCATATGGTATAGCATGAATTCTGGAGCCAGGTTGTCTAGGTTCCGTTCCCAGCTTTGCCATTCCCTAGCTTGGTATCTATTCTTCTCTTTCCACAGTTCCTTCCTCCGTACAATGTTTTGTTCACTGCTGTGTTCCCTGCCTGAGAACATTATCTGACAGAATATCTGCTTGATAAATATATGTTGGTTGAATGAATAAAATAAATGAAAACTCTGGAGTTTTGATAGTTCTTGGAGAACAAAGGCCAATACAAGTGAGAACAATATTTTTTTTAAAAAACCCAGCAATACACACATTATAAATTTTGTTACATTCAAATGTTTAGAAATAGATCTCTCAGTGCTGGAGAAGGAAGTTACAAACATTGAAAAGGGGGAAAGTTTGAAAGAAGTCTTTGCTGTTAGATTAGAATTCAATGTATCCATATGACCTCATGCCCTTTAATATAATAGAGATATAAAAGTGTGTGTGTGTTTCTGATCCTGTTTGCTGAGATGCCCTTAAAGTGATGACACACCAGTAACAATAAGCAAGTCTAGATCTTGGCTCCTTTTTTTTTTCTTTTTTTTGTAATTTAAATGAGAGGAGGGGAGATAGACTACTGCAGGTGCTGGGACCAGAATCCACCTGGTGAACCCTGTCTGGGTCCAATGCTCTGCCCATCTGGAGCTGATGCTCCCAACCAAACTATTTTTAGCTCCTGAGATGGAAGCTCCACAGGGCCATCCTCAGTGCCAGGGGCCAGTGTGCTCGAATCAATCAAGTCATGGCTGCAGGAGGAGAATAGAGAGAGAGAGAGAGAAGGGGGAGGAGGAAGAGGGGAGAAGCAGATGGTCACTTCTCCTGTGTGCCCTGACCAGGAATCAAATCTGGAACTTCCACATGTCAGGTGATATTCCACCACTGAGCCAACTATCCAGGGCTGATCTTGGCTTCTAAATACCATTCTCTACTAAAAGAATCTGGAGCTCCTTTGAAAAATGACTGAGATTCCAGGGCTGGAGCAGAAAAAATATGAGCTGACCCTGGAACAATTTGTTGTGTCACAAAGTAAGGAAGTATTTAAGGATAATAGCGTCATGTCAAGATGTTTCAATAAGTACAATCTGCCTACAGTAGTGCTTGGTTCCCAATTGGAACTCAGCGTAAATCTTTATTATCATTAGGACTTCGCATTTCAAATAGGTTAAGTAAGACAGCCTTGTAATAAAGCAATTTCACAAGAGAGCCAGCATCTTTTTACATTGGATAGAAGAAAAATGAAAAAGCAAAAACTGTCACTTAAGTACACTAAATTTTAGCCCCAACTGGTTAATCAACTCAACATAAGCTCTTTGTTTTGTTTACAAGGTTGTAAATCCAGCTTCATTAACAACACAGATGATAATATTTTATAGCGCAACACCTGCATAAGTGTCTTTTAGATTCCAGTGGGATTTTTTTGTTTGTTAGTTTCCCTTCTGATAAAAACTAATTATTTTCTTAAAGGGAGATTCATATTCTTTTGTTTCATATCTTCTTTCTCCAGTAGGGTTCTTAGATTGTTTTTGCCCTTTCAGTAATGTGTCCAGAATCAACAGCTACTAAGTAGCTTCTTTGTGCCTGACCAGGCAGTGGCACAGTGGATAGAGTGTCGGACTGGGATGCCGAGGACCCAGGTTTGAGACCGCGAGGTCACCAGCTTGAGCGCCGGTTCATCTGGTTTGAGCAAGGCTCATCAGCTTGAGCACAAGGACACTGGCTCAAGCAAGGGGTCAATTGCTCTGCTGTAGCCCCCAGTCAAGGCACTATGAGAAAGCAATCAATGAACAACTAAGGAGCCGCAACAAAGAATTGATATTTCTAATCTCTCTCCCTTCCTGTCTGTCTGTCCCTATCTTTCCCTCTCTCTGACTTTCTCTGTCTCTGTCACAAAAAAAATAAAATAAAAGTAGCTTCTCTGTTTGGTTCCAGAGTCCAGAAACCCTCCCATTTTTTTACATGCATGTTATATAACAAGCATACATAAAAGTGCTAAAAACATAAACACAGCATAACAAATTTTTGTAAAATGACCATCACTAGCCTGACCAGGCGGTGACACAATGGATAGAGCGTCGGACTGGGATGCGGAGGTTCCAGGTTCGTGACCCCGAGGTCCAGCTTGAGCGCGGGCTTATCTGGTTTGAGCAAAGCTCACTAGCTTGGACCCAAGATTGCTGGCTTCAGCAAGGGGTTGCTCAGTCTGCTGAAGGCCCACGGTCAAGGCACATATGAGAAAGCAATCAATGAACAACTAAGGTGCCGCAATGAAAGACTGATGATTGATGCTTCTCATCTCTCTCCATTCCTGTCTGTCCCTATCTGTCCTCTCTGACTCTCTCTCTGTCTCTAAAGAAAGAAAAAAAAAACTAAAAAAAATGACTATCACTAGCACCTCAGAAGCCCATTCCCAATGTGTCCTTTGCCAGATCCTAACCCCTTCCTCCCTGCTAACATAACCACTCCGCAGACTTTTTTGTTACTTATTTCCTTGCTTTTCTTTAAGTATTGTTACCTGAGTATACATTCTTAATAATATGATTTAATTTTGCCTGGTTTCGAACTTTGTATAAATTGAATTATACAGTCTGTATTCTATGGTATTTGACTTATTTTGCTCATTGTTGGGCTTTAAGATTCATTTGTATGCCTGACCAGGCGGTGGCGCAGTGGATAGAGCATGGGACTGGGACGCGGAGGACCCAGGTTTGAGACCCCGAGATCACCAGCTTGAGCGCGGGCTCATCTGGTTTGAGCAAAAGCTCACCAGCTTGGACCCAAGGTCGCTGGCTCCAGCAAGGGGTTACTTGGTCTGCTGAAGGCCCGCGGTCAAGGCACATATGAGAAAGCAATCAATGAACAACTAAGATTTCGCAAAGCACAACGAAAAACTAATGATTGATGCTTCTCATCTCTTCGTTTCTGTCTGTCTGTCCCTGTCTGACTCTCTCTCTGTCTCTGTAAAAAAAAAAAAAAAGATTCATCCATGTTGTAACATTTGTTCTTGTTTTGTTGCTATATAGTATTCCATTACATTCTTCCCATAATTTATTTGTTGTACTGTCCAAGGATGTTTGGATTGTTTCCAGTTTGAGGTTATTACCAACAAAGCTTCTCATTCTTGTACGTGCATCCTTATGCATATTGGCAATACATTGTTAAAGGATTATAGGTCATGTAACTGAGAGCAATAGAGTATGCTTATCTTCAGATTCTTAGATAATGCCAACTTTATCCCAAAGTGATTGTACCAGTTTATAGTCTCACCAGCAGTGTAGGAACATTCCTGTTATTCCACATCCTCGCCAACAGCTGATTTTTAATCGCACTCTCAAATTGTTGCCAATCTGGTAGGTATGCAGTAGCATCTCATTGGGGTAATTCTTGCTCTTTCAAATGATGAAACTTCGCAATCATGTGTTCTGAATATATAAGAGGAGTGTGGGACTCAAATTTAAAGAAAGGGTCCCTGAGAGAGGAGAAAATGATAGACACTTTGCAAACTTAATGCTTTGTGACCTTGAAGCAGGTGTACTGGTTTGCCTTGGGCTCCTCATCCCCCAAATTCTTGTCCTTCCCAGAACCTCAGAATATGACCTTATTTGGAAATAGAATAATTATAGATGTTATTAGTTAAGATTAGATTGCATACAGTGGTCGGCAAACTGCGGCTAGCGAGCCACATGTGGCTCTTTGGCCTCTTGAGTGTGGCTCTTCCACAAAATACCACGTGCAGGCGCTACTTTGATAAGGAATGTACCTACCTACATAGTTTAAGTTTAAAAAATTTGGTTCTCAAAAGATTTCAATCATTGTACTGTTGATATTTGGCTCTGTTGACTAATGAGTTTGCCAACTACTGAGTGACTAGATAAGGGGAACCCTAAATCCAAAATGACTGATGCCCTAATAAGAAGAGAAGAAAGCCAGCGACAGAAACAGAAGGAAGATGATTATGTGACAATGGAGGCAGAGATTGGACCTCTGTGTCTGCAAGCCAAGGAATCAATCGCCACACTCTAGGAGAGAGGCATGGAAAAGATTCTCCCTCTAAGTTACCAAGAGGAAACCAACCCTGCTGACACCTTGACTTTGGACTTCTAGCCTCCAAAACTGAGAGAGAATAAATTTGGTTGGGGTTTGTTTTTGTTTTGTTTTGTTTTGTTTTTTGTATTTTTCTGAAGTGAGAAGCAGAGACAGAGAGACAGACTCCCACATGCACCTGACTGGGATCCACCCAGAAAGCCCACTAGGGGGCGATGCTCTGCCCATCTGGGGTGTTGCTCAGTTGTAACTGGAGCCATTCTAGCGCCTGAGGCAGAGGCCACAGAGCCGTCCTCAGCTCTGGGGCCAACTTGCTCCAGTGGAGTTTTGGCTGCAGGAGGGGGAGAGAGATAAAGAGAAGGTAGAGGGAAAAGGGTGGAAAAACACATGGGTGCTTCTCCTGTGTGCCCTGGCCAGGAATCGAACCCGGGACTGCCACATGCCAGGCTGATGCTCTACCACTGAGCCAACCGGCCAGGGCAAATTTCTGTTGTTTTAAGCCTTCCAGTCTGCAGTACTTTGTATGGCAGACTTGGAAAGCTAAACTAGTATGGAACACATTAGATTGGATATCATGGGAGCTGGATCCCAGTCTATGTGGCCAATTACTGATGGGTATGTACATGTAGCAGCTCCCATCAAATGGGCCTCCCTATTAGCTCTCTCTTCAGATTCTTGCTTTTGCTTCTTCCCCTTGTATCTTTGGGCCTAATGCTGGTAATGGCTACCACAGTTACTTACGCCACGGTATTACCACCCTTCTTGCTTTGGAAATAGTAACTTTATTAAATTCTCATCCATGTCCCACTTTGATGTACCATGTGTTTCCTGTCAGGACCCTGACTGCTATCTCTATTCCCTATCTGGTCCCACCCACCCCGATTGTTTCCTTCCTAGTGCATTTCACAACTTGCAAATTGTCTTCTCTATTTATTTACCCCTCTCCTCTCACCACCACCATCCATTCCCCATTTTTCCCACCAGAAGGTAAGTTTCATTAAAGCAGAGACTTTACTTGTCTCATTATCATTATATCCCTGGTGCTTCGCAGTGTCTAGTACATTAAAGGTATTAAATTAATATTTCTTGAATTAGTGTTGAATGAATGAACAAACAAACGAGCAAGGACGGAACAGGAATGATGTCTTTTTCAATTTTACATCTCTAGCACCAGCCAGGCCAGGTTCTAAGAGGTACTCAGTTGATGACCTGTGTTCTCACATGGCCCTGCCTTTGAGGCCAGAAGGTCCCAGTGTGGGATACAAGCTTAAGAATAACAACCAGCCTTGGCCAGTTTTCTCAGTGGTAGAGAGTCAACCCAACATAGATGTCCCAGGTCCGATTCCTGGTCAGGGCACACAGGAGAAGTACCCATCTGCTTCTCCATATGAACTCAGTCATAATGAGGTTACTGGGTTTCACTTGCCTGTTCTGTTTGGTTAATAAAAAAAATTAGGGGTTTCTTAGTGAAATTTTTTTTAGTTGCGAAAACATTTCTAAATATGGTATACAATTTGGGTGGGGGGAGAGGCAGAAAATAAGTTAGGTAACCTCTTCTTAATATTTTTTCTGTCTCACTGAAGAGATGGGTTTCTCAGCCCTGAGCTGGCACTTAGATCTGTCTGCTTCTAAGGCAGTGGTTCTCAAACTTTTTGAAGTAAGGGCGCATTTAAAATCCTACAAATGATTGTAGGCGCACTATATATTGATACGAATTTCTGAGAAATATGTTATAATAATTAAGTCAAATATATATTTATTTTTTATTTTTATTTTTTTCAGAGAGAGGGATAGACAGGGACAGACAGACAGGAATGGAGAGAGATGAGAAGCATCAATCATTAGTTTTTCATTGCGCGTTGCAACATCTTAGTTGTTCATTGATTGCTTTCTCATATGTGCCTTGACCGCGGGCCTTCAGCAGACCGAGTAACCCCTTGCTGGAGCCAGCAACCTTGGCTTCAAGCTGGTGGGCTTTTTGCTCAAACCAGATGAGCCCGCACTCAATCTGGCGACCTTGGGGTCTTGAACCTGGATCCTCTGCATCCCAGTCCAATGCTCTATCCACTGCGCCACCACCTGGTCAGGCTAAAGAAAAAATATAAAGTCCAAGTGTGCTTTTACAGCAGTTAAATGAAATAAATATGACAAAAAAATTTATTCTGACATTAAAAAACACTTTTCTGTTACATTTTTTGAGTTATGCTTTTTAGAATTCGTAAAAAAAGGGGTTAAAATATTTTAAAAAACAACAAAAACGTTATCTTTTTATATATATAGATACATTCTTAGTAAGATTTAGTAAATTGGGCAGGTCCCAGAGCGAATGTATTAAGTTTTTTCATTCTTGTGTTTATGAGGAACATGAGCCTGATGTGTCCTAGCAATTTCTTCAATGTTTGGGCATATATTTTAGAGGCAAACTCTCATTTCCTCATCAATACATTGAAGAATTTCTCTCTTTTTACTGTTAATTGTGTTGAGGGTAGAAAATCCTAATTCACATAAATAGGATGTTGAAAATTGTAGTAAAATGTTCAAAGCTTTTTTAGATGTTGCCACATATTCTTCTTTTATAGAAATCTTAAAAGACTTCAAGAGACAATTCCTTATGTTTAATCATCAATCCAAAACCCCCAGCATACATATTATCTTAACTTTACACCAAACAAAGGATAGAAGAAACTTGCCTCCAGTCTTTCCGGGGAACATGGGGGGTAGTGTGAACAATCCAGCACCACAGCTTAACAGCTTTTTGAAACCTAATCAGGCAAATGAGGTGGGGGGTTGGGCAGACTGTCAGCTTACAGCCAATTCCCCATACCTCTGTCCCCCAAAAATCTAAACTCCAAAAATCCTGTTGGTTTTTTGGCCCCTGACAGGCACATATTTCTCTGCAATACCATAAGGCGCACCTGGAAATCTTCTAGGGCGCACCAGTGCGCCCCGGCACACATTTTGAGAACCACTGTTCTAAAGTTACACCTTTACCTGGGAGGTCGATGGATGGGTTTCAGAGGGTCTTTTCATGAGATATAAAACTATATATAAATATTTATGTATATCTTTTTTTCTTTGAGTCCATAGCTTTCCTCAGATTCTCAGAGGAACCCAGGATCCAAAGAAGGTTAAGAACTGTTAACATGGAGCCAAATACAGGTCTTGGGGAGGATGCCAGTGTCTCGATGCCAGGTTCAATTCCTGATCAGGGCACACAGGAGAGGGCAGTGGCACCCACACTCCCTGACCACCTTGATCTTACAGCTTTGGCTACCAAGGGATCTGAGAGGTTGGGCCATGTAGGCCTGATGCAAGAGTATCAAAAGAGAACCCCAACATTCCCGTTCTTCCTGTTGTGTTGGTTTTGAAATCCCATTTCCAACACCCAGTTGCAACATCATTGGATATGTGAGCTCTCCAGCAGGGGGCCTAACGAAGACCATTCTCCCATCAACTTCCTGAAAGGACCTGGAAAATTCTTCTCAAGGACACCAATTTTTTTCTGAGCTTTGTTGCTCTTTTTCAATGCTGGTTTTTCTTGCTTCCTTCGTGGACCTGTTTAGACCACCAGAACAAACACTGATCCAGAGGTCCTGGTTGGATAACATTTTTCAGTGGAAAGGTGCATGAAATTACTTTGATTCTCAGTTGGTTGCCTATGCCTATAGAATAATCACCTTAGTTCCTTAACTTAGCATTCAAAACTTTTTTTTTTGTTTTTGTTTTTTATGTTTTTTGTTTTTTATACAGAGACAGAGAGTCAGAGAGAGGGATAGATAGGGACAGACAGACAGGAACAGAGAGAGATAAAAAGCATCAATCATTAGTTTTTTGTTGCGACACCTTAGTTGTTCATTGATTGCTTTCTCATATGTGCCTTGACCGTGGGGCTACAGCAGACTGAGTAACCCCTTGCTCAAGCCCGCAACTTTGGTCCAAGCTGGTGAGCTTTGCTCAAACCAGATGAGCCCGCACTCAAGTTGGCTACCTCAGGGTCTCGAACCTGGGTCCTCCGCATCGCAGTCCGATGCTCTATCCACTGCGTCACCACCTGGTCTCAAAACCTTTTTGAGGATGGTTTTACTTCCCCTTCAAGGCCCCTGTTACTCTCCCCCACATATAAGGTCTCTTTGTTGGCCAAACTATTCTTGCAATTACTTTGGGCTTCCCAAAAGGCTCCTGAACAGATCACTCCTTCCTTCCTGTTTTCCTTATCTTTTCTATCCTTCAGCCCCTTTCCTCCATGGAGCCTTCTCTGGCTGTAAAGCAGTGGAACAGAGAGGTTAAGGGCTCTGAAGGGCTGAGAAAGCAAGCCGTACAGATAACTGGGGGGAGAGTCTTGCAGGCACAGAAAGAAAGGAGAAAGTACAAAGGCCCTGGGGTGAGGGAGTCTGCCAGGCCTTGCAGAGGTGCATTATGGCCGGAACAGACTGTGCCGACAGGAGCTGAAGTCAGAGGCGTGTGGAAGCAGACGGTGTAGAACCTTGTAAGTGGTGGCAAAGACTGGTTTTACTGAGTGAGATGGGAAGACATTAGAAGTTTTTGAAGGGAGGAGTGATATCATCTCTCGTGTTTGACAAAGACCACTCTGACAGTTGCACTGAGAATAGAATGTTGGGACAGGGGCAGAAGCATAGAGCCAGGTAGGAAGACTATTCTAATCATTGTGTCCCCCCACCCCACCCCCGCCTGCTGGAGATGTTCCCATGTGACCTGGTCACTAGCTGTGTTTTTTGGGAATCTGTGACTAGCTTGATAATGTATCACCCCTGTGTTTGCTTTTTCTCATTCCCTGCCTCATTTGCTCTTTCCTGGGATTGCACTCCTTTAATAGAGTGTGTCCATATATGAGCTTTGCCTCAGGCTCTGATTCCTAAGGAACCCAGGTTTAGCCAACATTCAAGTAGAAAGGCAGAGTAAGCAGGTGAGAGGTCAGTGCCAGAGATGAAATGGTGAGGAGTTCAGTGCGTAGAGATGCTTCTCTAAGATCACCTATGGGGTGAGTACAACCAGAGAAGAAAGTTAGCTGCAGGACTGAGCCTTGTGACCCTCCAACATTTAAAGACTGGGGAGAGGAGGAGGAACCAACAACGGAGAATTAGAAGGAATGCCATCTGTGGGAGGAAAACTAAATAAAAAAGAAAGCTTCCTGGAAGCCAAATGAAAACATTTCAAGGAAGTGAGCTGGGTCACATGAAGATGGAGAACTGGCCATTGGATTTAGCATCAAGGATGCTATTCTGGTTACTTTAACGAGGACAGACTTCGAGGGGTCGTCAGAGCCAAAGTCAAAAAGCCAGTGAGGTTGAGAGAGACTAGGAGGAGAAAGATTGGGGACAGCAAGTGTGCACGATCTTTTCAAGGAGTGTATCTCCAAAGAGGGACAAAGAAAAGGGACAACAGCTACAGAAGGGGGTGGAGTCAGTAGCGGTTTTGTAGGGAGGGAGAGCGCACTCCTGCTTGTATGTAGATGGGAATGGTTCAGCAGGGAGGGTGACACTGATGATGCAAGAGAGAGAGGAGTGGAGCTGGCCGCAGCCTAGAAGTTCCCAGCAGAAACGCAGAGTTTAGATTCCAGGGGAATCTGGAAGTAGGAGGCTTGTTTCTGAGCAAAGAGGGAGAATGCTAGACATCTGGAATTTCCTCTCCATGGATGCCTGGGTCTCCAGGGCCTAACTTTTAAAGTTCAATGTTTACTTTTTGATGTGGTTAGAATCCCTGAGCCCACAGTATGTTCCCAAGAGTATTTAATTAAATAGGAATCTGGTGTGCATCTGTGACTAATTAATGCTGATCAAAAACAATTAAATATTAAATATCAGTGCTGTTACCTGGTCCTTACTAATAATTGCAAAGGGCTGAATGTAATTATCAAGTCCTGACCTCCATAGGAACCAAGTTCACCCTAAAATAATGGAAAACGAAAACTGAGCTAATGAAAGAGCAGATTTTCTGAATTTTTAAAAATACTTGAAGCATGAAATGCTAAACATCAGGGTATTGCTTAGAGTTCCCTCCCTCAGTGTATGGGTTTTGAAGGGCCCTCTATCTTAGAGAAATAATGGCAGCTCCATTAGCAATGTAGTAAACGTTTCTTATAGTTCTCCTTTCAGTAAAATATGTCTTCATATGCCAATAACATTATATATGATATATGTTATGTGATGTGTATAAAATGATGCAATTCATCCAACAAGTGTTTAATGAGGACTTGATTTGGCCATTCCTGTGCTCAACTCTAGGGATAAAGAAATTCATAAGATGGTCCCCCGCCAGGTAGCTCAGTTGGTCAGAGCGTCGTCCTGATACACCAAGATTGTGGGTTCAATTCCCCGGTGGGGCACATACAAGAATTAACCAATGGATGCCTAAACAAGTGGAACAACAGATCAATATTTCTCTCTCTGTCTCTCTTTTTCTCTTTCTCTCTCTCTAAAAAAAATCAAGAAGTAGAAATAAAAAAAGAGGCCCTGGCAGGTTGGCTCAGTGGTAGAGCGTTGGCCTGGGGTGCGGAAGTCCCGGGTTCGATTCCCGGCCAGGGCACACAGGAGAAGCGCCCATCTGCTTCTCCACCCCTCCCCCTCTCCTTCCTCTCTGTCTCTCTCTTCCCCTCCCGCAGCTGAGGCTCCATTGGAGCAAAGATGGCCTGGGCGCTGGGGATGGCTCCTTGGCCTCTGCCCCAGGCGCTAGAGTGGCTCTGGTCGCAACAGAGCGACGCCCCGGAGGGGCATCGCCCCCTGGTGGGCAGAGCATCGCCCCTGGTGGGCGTGCCGGGTGGATCCCGGTTGGGCGCATGCGGGAGTCTGTCTGACTGTCTCTCCCCATTTCCAGCTTCAGAAAAATACAAAATAAATAAATAATAAAAGATATTCTTTTTTTTTTTTTTTTTCTTAGAGAGGAGACACAGAGAGAGAAAGAGACAGAGAGAGGGAAGAGATGGAAAGAACAGAGGGAGGAGCAGGAAGCATCAACTTGCATATGTGCCTTGACCAGGCAACCCTGGGGTTTCGAACTGGCAACCTCAGCGTTCTAGGTAGACGCTTTTACCCACTGCGCCACCACAGGTCAGGCCAAAAAAAGAAAGATATTCATAAGATGAGCCCTCTGGTGTTTCTCAGAGGACCCTCTGGTGCCCAGAGGACCTTTCCAGACTCACCTGGGGTGCTTAGCCCTTCCTCTTCCCATTCCATCTCATGTGACCAGGGACTGTTTTCTCTTGGTTTAATAACTAATACTTTTGTTTGCATTTCTGGTACTGTTTGTTTTGGTGTGATTTTTAACATTGGGGGGGCACAGCAACGTCTTTATTCTGCCACCTTGAAATTGGCAGGCCACCAACGACCTTTGTGGTCCTGGGAAGGGGTGGGGCACATCCAGTGGACCGGACAGATGGGCTGCTTCTTACCCACGGGAGCAGTGTGGGAGATCGAAGGACAACGACCAAAAGCAATGGCTTGGATCGGTGTGGCTGTTGAGAGCCAGAAGAGTGAGTCAAGTCCAGAGGGCCATCCAGCAAAGAGAAGGGTGGAGGATAGGAACCATAGTTCGTAGCCAAAACAAAGAGAGTTGAGGACCAAGAAATTTACGAGGAAGGAGTAGCAGGGTGGAAAAACAAGGAGGTGGTCTGGAAAGATTCCCAAGACAAACTGGGGATGCTTTTGGCGACTTTAAATCTCATCCCCACAGCGACTTGAATATGCTGCCCAGGACATTTAACACGATCAGGGTGGATCGACAGTTTGACACTATCTCCTTCATTGCCCATCTGAAAAGTTCAGACAAAGTTCTCTGCACAACAGTCCGAGTCTGGGCTGCTGTAAACTGTAAAGTGCTAGTTGTGTGCTCTTGGGAATTTGATACTTCCAATTCTTAATCTGTGAAGAGGAGACAATTGTAGTTCCCTCAACCTACTCTCCAGATGCACGGGGGTGCTGTACGGATTAAGGAGACTCTCGGTCTGACTTTCCCCTTTGGTTGTGCAGGACACTCATAATGGGGACCATTTATCCTGAGAGCTCAGACACTTCTGTCTTCAGCTTTAAGTAGCTGAGGAATGCTAGGGGACTCATAATTCTTTTTAGCACATGTTAGGTGCAAGGCACCTTCCATGCCGTGTTTCTTTTATTCTTCTAATAGCCATCTGGGTTGACCCTTCTTATCCGCTTTTACAGATAAGGTAAACAGGCCCTCCTAAATGGAAGATTCAGAATTTCAATGCAGGTCTCTCTGACTCCAAAACTATGGCTCTAGCCAGTGCCACTCCCTCCCTATTTCAGCAAGACGAACACAGGAGGAGGTGACTAACCTGCAGAGAGCCTCCCTCTCCCCAAAGGAAGAGAGCTGACTTGTGGCTGAACTTCCCTCTGAAATGTTATGTGCTCTTTTGAACCATGAATATTTGAACCGAAAGAATTTGACTTTGACTTTTAATATGGCTAAGCATAAAAGATCCTCTGATTCATTGAATAAATATATGGTGAACACCTGGTTTATAGAAGGTACTGTGCTAGAACGTTGGAAGATTGGGAAATGTATACAATACAGGAGGATTGTATAAAATTACTTTCACAGTTAAGATTAATTTGAATTTAGACACACTAAATATTCAGTTTAAGTCTGAAGTTGCTCACTGGCATTCACAAGAGAGGTCAGGGCTGGATTTGCCAGGAGGAAAGCCACTCACACGGAGGTATTAGAATCTTGAAAATGCATGAGTTTCTCAAAGAAGATGGAATTACAAGGGATAAAAATAAAGACAAGGGTAGAGCCTTAAATTACACCAATTGTTCAGAGTTGCAAGAGAAAGGTAAGCCAGCAAAGCCCTGGGGATGAGGGAGGAGGCAGAGACACCGAGAGAAGAGGCAGACAGGAATGAAAGGTTTAGGAAAGACACGCACACACAGCTTCAGAAGTGGTCCGCAGTGCCGAAGACTGCACGGAGGGCAAGCCGGACGGGGATTTATTATTATTATTATTATTTTTTTTTTTTTATTATTTTTTTTTTCTGAAGCTGGAAACGGGGAGAGACAGTCAGACAGACTCCCGCATGCGCCCGACCGGGATCCACCCGGCACGCCCACCAGGGGCGAGGCTCTGCCCACCAGGGGGCGATGCTCTGCCCTTCCGGGACATTGCTCTGCGGTGACCAGAGCCACTCTAGCACCTGGGGCAGAGGCCAACGAGCCATCCCCAGCGCCCGGGCCATCTTTGCTCCAATGGAGCCTTGGCTGCAGGAGGGGAAGAGAGAGACAGAGAGGAAGGAGGTGGGGGTGGAGAAGCAAATGGGCGCTTCTCCTATATGCCCTGGCCGGGAATCGAACCCAGGTCCCCCGCACGCCAGGCCGATGCTCTACCGCTGAGCCAACCGGCCAGGGCCGATTTATTATTTTTTTAAAGCCATGGAGTCAGAGTAAGACTATTAAGAGGTCGATGATGTTCGACAGAGGTGGCACCTTAAGATAGTGGAGAGAGCAGAAACCAGAGCGCAGAGAGTTCAAGACAAGTAGAGAAAGCAAGTTCATAATAGGAAAAGGGAACCAAACTGGGTGCCTGCATTCAGAGCGGGTTCCAGAAGGATCAAAGACCTAAAGAGGGAAGGTCAAACTATAGTCAAGGAAAAAACAAACGTCAAAGGATAGCTTTGGGATCTAGGGACTGGGGACAGATTCTTAAGGAGGAAAATCTATTAATTTGGTTACATCATAATTAAGGAATTCTACTCAACAAATGATACTGAGAGACAGGTAACAGAAAACAAGAGATACTTGCAATATCTAAAACTGACAACAGGCTAATAATACATAAAATGTATGTAGAATAACCACACAACAATATGAAGACGATAGATTCTCTGTAGAGGGCGCTGTGGTGTCCTCCCAGGTCTCCCACTTCAGGAACAGGGGCTTACGCCCCAACCCAGCCAAGGAGTGGTGCCCTGCCCAGGATTAAGTCCACTCCCTGAAGGCATCTTGCATCCATTGACTGGCCCAGGCAGGAATAGAAATGCCTAGCCCCTTTGCCTCAAAGCAGGACAACTCTGAAAGCCCATTTCAACTCCAGAGTTTGCCCATGATTCTGTCTGAAGCCTCCAGAGAAACTCTCTCTGCCCAGTTCTGCTCCTTGGACCATCCCCGCCACTCCCTCGACTTTGTACATGCAAATTTCAGCCTCAGAATCTGTTTCACAGAGAACCCAACCTATGTCAGTTGATACTGGAAGTAGACTTCGGAAGCAAATTAAAATGAGATTTAAAGCTTGACCACCTGCCAGTTGCCTGGCAGTGAAGATCCTGTCAGTGGGGGTTTGTGGAGTGCCAGTAGCCTCTGGCATGTGAAAATTTTTACTGGTGGTGAATGGGAATGGGATATTAGAAGAGAATAACTGATGGTGCAATACGTCAGGTGTTTGAGAGTTTTAAAGACTTTAGAAGCAGATGGCTACAGCTGGAGGTTACGAATGCCCTGGAGAAAGACAAAAGAAGGCTGGGGGTGTTTGATCAGCAAAAGAGGGTGAGTTCACCAATGTGGTCCCTACAGAAAACACAGATCCTGGAAGATGATGGCAGACTACTGTAATCTACTGTAAATCAAGTACATAGTAGCACCGATTTCAGCTACTGTTCTGAATGTGGAATGTTTGCTAGAGCAGATTAACACAGCCTCAGATACATGGTATGGGGGTCACTCCTCTGGCAAATGCATTTTCTTCCATCCCTTCAGAAAGGGCCAGAAGCAGTTCACATTCACATGGGCCAGACATGAGTATATGTTCACAGTCTTGTCTCAGGATTATGTCAACTCTCCTGCTATCTGTCTGAAGAGGCTTGGTCCCCAGATCCTCTCATGAGTAAGAATCAATCCTTGCCCTAGAATATGTAATAGCAGAGAGGCAGGGGGAGATAATAAAGATCACAAAACAATCTACACAGGGATTGCTTGAATTGGTCAGTATTCTTGATTGTGAAGGACAGAAATGCAATTTGAATTGATTTAAACAAAAAGTCCCAGTTTGAAGCTCATTAGTCAGACTTGGGTTGTGTGTTCATCCCTGAACCAATCACTACGCTCAGTGTTGGAATGTGGAGTGAGGTAGGGTTAAGATCAACCCATTGGACCAAAAGCAAGGAAAGGATGGTTCTCTGAAGTACAACTAAGGAATTGTTGCTAATCAGATAAAATAAGCATATAGCCCCTGGAGGGCTCAAGTAGAGTGGGCATCTGTCCTGGGAAGTCAAAGAAGGCTTCGTGGAGGAAGTGGACATTTGACTTGGGGCCCAAAGGAAAAGAAGGAGTTTGTCAGGTTGAAATGATGCTCTAAGCAAAGGGACAAGCATGTGCAAAGGCATAGAACCATGAAAGAGCATTGCATGTCTAAAGAAGAAAGAAGATCTCAGTGGTGGGGAATGGGGCTGAAGAGCTGCTGGGGGCCAAGCTTAAAGAGGCTCTGTCTACACAGACCTGTGTCCAATATATTGATTATTATTATTGCATATTAATTTGATTCTCTCCAGATCAATAAAGGGAACTTTATATGAGGCAAAATATCTAATGGTTAGAATGTCAGATGCTGTGGGCAGGGATTTTGGACTCATGTTCACTGATGTATCCATCTGCCTAAAACAGTATCTGGCATATGGTAAGAGCTCAATAAATATCTGAATAATAAATATCCAACTTTAACCTTAATAATATGATTCTATTAGACAGTCTACAAAATCACCAAGTAAAGGAATGGGATTGAGAAGCTTATACCTGAAGCCTCTGTATTCTTATTGATTAATGTCACCCCATTAAATTTAATTTCTAAAAATAAAAAGATGCCCTGGCCAGATAGCTCAGTTGATAAAAGCATCATCTGGAAGCTAAAGGTTGTCAGTTCAATCCCCAGTCAGGGCACATAGAGGAACAGATCAATGTTCCTGTCTCTCTCCCTCTCAACCTTCCTCTCACTAAAATCAATAAATAAACATTAAAAATAAATAAATAAAAATAAAAAGAAAGAAAGCTTAATAAAGATAAGAGAAAGCATTATAGAAATTGACAGGATTGAAAATATTGTTATAATAACAATAGTAATAATAATAGATGTTAACACTTATTGAGCATGTATCTATTCGAGGTTGCTTGTACTAGTCAGTCAATATATAAATATTTTGTATTCATTATCACATTTAATCTTGACAGCCACCCAGTGAAGCAGGTATTACAATCCCCATGTACAAATGAGGAAGTGAAGCTCAGAGAGGTTAAGTGAGTTTCCCAAGATCACACAGCTAGTAAGAAGTTATGCTGACATTCAAACCCAATCTATTTCTCTCTAGAGCCAAAGCTCTAAATAAAAATAAGTCCTTAAGAAGCAAGCATCTTCTCCATTCCAGGCACTGTTCCGGCATTCTACACTTGCTACCCCACGATCCATCTATACTGGTTATTATCACCACTATGCCTGTGATATAGACATGGAAACAAAGCACAGAGAAGTTAAGTAATTTTCCTAAAGTCACATGTAAGTAGACAGCACAGGCTGGTGAACCCAGGCTGACCAGCTGCTGTCTGTGGACTCAACTCACACAGCCCTGCCCCTTGGCAGTGATGCAGTGCTGATTCAGAAGGGCACAGAGGCCACAACATATGGCCCTGTTTTTGTTTTTGTTTCTGTTTTGGTGGAGTAAACACAAACTTTAGAAATAGCCCTGAGTTTGAATGCCTGATATTTCATTGACTGGTTGGGTGACTAACCTCTCTGAGCTTTAATTTCCCCAATTGTAAAATGGGCATAATAATATCCACTTGCACCTATCCTGCTCACAAAAATTAGGGAATACTTTATAACTTCATACTCATTTTGAAATATCCCCTAATTTTAGTGAGCAGTATATAAGGATTCAATTAGATAATGTCTATAAAGTTCTGACACAGCTCCTGCCACAGAACAAGATATTTTAGTGACTTACTTGTTTACTTATTTATTTTTTGCTCTCCTTCTGTCAAGGATATTTAATTTAGATTAGGTTAACTTAGAAAGGGGTCTTTCTATGTATTTAACTTAGAAAGGGGCCTTTTGTGCCACAGACCCCTTTGGCAGTCTGGGGAAGCTTGTGAAGCCTTTCTCAGAATAATGATTTTAGAGACAAACCATAAAAATGCATAGGATTACAAAGGAAACAAAATATAATTAAATACCCTTATAAAAATATTTTAATTTCAAGTATATGATATAGTTAACAGATGTGCTTGGTAATGCATTGAACCATAAAACTGAGTGGTAGGTCCCATACCTTCCGTAAGTTCAAAGAAGTGATGAAGGTCAAAGACATTTGGGAATCACCTGTGGCATCTATTACAGATGATTCCTGTTGGTGACAGTGGCTGGTCCTGCTAAGGCTACCAGAGTTTATAACCTACATTCATAATTGAAGGAAATGCTATAAATTGTAGTCAGAGGTTAGTGAAAGAAAAAAAAAAGTGTAATTTTTTTCCATCCAAGTTTATAGAACCCTGGGTTTAAAAGAGCTGGTTTAGAGGAAGGTGGGGTTAGGAAACTGGCAGTGCCCAGTTTGTCTGGAGATTCCTCAGAAGTGGGCCCTTTCAGGCGTGCTTTTGGATGTTATTTCTTTGGCCCTGTGTGGACAGAAGCTACATCTCAAACTCACTATATCCCAAAGCAAATTCCTGATCTTCCTTCCTGCCCGGACCTGCCCCACGTGAAGCCTTCCTCAGCTCAGCAGATGGAAACTCCTCCTTCCCCACGGAAACCGTGGAAGTGCCCTGTCATCTCTCCCTCTCACACCTCACTTCTAATCCATCAGGAAATCCTATTGACTGCTTTTAAAATAAGTCCAGAATCTGACCACTGCTCACACCCTCCACTGCCCCCGGCTGGCCCTCGCCACCAAGACCTCTCTCCTGGTAACTGCAACAGCCCCCTCCCCGCTCTCTCTTCCTCCTTCTTGCCTTTCTGCAGTCTATTACCAGCGTAAGTCAGAGTGGCCCTTTTCCAGGTAAGGATTTCTTGCTTACTCTGCTTGCAGTTCCTCAATCATGCTAGGCAACCTCCCACATTAGGGCCTGTGTACTCGCTTGACTATTCCCTCTGTCAGTAATAATCTTCCCTCAAACATCAGCATTCCCAACTCTCACATCTCTTTTAAAAAGTCTTCATGCAAGTGCCACCTCCTCCAGAAGGCCTATCTTGATTACCTTATTTAAATGTACCACTGTGTCTCCAGCCCTCCCAATACCCTTAATCTGCTCTAGTTTTTCTTTTGTCCTTAAGCATATAAAATTCAACATGTTACATAATTCACTTACTATGTTTATTTTCTGTCTTCATCTTTCCTTCACCCACCACCACCAAAAAGATAGGTTCCATAAAAAAAGGGATCTGGCCTGGCCTGTGGTGGCGCAGTGGATAAACCTTTGGCCTGGAATGCCAAGGTTGCCGGTTTGAAACCCTGGGCTTCCCTGGTCAAGGCACATACAGCAAGCAAGCAATGAACAACTAACATGAAGCAACTATGAGTTATTACTTCCCATTCCATGCTCCCATTTCTCTCCTGTCTGTAAAATCAATAAAGTATTTAAAAAAAAAAAAAAAAAGGGATCTGCCTGACCAGGTGGTGGTGCAGTGGATAGAGCGTTGGACTGGGATGCGGAGGACCCAGGTTTGAGATCCTGAGGTCGCCAGCCTGAGCACGGGCTCATCTGGCTTGAGCAAAAAGCTCACCAGCTTGGACCCAAGGTTGCTGGCTCGAGCAAGGGGTCACTTGTTCCGCTAAAGGCCCGTGGTCAGGGCACATATGAGAAAGCAATCAATGAACAACTAAAGTGTCACAAGGAAAAACTGATGATTGATGCTTCTCAATCCCTCTCTCTGACTCTCTCTCTCTCTCTCTGTCCCTGTAAAAAAAAAAAGAAAGAAAAAAAGAAGCCTGACCTGTGGTGGCGCAGTGGATAAAGCATCAACCTGAAATGCTGAGGTTGCTGGTTCAAAACCCTGGGCTTGCTTGTTCAAGGCACATATGGGAGTTGATGCTTCCTGCTCCTCCCCCTCTCCTCTCTCTCTCTTTCTCTCTACTCTCTCTCTCTCTCTAAAAATGAATAAATAAATAAAAATCTAAAAAAAAAAGAAAGGGACCTATGTTTTGCTCACTACTATAATGGGGGGGGCATATAACAGGTGCTCAATAAATTGAATAACTCAATGAATAAAGCAGGATTGGCAGGCTGCACATTCAAGTGAATAGCTCAAGCATGAGAACCAGAACCAGACTCTGTTCCCAGCTGCCACTGACAAGCTGTGCTGCTTGGGGCAACTCATTACATCTCTCCAAGCCTTCAGAGAGATGTAAAGCCTAGCTTACAGAGTTGTGAGGATGTAGTGGGCTGGTTAGGAAAGGATCTGGCATTTTGCAGGTGTTTCATAAATGCTAATTCCTGGTCCCCTTCTGATCTGGACTAAGCAACTTCCTCCTGTTGGCTTGGGGTCCCGGGAACTCCCATAAAAGGGCAGGGCTTGTGTCCCTCTTTCTCGTCCTGTTCCCAAAAAGGCTCAGAATAGAACCAAAGTCTCCTGGCTCCACTTGGAGTTGTAGCCAACAGACCACACGACCACTTTTTTCCTGTCCACTACTTTCTTTTGAGGTGGAAAGTAGTCGTTGGAATAACTTACCCAGGGGCAGGGAAAGGAAAAAACAGCAAAAATTGTTTTAAAAGGGAGTTATACAAGCATATGCAGGAAAACCCCATTGAGGGACATAAATGCTGATTCAAAAGAGGAGGAAATATGAAATTTGAGTTTTCCAGGCCTTCCCTGGTCCTGAATTTCCTCTCTTCCATCACACATTTTTCTCACCCACAAAATGGGCATTAAGAAAGATGACAGGTCAAAAAATAGATCATGTAGGAAAGAGGAGGGAGATTGAGGATGTTGTTGAGCAGGAGCATAAATGCTGCTCCCTATTCCTCCCACCAGTTCCCTAAGTCATTATGGGGAGAGGCAAGCTCCAGCAGAAGCTGATGTCTCCCCAGGGACGGCGAGTGAATGCCGGGTCACTAATGGAGACCGTTTTCCAGGGCTGCTTTGATCTCCTGCCCAGTCCAGGGCTGGAGACCAGCAAGCTGGGACTCCAAGGAAAACCGG
Organism: Saccopteryx leptura; assembly: GCF_036850995.1. NCBI lineage: Eukaryota > Metazoa > Chordata > Mammalia > Chiroptera > Emballonuridae > Saccopteryx > Saccopteryx leptura. The sequence goes on along the minus strand of NC_089505.1, from coordinate 96,916,726 downwards.
ACTTCACAGCAGTCTCAAGCAGCTGTCTTCCTGCAAGGGCGTGTGCCCTGCCGTCCAGCCCAGCTTGTGCCCGGCTCCTGTGCCCTTGCCCTTCAGCCCCGTGGAGTCCTGCCTCCCCTTTTCCTCCCCACCCAAAACAGAGCTGAGTTGGCGTCTGAAAATAAGTAAGTGTGAAGCAAGACTGCACACTGGTCTTTGTTGAGGATTTGTTTTTGCCAAGTGGCTTGGTGGAGAAGATTGCCTTTCTTGGTTATTTTTAAACCTGCATTTCTGGAATTTGATTTGGAAAAAAGAAAAAGAAAAAAACAAAACCCAGAAACTCAAGTCATGAGAGGCCGGTGGTTCCGGGCATCCTCTTTAAGAGGCTTGGTACTCTCTAGTGATGAGCTGTCAGAGACCAGAGAAGCAGAAGGGTTCCAGGCAGTTCCAGAAAGCTTCCTGCTCTCCGTCCCAGGGGAGGAAACGGCACGCCTACCTGATGCCTCATTCCTGGCACTTGCACGTGGGCACTGTCTTCATGCCAGGCTCTGTGCTGGATGGCAATGGAAATAGTCTTGGTCCCTGGGTGGCATGGGCTTCATCCTTAGATGAAGAAGTCAATGGTTGCAACCTATTTATGGTATGAGCTTAACAAAGGAACATACAAGGCTAGTGGTGCTGACCTAGCCCGGGGTCCAGAAAGACTTCAACTGTGAAACCTGAAGAATGAATGGGAGTTGGTAGAGCACACCCAGGACAGATAGTGGGTAGGAGAGGGGTGTGGTGGGTTGGGGACAAGAAAACAGGGACTCTGAAGGCAGATGGACTCGATTTCTCCCTCGGTCCCACCTCTGACAAGCTGTGCCCTCTAAGCAAGTTTGTTTGCCTTCTCTGCACTTCCTTCTCCTCACCTATAAAATGTGATCTAAATCCTGTACTTACAGAAGCTAACATTTACTGAGCCTGTACTGGGCTAAACATCTTACATATATTAACCCAAAGGATAGTTTTCTTTAAAAAAAGATGAAATTTTGATTCTCATATGTATATGAAATGAACCTGTATCAAAGAGCTTCCCTCATTAAGTAATGAGGAAAACTGTAAGGTGTTATAACTAGTTCAGAGGAGAAATCAGAGTATCTCACAGTTATAATGAGACAAAGCACAATGAAATTAATTTATAAATAGATACAAAACTGACAAAGTTGGTCAATATCCACAAGGCAATAAGTAATAAATGTCATTCTACTGGACACAATTTCCATAGACAAGAACCATTGGCATTACTGTTAATTTCTACAACTTACAGAGCTCTGAAGTAGCTCAAAGGTAATGAAAGGTAGAGATTACCCTGACCGGTGAGCCAAGGTCTTTTCAATTTGTTCCTTTATTTAACCCATTATGAATGTAACAGTCTCAAAGAAAAATTATTATTATTTTAAAGAGACAGACAGACAGGAAGGTAAAGAGATGAGAAGCATCAACTCTTAATTGCGGCACTTTAGTTGTTCATTGATTGCTTCTCATATGTGCCTTGACTGGGGGGCCCCAGCTGAGCCAGTGACCTCTTGCTCAAGCCAGAGAGACCTTGGGCTTCAAGCCAGCAATCTTTGTGCTCAAGCCAGTGACCATGGGATCATGTCAAGATCCCACACTCAAGCTGGTGACCTTGGAGTTTCAAATCTGGGATCTCAGCATCCCAGGTCGACACTTTATCCACTATGCCAGCACCAATCAGGTGAAAAATTATTTTTGATCACAAAATAAAGCTGGTCTCATTAGATTTGGCCTGATTGTTTGCAAAGGTGCAGTAAGAGTGTTAGTGTGTCATGTAAGCCTCCTAATTTTGCTTTCACAATCTGAGCTATGCAGTTTTAAACAATTACAAAATTAACTTTTGCCTAGAAGTTTTAATAAGGAATCTCCAGTTGAAATTTTAAAAGGTTTTATTAGTTATTCCTAGGTTAGGAAGCCCCGCCCAAGAAATGTTTTCTACCAGATTTCTTTTACCTGCCATACTTATAAATTTGGTGAATTACTCTCTTTTTGAGGTCTCCCAAATAACCCAAATATCATTCCTTAGCACCTGCAAACCAGATAACAGACCATTTTTTTCAAAGAACTTTATGGACCTTAACTCTGTAAGTATAGACAATTTTATTCCTTAAAATATCTTATCATACTTGAGCTGATGAGTATCATTCTCAAATATGACACACCAGGTGTGTTTGATGTACAATTGATTTATCCCGGTAAGATGGAGGACTTGTAACCTATGCAAATACTGTTACTATGACAAGTAAGGAGGCATTAAAAGTTTCTACTTCTAGGCCCTGGCTGGTTGCTCAGTGGTAGAGCGTCGGCCTGGCGTGCAAGAGTCCCGGGTTTGATTCCCGGCCAGGGCACACAGGAGAAGTGCCCATCTGCTTCTCCACCCCTCATCCTCTCCTTCCTTTCTGTCTCTCTCTTCCCCTCCCGCAGCCGAGGCTCCACTGGAGCAGTTTGCTCGGGCGCTGAGGATGGCTCTGTGGCCTCTGCCTCAGGCGCTAGAATGGCTGTGGTTGCAACAGAGCGAAGCCCCAGATGGGCAGAGCATCGCCCCCTGGTGGGCATGCCGGTGGATCCTGGTCGGGTGCATGCAGGAGTCTGTCTGACTGACTCCCCATTTCCAGCTTTGGAAAAATACAAAAAAAAAAAGTTTCTACTTCTCCCTGGCCAGTTGCTCAGTGTGTAGAGTGTTGTCCTGGCATATGGGCATCCCAGATTCGATTCCTGGTCAGGACACACAGGAGGAATGACCATCTGCCTCACCCCTCCTCCCTCTCTCCCCTTTCTCTCTCTTTTCCTCTCTCACAGCCAGTGGCTCAGTTGGTCCGAGCATCAGTCTCAGGTGCTAAAAATAGTTCAGTACTCAAGCATCATCCCCAGATGAGGTTGCCAGGAGGATCTCAGCCAGGGTGCATGCAGGAGTCTCCCTCACTATCTCCCCTCCTCTCACCTAAAAAAAATAAAAATAAAAGAATTTCTATTTCTCCTCCTCCTTGAATCTGGGCAGGTCCTGTGGCTACCCTGACAAAAACAAAAACAAAACCCAATAGCAATACCAATGACAACAACAAAACCAGCAGAAGTCATACTATGCTAGTTCTAGACATAACCCTTAACTGGTGTGATAGCTGCCATTTCTGCCATTTGCAAGGCAACCATAACATAAGAAACATGAGCACCCTGATGCTATCAGGCACGTGAGAAGTCCTGGAGGATAGAGTGTGATGTGGAGATGGAAAGACATCAAGAAGCACTGAGAGAGCAGACATGTGGGTGAAGAAACAAACCATGTTGGAAGTTGGATCCCTGCCACCTATTCCAGCTGATGCTTCATTCATGGATCAGAAAACAAACCAAAAAGCCAAACCTTTCTGCAATTTCTGATCCAAAAAAGGGGGGAGGTGGAGATACCATGATGGTTCTATTCCAATAAATTTTGACGGGTATTGCTACATAGCAAGAGACAACCAAAATAGGGTTCTTGTCTTATTTCTGTCATTTAGTAATCCAGTGACTAAAGTTCTTCATCTACCTCTGTAAGATGCGGACACTGGCCCTGGCCGGTTGGCTCAGTGGTAGAGCATCGGCCCAGTGTGTGGAAGTCCCAGGTTCGATTCGTGATCAGGGCACACAGTGGAAGTGCCCATCTGCTTCTCCCCACCCCATCTTTCTCCTCCCATGGCTTGAATGGAGCATAAAGTTGGCCCCGGGCACTAAGGATGGCTCCATGGCCTTGCTTCAGGCACTAAAATAGCTCAGTTGCCAAGAAATAGAGCAGCAGTCCAGGTGGGCAGAGCATCACCCGGTAGAGGGTTTGCTGGGTAGATACTGGTCGGGGTACATGCAAGAGTCTGTCTCTGCCTCCCTGCCTCTCATTAATAAAAAGAAAAAGAAAGAAAAAGATGTGAACACTGATCCTTGGCTAACTACCTCATGTACTTGTAATATTCAAAGAAGGTAAACAGGTGAAAGTATTGTGGAGGCAAGATATTATTAATGGTCCTTGAAAAAAGTCTATGTGTCTGTAATGCTTACTTCTGTGTCTACACATATGTATGTTTTCATTATTTCATGGTTGTTCTTTCCGGTTATAAGCATAGATATTTGAGATTAGGTTTGTAGCCTTTGTGGTAGCTTTCAATTTATGTGGAATATCTTTTTGTTAAACACAGAAATGACCCTATTATGTTATTTTAATAACAGTCTTTCAATTGCTAGCATTTTTTCTTGTAAATATATTTTACATTTCAATATGATTAGAAAGATCCCTATATATTGTATATTAAGTCATCCAAATGATTTCCCAATCATTTGTACAAATCACAAAGGCTTAAAAGAAATCTATGGCTATTGCTTCTTGACTAAGGTAATCTGAAAGAGGAAATAAAAATCAAATTTGCTTCCCTAAATAATAGAAAAGAAAGGGAGTAATCAAGAAAGCAGTGCCTGACCTGTGGTGGCGCAGTGGATAAAGCGTCGACCTGGAATGATGAGGTCGCCGGTTCAAAACCCTGGGCTTGCCCAGTCAAGGCATATATGGGAGTTGAAGCATCCTGCTCCTCCCCCCCTTCTCTCTCTCTCTCTCTCTCTCTCTCTCCCCCCCTAAAATAAATAAATAAATAAATAAATAAAAAAAATTAATAAAAAAAAAAAAAAGAAAGCAGTAATATGGCCTAACCAGGCAGGCAGTGGCGCAGTGGATAGAGCATTGGACTGGGATGTGGAAGACCCAGGTTTGAGACTCTGAGGTCGCCAGCTTGAGCGCACGCTCATCTGGCTTGAGCAAAAAGCTCACCAGCTTGGACCCAAGGTCGCTGGCTCGAGCAAAGGGTTACTCATTCTGCTGAAGGCCCGTGGTCAAGGCACATATGAGAGAGCAATCAATGAACAACTAAGGTGTTGCAACAAAAAACTGATGATTGATGCTTCTCATCTCTCTGCGTTCCTGTCTGTCTATCCCTCTCTCTGACTCTCTCTCTCTCTCTTCCTGTAAAAAAAAAAAAAAAAAAAAAAAGGAAGCAGTAATATGAAAAAATATAAAGTTTCTGAATTTTGTAGGTCAGTGAAAATCAGATATTTTAAAATGTTTTATTTCCATTTACAAAAACAGGGTTTACTAAATTGTTATGAGTTATAGATGGCTTAACAAGAAAGACAAAAGGCTTTCTTATAAACTTGGAAAATAGAACATTAAAATTAGACCCACAGTATTCCAAACACATAACTACCATAAAATTTTCCTTGTCAGTTTGTTCAGTCCTGTGTGGTTAATTCTTGTTTTGCTGGCTTATGAGTAGAATCTCCCGAAGACACCTGCTTGAGTGCAGAGGCCTAGACATTCTGACTCACTGCACTAGTCCAGACCAAAGTCACATAAACTGCGTCAGCTCAGCTTGGAGTGTCAGTAGTTTGAAATATCCAATACAGCCCTTTCCCATGAAGCTCTGAGACTGTTGTGTTTTTTTTTTTGTTTTTTTTGTTTGTTTTTTGTGGAAAACACAAACTCTGGCCTGTAGCTTATAGCAGGGTCTTCAGGCAAGCCACAGGGACATTGTAGACCACAAGGACTTAAAATGACTGTGGTTAATTTATTACTGATAATTTTCCAGTGTGAAAGGTCTGATGAGGGTTCCTAATAAGAATTATTAGCTTCGTTGGATAGAACATCATCCCGAAGCAAAGAGGTTGCCAGTTTGATCTCCAGTCAGGGCACATACAGGAATAGATCAATGTTGCTGTCTTTCTCTCTCTCTCTCTCCAAACAATAAATTAAAAAAATGAAAATAATTATGAAACTGACAAAGACATTTGTTTGTTTGTGGCATGCAAAACAAAGTTAATCAGACCATTCCAAAAAGAGTAAAATTTAGGCAAACTATCTCTAAAGATGATGAAATTTATTTTTACTTATTTTTTATTTACTTATTTTTTATTAATTTTAATAGAGTGACATTGATAAATCCAGATACATATGTTCAGAGAAAACCTCCCCAGATTATTTTGACATTTGATTATGTTGCATACCCTTCACCCAAAGTCAAATTGCCTTCCTTTACCAGAAAACCAGATAGAAGGTGACAGAAGACTATTTTTACTTATTTTTAATTAAAAAATTTTTTTAATTTATTTATTGATTTTAGAGAGGAAGAGAAGAAGAGAGAGAGCTCAAGATTGATTTGTTGTTCCACTTAATTGTGCATTCATTGGTTACTTCTTGTATGTGTCCTGACTGGGGATCGAACCTGCAACCTTGGCATGTGGGAACAACACACTAACCAACTGAGCTACCTGTCCAGGGCGATGAAGTCTATTTTTATTTTATTTATTTATTTATTATTATTTTTTTTTTGTATTTTTCTGAAGCTGGAAACGGGGAGAGACAGTCAGACTCCCGCATTCGCCAGACCAGGATCCACCCGGCACGCCCACCAGGGGGCGACGCTCTGCCCACCAGGGGGCGATGCTCTGCCCCTCCGGGGTGTCGCTCTGTCATGACCAGAGCCACTCTAGCGCCTGGGGCAGAGGCCAAGGAGCCATCCCCAGTGCCTGGGCCATCTTTGCTCCAATGGAGCCTCGGCTGCAGGAGGGGAAGAGAGAGACAGAGTGGAAGGAGAGGGGGAGGGGTGGAGAAGCAGATGGGCGCTTCTCCTGTGTGCCCTGGCCGGGAATCGAACCCGGGACTTCTGCACGCCAGGCCGACGCTCTACCACTGAGCCAACCGGCCAGGGCGAAACCCACATTCTTTTAGGCCAGCGGTTCTCAACCTGTGGGTCGCAACCCTGGCGGGGGTCGAACGACCAAAACACGGGGGTCGCCTAAAGCCATCAGAAATACATATTTTATTTAAATACATATTTTATTTAAATACATATTTTACTTAATAAATATGTATTTTCCGATGGCTTTAGGTAACCCTTGTGTTTTTTTAAATTTTTTAATTTTTAATTTTTTTACAGAGACAGAGAGAGAATCAGAGAGAGGAACAGACAGATAGGAACAGAGAGATGAGAAGCATCAATCATTAGTTTTTGGTTGCGCATTGCAACACCTAAATTGTTCATTGATTGCCTTCTCATACGTGCCTTGACCATGGGCCTTCAGCAGACTGAGTAACCCCTTGCTCGAGCCAGCGACCTTGGGATCAAGGTGGTGAGCTTTTGCTCAGACTGGATGAGCCCTCGCTCAAGCTGGCAACCTCGGGGTCTCAAACCTGGATCTTCCGCATCCTAGTCCAACTCTCTATCCACTGCGCCACTGCCTGGTCAGGCTAAAATAATATTGTATATTAAAATTTCTTCACTCACATTTATTCATAAACAAATTACATAACACAATTTTGTTTACTTAAATGAATCATTTTTGTATTTAACATTTTTAAATTTTAATATTTCCACTGGCCCGTGAAAAAAGTTTTCTTTCTTATCTGGCCCAGGGACAAAAACTGTTGGCCACGCCTGGTCTAGAGATTAAATTTATAAATGTCTACAGACCTCTATTCCATGGTAAATAAGTCTGATATGCAACTGACAAAGCTGGTCAACATCCTCAGGACAAAACCAACTGCATTTCTTTTGGCAAGAATTATCACCAACTCTGACCAGGCGGTGGTGCAGTGGATAGAGTGTCGGACTGGGATGCGGAAGACCCAGGTTCGAGACCCCAAGGTCGCCAGCTTGAGCGTGGGCTCATCTGGTTTGAACAAAAGCTCACCAACTTGGACCCAAGGTCGCTGGCTCCAGCAAGGGGTTACTTGGTCTGCTGAAGGCCCGCGGTCAAGGCACATATGAGAAAGCAATCAATGAACAACTGAGGTGTCGCCACGAAAAACTGATGATTGATGCTTCTCATCTCTGTTCCTGTCTGTCTGTACCTATCTATCCCTCTCTCTGACTCTCTCTCTGTCTGTTAAAAAAATAAATAATAATAATAATAAAAAAGAATTATCACCAACTTACACAGTATAAAATATGATAAAAGATAACCCTGACGAGTAAGTTAATCAGAAAACCATTAATGTTTTTTCTTTCTTTCTTTCTTTCTTTCTTTCTTTCTTTCTTTCTTTCTTTCTTTCTTTCTTTCTTTCTTTCTTTCTCTCCTTCTTTCTTTCTTTCTCTTTCTCCCTTCCCTTCCCTTCCCTTCCCTTCCCTTCCCTTCCCTTCCCTTCCCTTCCCTCCCCTCCCCTCCCTTCCCCTCCCCTCCCCTCCCCTCCTCTTCCCTTCCCTTCCCTTTCACCAGTAGCCACAGCCACCATCACAGCCGCCTGGCCCATGCAGGTTCGCATTGGATTCGGACAGACAGTAATGAAACAATGGAGCCAAGAACTGGTGGGCCATTACCTTTAATCCTAGCTTGCACCCGGCAGGCAAGTAATACACACAGTGGGAAAACACCTCCTTTCCATTCAGGGCTCCCAAAGCCACTGTCTTATCCGAGTTTCCTAGAATCAAAGGTTTCTAGCTCACTAGCCTTATTTACCTTTGTTCCCCATCTCCTTCTCTCTGCACAAACTGGCTTCTCCTTTAGCACTCCACCATCTTGGCTGCTTCTCTTCTCCATGTGGCCTTTCTCTGCTCTCCTCTCTCTAATGCTAATCTCAGGAACAGAAGGAGCAAGCTCCCTGTCAGCCCCATTTTATAGTGTAGAAATCAAACCTTTAATCCAATATACAAACAAGGAAGTCTCTGATACAAAGTCACTTATCTGAGGCATAATGGGATTCCTCATGAGAGTGCACCAGCCCACATCATGCAATCAGTCAAGGGTGTGGGGAAAAGCTTAGTCTTAAAACTAAGCCTTAGGCTATAACCACTCGCCTGCTTACAGCCTGCCCCCCACACCCAATACAAACTATAAGTGAGCAAACATAGATAGTATATTAAAAAACTTATTTGACCCTTCCTTCCTTCCTTCCTTCCTTCCTTCCTTCCTTCCTTCCTTCCTTCCTTCCTTCCTTCCTTCCTTCCTTCCTTCCTTCCTTCCTTTTAAATTCTTTCTCAAAGATCCCTCATTTTTTCTGTTTGTTTCTCCCTCCATCCTGAACCTCTTGGTTCCTTTCTTCTCTCTCTTTTCTTAATATTTATTTTATTAATTTTAGAGAGAGAAACAGGAAGATGTTCCTGAGTGTGTCCTGACAGGGGATAGAACCAGCAACCTCTGCACTCCTAGTTGATGCTCTAATCCAGTGGTTGGCAAACTCATCAGTCAACAGAGCCAAATATCAACAGTATAACGATTGAAATTTCTTTTGAGAGCCAAATTTTTTAAACTTAAACTATATAGGTAGGTACATTGTTATTAACTTAATTAGGGTACTCCTAAGCTGGCCTTTGCTAAAAACGTCCTCAATCTGATTGAGCCGCCTGTGGCTCGCAAGCCACAGTTTGCCGACCACTGCTCTCATCAACCGAGCTATCTGGCCAGGGCCCCTTCCTTCTCCCTTACTATCTCTCCATCCCTACACACATACACATATACTCACACCTCCTTTACTACTTGCCCCCTTTCCCTTCACAAAGAGGAAATTATCATTTCAACAATATCCTCAACATGTGGGTGATAACACTGCTACCTCGGACCTCTGGCCTCTGGCCTTCTACTCTCAGGAAGATGAGCCAGGCAGGTGCTTCAGAACTGGGCCCCTCTTCAGAAACCAGGCAGTTCCCAAACATTCTATCCATCCCTGAGAGCCGCTTCTCCAACCCAGGAACGCACTAGCCAGCCGCCTTTACTCACACTCCGCCAGTCTCCTCGGGCATGTCCGCCAGTATGCCCGCCACCACTCACTACCACACCCGCATGCCACCACCCTTCCCTGGCTCTTCCCAAAGCCAGAGCGGACCCTTCCAGATCAGTAGCATGACCCCCACGGTAAAAAAAAAAAAAAAAAAAGGCAAGTTTCAACTTTCCCCTATACTTTTTTATTTTTATTTTATTTATTGATTTTACATAGAGGGGAGCTGGGTGGGGGGACACGAAGTTATTGCTTCACTCTTAACTGTTCATTGGTTGCTTGTGGTATGTTCCTTGACTGGGCTTCGAACTGGGCGACCTCTGCTTTCCAGATCAACGCTCTCTCCACTGCACCGCCACAGGGCGGGCTTTCCTATACTTTTAAAGTTGGTGTTATTATTATCCCCATTTTGGATAGAGAGAACTCAAGGCAGAGATGGAGCCCAAGGTCACACAACTAGTGAAGGACTAAGCCAGAGATTTTCAATCAATGTGCTGCAAGAATTTTGAAAACATGCAATACCTGCCTAGTCAGAGGCACTGACCTCTTTTCCCTTAGATTGTCCAAAAAAACCAAAAACCAAAACACCCTACCAAAAAAGACATGAGAAAGCCAACACAACAATAGCCATCCGGTGTGAATGAATCAAAATTGTACCTATTTTTTTTTTTCAGGTCGGCAGAAAATATCTTTTTTGGTGTGCTGCAGAATTTTATTAACTGGTTTACACGTGCCATGAGATGAAAAAGATTGAAAATCATTGGGCTAAGCCATTGTGAAACGTACCCAAGATTTTATTTTGATCAGGTACGGATAGATGACGGACGTGGAGACAATGTCCTTTGAAGGAGTTTCCACGCGGAGGGGGCACACCATGCCATACATGGCCACATGAGAAAGAGCCAGGCTCAGTTAGGAGACAGAAAAAAAAGCCCTGGCAAAGGACTTTATTGTGCTTTTCACGGGGAAGGAATGGGAGACGCAAGGTAAGCAGTTTAGGATTGTTTAGTCTGAGTAATTTCAGCAGGCTCCAGGCTATGGGGTGGTCCCCAGTTGTCTGGTACCTGGCCCTGGGTGATTTAGGGCAGGAGGGATGTTGACTTTGTGCGTGAGAGTTAGATAGAGGAGGTGGCTGGGTGTTTGGGCTTTGAATTGATTGGTTTGCCTGTGAAAGCTGTGCTCTCAGGCAAATTGTTTACTATCTCTAGGAATTAGCTAGCCCTGGGAGAGGCAGTCTCTCCAGGATTAGCAAGGCCCTAAAATGTCAAAGCATCATAAAACACAGAACATAAAAACATGATTAATACGGGAGCCTGACTTTGAACTCTCGCAGTCTGACTCTGGAGTGTGTGTTTTTATCTGTATACACCCTACTGTCTTTCACAGGGTTATTGTGAGTACTCAAGTGGGGTATATAATAAACATATAATGCTTAGCACATGGCCTGGCACTTAGTAAGTGCTTTATAAATCACCAGGACTATTATGCAAAGGCCCAGAAGTGGGGGAGAAAACAGGGCCATTCAGGCAACTAAGCCATGCACCCGGCTTTACTGAGGAATGCTGGGGAGTGTGGGAGGTGGGGAGAAGTGAGGCTGCTATGGAAAGGAGAGGCCAGGTCCCGCAGGTCTTGCTAAGGAGGGTGGAATTTACCCTGAGGACAAGGAAGAGCCATTGATGTGTTTTAAAGAAGACTCCAATTTGTTCCTTTTTAAAGGGCCCCATTCTGGATGGGGGGCGGGGTAGGGGGAGGAGATAGAGAAAGGGTTTATTGCAGGGCAACACTGGAGGCAGTAGTGACCAACAGAACTGAATGAACTTGATCTTTCCAGCAGCCACCAGGCAGTCCCAGGTTTTCATTGGGCCCTTTGCCTCTCCCCCTCCTCTCAGTCCCTGCAGTGGGGGTTTTGGTTCTCCCCCAGGGGTGGGGCACTTGACCACCTAGGCCTATGTCAATTAGCTCAGCTCCTTCCTTCCTTCCTTCCTTCCTTCCTTCCTTCCTTCCTTCCTTCCTTCCTTCCTTCCTTCCTCCCTCCCTCCCTCCCTCCCTCCCTTTCTTCTCAGCTCAGTTCATTTCTTGGGCCGCTATGAATTGGTCAATGATAGGTCCAACAAAAGTGACTATAAAACCTTTGGCTTAGATTACTGGAGAACAAATTTGCTTTTATGTGCAGAACTTGGATCTGAGAGGATATGAGGGCTGGAGCTGCTGCAGCCACCTTGCCACTACGAGGGCAAAGCCTGGAGTTGGTGGGGACCATGACCTAAAACAGAATAAAACCAACCCAGTGAGAAACAGATAATAAGTTCTAATGTCATCACTTGAGCCCTGAACCTAACTGTGCCTAAAACCATTAACTTCACTTTTCAGTTTATTTTTTTTTATCAAGCTAATTTGAGTTTGATTTCTGGCTAATGAAACCAGTGAAAGTAAATAGCTCATTGCAGTCAATTCCCTAATACTGATTAAATGCGGGGGAAGGGGTTACAATCCTATTGCCATATGCTAAATGTCTATGTCTCCCGAAATTCATATGTTGAAATCTAATTACCAAAGTGGGGGTGTTAGGAGGTGGGGCCTTTGGGAGGTGATTAGCTCATGAGGATGGAGCCCTCATGAATAAGATTTCATGAGATTTTATAGGGGCTTTTTATAAGCCCTTATAAAAGAGACCCCAAAGAGCCCCCTTGCTCCTTCTGCTATTCTAGGGAACAGTGAGAAGTTGAACCAGGAAGCAGTTTCTCATCGGACACTCAGTTCAGTGGCACCTTGATCTTAGACTTCCCAGCTTCCAGGACAGTGAGAATAAATTTCTGCTGTTTATAAGTCACCTGTATATGGCAGTTTACTATAGTAGCCTGAACAGACTAAGACACTTATCAATGGTTTTTACTGGTAAAAACATGTTTACCATCCAAAGCACTTTCATGGACCATTGGTAAAAGCTGGTACAACCTTTGTAGAGAAAAATTAGGCACTAGTTATTAAAATGTAAATGTTTGTACCCTTTGACCCAGGAATTCTACTTCTAGAAACAAATTCCAGAAACTTGTATAAACATGCAAACATAGAAAGATGCAAATATAGCATGATTTATTAGAACAGGCATTACAAATGACCCAATGTCCATTAAAAAGAGAATGGAGGCCCTGGCCGGTTGGCTCAGTGGTAGAGCGTTGGCTTGGTGTGCGGGGGACCCGGGTTCGATTCCCGGCCAGGGCACATAGGAGAAGCACCCATTTGCTTCTCCACCCCCCCCCCCTCCTTCCTCTCTGTCTCTCTCTTCCCCTCCCACAGCCAAGGCTCCATTGGAGCAAAGATGGCCTGGGCGCTGGGGATGGTTCCTTGGCCTCTGCCCCAGGCGCTAGAGTGGCTCTAGTCGCTGCAGAGCGACGCCCCGGAGGGGCAAAGCATCGCCCCCTGGTGGGCAGAGCATCGCCCCTGGTGGGCGTGCCGGGTGGATCCCGGTCGGGCGCATGCGGGAGTCTGTCTGTCTCTCCCCGTTTCCAGCTTCAGAAAAATACAAAAAAAAAAGAGAATGGAAAAATAAATTAAGGCATTTCTATACAACCAGAGCTATCACTGGGAACTCAAACAACCTACATAGCCCTACATACAATGGAAGTTGATACATTTTGAGAGACTGTGATAGGCCCTGCCTAGTTGGCTCAGCAGTATAGCATCAACCTAGCATGTGGAAGTCCCAGGTTTGATTCCCAATCAGGGCACAGAAGAGGCGACAATCTGCTTCTCCCACCCCTTCCTCCTTCTCTCTCTCTCTTTTCCCCTCCTGTAGCCATGGCTCAATTGAGTCAAGCATGTCAGCCTCAGGTGCTGAGGATGGCTCCATTGAGCCTCTGCCTCAGGCACTAAAATTAGCTCGGTTGCTGAGCAATGGAGCAGCAGCCCCAGATGGGCAGAACATTGGCCCTATATGGGGGTTGCCAGGTGAATCCTGGTTGGGATGCATGCAGGAATCTGTCTCCGTGTCTCCCCTACTTTCACTTAAAAAAAAACAACTGTGATAGCTTTATATAGACACAGTAAGCTGTCCATGATATGTCAAAGAAAAATGTAAGTCACAAACGATATGTATGATTTGTGTCTAAGAACTTTACTTATCAATGTATGTTAGAAAAGTGGTTTTCAACCTTTTTACACTTAGAAACTGTAAAAATAGAAGAATTATTTTGGGGCTCACTAAGGCAGAAATCATCCTGAGCATAAGAGAATTCAACTAAGATCATTGGGTCTATCATCTTCCTAAACATCAGAGTGGTTAACTCTTTCAAGGACTAGCAGGAAATTTCTGGCAGACCAGCACTGGTCTGCAGACTGGCAGTTGAAAAACTCTGTATTAGAATATACACCCAACTGGCAATTTGTTAGAGAGTCAGCTCATAGGGAAATTTACAGATCCTTCTTTAAACATTTATAAAAAATTGAATTTTTTTATATTTATAAGACATCTATCACTTCAGTGAGAAAAAATAATGAAGGGTAAGCGGATCTAAAAAATAATGAAAATACAGTCTAGATGCGTGTCTACCTCTGTTCTTTTAACATTGAGAAGGAAAAATAGCTCAAAATGTTCTACAAACAATGACATCATTTAAGTGGATTAAGGAGAAGTTGGACAAACATTTCAACAGATGTATTCAGGGTCCTTGTCTCCCAATTCTGCACATTTGTAAGACTTCAGTCAAAAGCTAATAAGGCTTACAGTTCGAAGGAGAGCATGAGAATCAGACCCTTTGGCATTAACAGAGTTCCAAAATTATCAGATAAAAAGCCAAAAGTTCTGTCTTCTTGTTGACAAGAATCCAAATGTTTGAAAATGGAGAAAATGGACTGACCTTTTCCCTTTCTCATCTGGTTGTTTGGGCTTTGAGCAGTAAGTGCTTTTATATCCTATTTCAGAGTTTGATGTCTGACCTAGAAATATATCTCCTACTGACAGGAGTTAGGGGGAATGAATGAACAGTGAATCGAGAGGCAAGAGTGAATGAAAATGTAAAGATCCCTTGGTGGCTAATGAAAAGTCCACTGACTGCAAGTATGGCTGAATCCAGGAGCTCAGTAGTATCAGGACTGGTATTTCTCTCCCTCTTTGCTGTGATATTTTATATAGAAAGGCTCTTCCCAAGCTGTGGCACCAGCAGCTGCAGGCTTACATCCCGTTCTCTCTTAGAACCAGCAGGAAGAAGATGCTCTATTTTCCCAGCAGTCCTATTGACTTGAATTGGTCCTCATTTTTTTTTTCCTGAATGGGGCCACGTGGCCATGTTCAAAGCAGTACCTGTGGCCAATGGATACAGAAGACTATATCCACTGTAGTGTAGGCCTGGCCCCCTTGCCCATTCTTGGCGCCAGAGTGAAAGTTATGCCTTCAGCTTTTAGTGTTGCCCTCTGGAGATTCCTCCTAAAGGGAGGAGGGAATTCAAGATCAACGTTAGGACACTGGGAAAAGAGGTTCATGCTGTAGGGGCTCCCGGATCCTGAGCTTCCCAGGGTTTGAGTGATACAGTGCTCTCTTCCTGGGCCGGTATTCTTCCACTTAGCAATTATTCATGGAGTGCCTACTATGTTTCAGGCAGAGGTCATAGTGACACACAGAAGCCCTCACGGAGTTTCATCTCTCAGATGGGCACTGACAGTGAACAATTAAACAGTCATGTATAACAAGTCTGGAGGTGAGAAATGCTATGATGAGAGATAAAACAGGTTAGGGGAAGAGAGAGTCAAACGGTGGTCAAGGAAGTCCTCTCTGTTGAGAAGACATTTGAGCATAGACTAAGGGACTTGAGGGATGGATCCAGGTGACTCTCTAGTGGAGCAGAGTTCTAGCAGAGGGGAGGGCAAGATCAAAGGCCTTGAGGCAAAATGATGTTCGCATTATTGGGGGGACAACCAGGAGGCTGGTGTGGCTGGAGCAGAGTGAGTGAAGGGAGGAATGTTAGGAGGTAAGATCAGAGAGGTTCAATGGGAGTGTAGCAAGGAGAATTTCATCCTGAGGCCTCTTTTTATTTATTTATTTTTTATTTATTCATTTCAGAGAAGAGAGAGAGAGAGAGAAGGGGAGGAGGAGCAGGAAGCATCAACTCCCATATGTGCCTTGACCAGGCAAGCCCAGGGTTTCAAACCAGCAACCTCAGCGTTCCAGGTCAAGGTTTTATCCACTGTGCCACCACAGGTCAGGCCTGAGGCCTCTTCTCTTGGCTTGTAGTCAGCTGCCCTCCTGCTCTACCCTCACATGACCTCTTCTTTGTGTGTGCTAGGAAGCCCAGAAGGAGTGGGGAGCTAGCTCTATTGTCTCCTCCTATAAGGCGCTAATCCCATTGTGAGGGTCCCACCCTCATGACCTTATCTAACCCTCACTACCTCCCAAAGGCCCCATCTCCAAATACCATCACATTGGGAGGAAGGACTTCAATATATGAATTGGTGGGGTGGACAGATGTAGTCCATCACACCCTTTTAATGAATTTTGGTTTTGCTTGAGGTAGGGTTAGCTTCTGTGGCTTGCAAACTAAAACTATTGATGAGTACTTGCTCAATTTTATTTAAGTCTATTGCAGCTTTTAGACTGAAAGAGCTGCAATCGACTTTTTAGTTATTATAGCTTCTAGTTTTAGAAAACTAGAAGGGAGAGTGGGGATAGCTCACAGTCCCTCACTCCCACTGCTGGATGGAGGAAGGCTTAAAGCAGATTACAACTAACAGAAGTCATTAGTGTCACCTTGATTTATGATATACCCATGTGTTTAAGAGTTTCCTCAGTGCACAATTTTAACTTCCTATCTCTTTCTTTGAAGGTTGCTGGTTTCTCTAATCAGGCCTGCTGTGAACAATGACTGCCCCAGAACCAATCCATTCACCCACCCAGTCTTCTTCCCCACCTCCTTCCCCCATCAGCCACTTGGCTGTTAGAGCTGTGAGTTTCCTGTTTAC
This sequence comes from Saccopteryx leptura, assembly GCF_036850995.1. Taxonomy (NCBI): domain Eukaryota; kingdom Metazoa; phylum Chordata; class Mammalia; order Chiroptera; family Emballonuridae; genus Saccopteryx; species Saccopteryx leptura. The sequence continues at coordinate 96,900,018 of NC_089505.1, read as the reverse complement.
AAAGAGATACGAACTGTATTAGTTGAAGAGTTCACCCCTAATGCTTTGCTGCTTCCTTCTGCTTCACAAGATGAATGTCACTTGGCCCTAGAGTTTTATTTGCCTTTGGAAGTAATGGATTAGAGGATGTTTAGAAATTCGTGACAATATAAGACCAGATCTGTAAGGTGCTTGGTTCACATTACTCATTTGTGTTTTATTTATTTATATACCTTCCCGTATTCCTAAGAGGATTTACTGAATGTGTGCTGTGCAAAAGATTTTTCCAAAAAGTAGTGAAGCTGGGGCTATGTTAAAATTAGTGGAGGAAATAAATTTGATGAATTAAGAGGCAGATTAGAACACAAAGTTGCCTAAACTCATAATGCTTAAAGTTCTATGTAGATGTTAGAATGTATTGCAAATCTCACTCTGAGCTTCCTGGGTGGCAAAGCAAATAGGAAAACATTTTATTTTTTTCTAAGACATTTTTATTGATTGAACTTTAGAGTGGGGGGAAGAACAGGAAGGGTACACTTGCTATGGTTCAGGGGTCGGGAACTATCTCAGGTTGCTGCCCTGGGATTATAATGCGTACTCTTAATTGGCGGGAATGAGCTTCTTTCACAGATGGCCAGAACATCGTTTTATTGCATATTAATCCTATTGTGCTAAAGCAGGGGTTGGGAGCCTATGGCTCGTGAGCCAGATATGGTTCTTTGGATGGCTGCATCTGGCTCGCAGACAAATCTTTAATAAAAAAAAAATTAAAATATAAAACATTTTTATGTATTACAATCCATTCATTTCCTACTGCTCATGTTCATGGTTGTGAATGGCTGGAGCCAATCACAGCTGTCCTCCGGGACAACAACAAATTTTTATTGGATAATACATAATGTACACAGGTCGTTGTGAGGTCAGGAAGTAGACTTCCCTCCTTTTAATCAAGTAGTCAGCTAGCTAATTGCAGAAACCCTTTTGACGAAGATGGCTAAAAGAAAAAAAGATGAGGAGTATCGTACTTTTCAGCAGGAATGGACAGAGGAATTCGCCTTTGTGGAGAGAGCAGGTTCTGCAGTGTGTCTAATATGCAATGATAAAATTGCATCAATGAAACGGTCAAATATAAAGCAGCACTTCAACACACGCCATACTGCATTTGCATCGAAATTTCCAGCGGGGGACAGCAGGAAGAAAGCATGTCAAGAGCTACTACTGTGCAGAGTGAAAGCTAGTCAGCAGCAACTCCATGTTTGGACCCAACAAGGTGACTGGAATTCGGCTAGCTTTGGTGGTGCTTTAGCAATTGTGAGAAATGGAAAGCCATTCACAGATGGGGAGTATGCCAAAACATTCATGCTTGATGTTGCCAATGAACTTTTTGACAACTTTTTGGATAAAGACAAGATAATCAAACAAATAAAAGACATACCCCTGTCGGCAAGAACTGTTCACGATCGTACCATCATGATGGCAAATTAAACTGAGGCAATACAAGTGAAGGACATAAATGCAGCACCATTCTTTTCTCTTGCTTTGGATGAGTCAACAGACGTAAGCCATTTATCCCAGTTTAGTGTGATTGCAAGGTATGCTGTCAGTGACACACCCCAAGTCTTGCTGTTTTGTATATGAAAGAGACAACAAGAGGGGAAGATTTATTCAAGTCTTTCACTGAGTTCGCTAAAGAAAAAAATCTATTGGATAAACTTATTTTGGTGTGTACTGATGATGCTCCGTGCATGGTGAGGAAAAACAGGATTCATAGCGCTTCTTCGTGAACATGAAAAGAGACCCATCCTAAGTTTTCACTGCATCCTACATCAGGAGGTGCTTTGTGCTCAGATGTGTGGTGAACAGCTTGGTGAGGTGATGTTTGCTGGTCATTCGGGTGGTCAACTTTATTGTTGCCCGAGCTTTAAATGATTGCCAGTTTAAAACACTGCTGGATGAAGTTGGGAATAATTATTCTGGTCTGCTTCTGCACAGCAATGTGCGTTGGTTGTCAAGAAGGAAGGTGCTCAGCCGTTTTGCAGCTTGTCTGAGCGAAATTCGGACTTTTCTTGAAATGAAAAACGTTGAGCATCCTGAGTTAGCTAACATTGAGTGGCTCCTGAAGTTCTACTATCCCATGGACATGACTGAACATCTGAACCAGCTCAATGTGAAAATGCAAGGCGTTGGAAATACAGTCTTATCCCTCAACAAGCAGTGTTTGCATTTCAAAACAAGCTGGAACTCTTCATCTCCGACATTGAAACAGATCATTTACTACACTTTGAAAAACTGGGAGAGCCTTGTCCGGTTGGCTCAGTGGTAGAGCATCAGCCTGGCGTGCAGGAGTCCCAGGTTTGATTCCCGGCCAGGGCACACAGGAGAAGCGCCCATCTGCTTCTCCACCCCTCCCCCTCTCCTTCCTCTCTGTCTCTCTCTTCCCCTCCCGCAGCCAAGGCTCCATTGGAGCAAAAAGTTGGCCCGGGCGCTGAGGATGGCTCCATGGCCACTGCCTCAGGCACTAGAATGGCTCTGGTTGCAACAGAGCAACGCCCCAGATGGGCAGAGCATCGCCCCCTGGTGGGCATGCCGGTGGATCCTGGTCGGGCACATGCGGGAGTCTGTCTGACTGCCTCCCCATTTCCAACTTCAGAAAAAAAAAAAAAGAAAAACTGGGAGAGTTTATTTATTTTATTTTTTTGCATTTTGTTATGTATTTATTAAACACAATCATTTTATAATTTATAAAAAAAATTACCCTCATATACACAAAAATTTCTTGGTAATGGTACTTAAAAATAGCTACTCCTATCTCCCCTTGTGTCCACACCAATATTCAACCTAGATTGGTTTAATCTTGAAGTGTAATCCAATAAGACTGAAGACCAAACACTTCAGGTCCTGGACAAGATAATAAAATACTCATAAGCCTTCTGGGGTCCTTGGACTGATTGACATCAATAAGTGAACCAATTTTTGATGTTGTGAAAGAAATGTGTTCATCTCCAATGACAATTTCAAGCTCCTGCCGGCCCACTCGGTCAGGAGGAGGCCATAAAGCATCATCCTCTTTGGTTATTTCACTGTCATCAATTATTCTCTTCAATTTTTCCATCACACTTTTATGTATGTAAGCCTTTTTTCTGATCATGACATCATTTTTGTAATTGCTGTTGTTGGCATATCTCAATTTCCCATCGGGTCGGAACTCAAATTCCAGGAATTTGTGGCCGAACTTGCCCTTGTGACCCATGTAGTAACACACTCTCCATGTCTCAAAAAAAACTGGCAGAGTTTAAAGATGCACACACAGCAAATGACCCTGCTCAACATCTTGATCTCCAGCAGCTAGTGGGCTTCACATCTAATCTCCTGCAGTCATTCAAAGCTCGCTTTGGAGAATTTCATGAGCGCACTCGTCTTTTTAAGTTCATCACCCATCCACACGAGTGTGCAGTGGACAGCGCCAACCTGATTTACATCCCCGGTGTCTCCGTCAGAGATTTTGAGCTATAAGCTGCTGACCTGAAGGCCTCAGACATGTGGGTGAATAAGTTCAAGTCACTGAATGAAGATTTGGAAAGACTTGCATGACAGCAAGCAGAGTTGGCGAGCAAACACAAGTGGGGAGAAATGAAAAAACTTCAACCTGCGGACCAGCTGATTGTCAAAACTTGGAATGTACTTCCCATCACATACCACACACTGCACCATGTGAGTACTGCTGTACTGACAATATTTGGCTCTATGTATGCATGTGAGCAGTCTTTCTCACATCTAAAGAACGTTAAGACCAACCTATGATCACATTTAACGGATGGAAGTCTCAACGCCTACATGAAGCTTAACCTCACCACATATCAACCAGACTACAAAGCCATCAGCAAAACCATGCAGCACCAGAAGTCGCATTAATGGTAAGAAGTACTTTATTCATCATTGGTTAGCAACAGCAAAACAATGTTATTAAAAAGAATTCAGAGACTTATTTTACTTTAAAAGTGTTGGTCTTACATAAAATGCACACATTTACTTGTATTTAGTGTTAAACATATTGTATGGCTCTCACAGAATTACATTTTAAAATATGTGGCGTTCATGGCTCTCTCAGCTAAAAAGGTTCTCGACCCCTGCTATAGTTGTTGCTTCTTGTATGTGCCTTGATGGAGCAAGCCCAGTGACCTGCAACCTCAGCATTCCAGGTTGATGCTTTAACCACTGCGTCACCACAGGTCAGGTGGAAAACACTTTTTTTTTTTTTAATTTTCTGAAGTTGGAAACGGAGGCAGTCAGACTCCCACATGCGCCTGACCGGGATCCACCCGCATGCCCACCAGGGGGCGATGTTCTGCCCATCTGGGTTGTTGCTCTGTTGCAACCAGAGCCATTCTAGCGCCTGAGGCAGAGGTCATAAAGCCATCCTCAGCACCTGGGCCAACTTTTTGCTCCAATGGAGCCTTGGCTGCAGGAGGGGAAGAGAGAGACAGAAAGGAAGGAGAGAGGGAGGGGTGGAGAAGCAGATGGGCGTTTCTCCTGTGTGCTCTGGCCGGGAATCAAACCTGGGACTCCTGCACGCCAGGCTGATGCTCTACCACTGAGCCAACCGGCCAGGGCCGGAAAACACTTTTGATATATAATTGATAGTGCCTTTAAGACTGAAAACAAACTAATTGCTCAGACTATGGCTGGTTCTACTTCTTTACTTACATAATAAGTGGTAATTGAAAAACTACATTTTGTTTGGTCTCAGAAAACAAATTTTATTTTTATTGATTTTTTTTTTTAAAGAGAGGAAGGAAGAGAACGGGAAAGATATAGGAACATCTTCTGTTCCTGTATGTGCCCTGACCAGGAATTGAACCAACAAGTTCTGTGCCTCAGGACAATGCTCTAACCAACTGAGCTATCGAGCCAGGGCTAGAAAACAAACTTTAAATGCCAAGAAATGCTGTTCCTTTTTTTTTTTTTTTTGTATTTCTCTGAAGCTGGAAATGGGGAGAGCAGTCAGACAGACTCCCGCATGCGCTCGACCGGGATCCACCCGGCACGCCCACCAGGGGGCGATGCTCTGCCCACCCGGGGGCGATGCTCTACCCCTCTGGGGTGTCGCTCTGTTGTGACCAGAGCCACTTTAGCGCCTGGGGCAGAGGCCAAGGAGCCGTCCCCAGCGCCCGAGCCATCTTTGCTCCAATGGAGCCTCGGCTGCGGGAGGGGAAGAGAGAGACAGAGAGGAAGAAGAAGGGGAGGGGTGGAGAAGCAGATGGGCGCGTCTCCTGTGTGCCCTGGTCGGGAATCGAACCCGGGACTTCTGCACACCAGGCCGACGCTCTACCACTGAGCCAACCGGCCAGGGCCGAAATGCTGTTACTTTTGAGGCCCTTACAAAACTTAAGAAACAAGGACCTGGTTGGTTGACTCAGTAGATAAAGCATCGGCCTGGCATTCGGATGTCCTAGGTTCAATTCCCGGTCAAGACATACAAGAGAAGTGACCATCTGCTTCTCTTCCCTCTCTGTCCCCCTTCTCTCCTTTTTCTCCTCCCGCAGTTCTGTTGGTTCAAGCGTCAGCCCTGGGTGCTGAGGTTAGCTTGGTTGATTCAAACATCTGGCCCCAGATGAGTGTTGCCAGGTGGATCCTGGTCGGGGTGCATGTAAGAGTCTGTCTCACTATCTCTCCACCTCTCACTTAAAAAAAACAAAAAAACTCAAGAAACAAATCTTTAACTTTTCAAATCTGATAAGGTTGGCCATTCTCTTTACAAAATAATTTCTTTTATAAAAAAATCCTTAAGAGACTTCAAAGACATAAAATATAAATAGTAATAACATGGCATATTAAGTATTTGCTTACAGATAAATTTCTATTAAGGTCTGGTGGAACCTGAAAAGCTTTCTAACTCATCCTTCCAGTCCCATAGGGAAAGATCATTAACTTTTTTATTTTTTTTTAAATATTTTATTTATTGATTTTCAGGGGGAGAGAGAGAGAGAGAGAGAGAGAGATAGAGAGAGAGAGAGAAGGGGGAGGAGCAGGAAGCATCAACTCCCATATGTGCCTTGACCAGGCAAGCCCAAGGTTTCGAACCGGCAACCTCAGTGTTCCAGGTTGACGCTTTATCCCACTGAGCCACCACAGGTCAGGCCAACTTTTTTAAATTGTAGTAAGAACACATAACATAAAAATTTATCATCTTAATCATTTTTAAGTGTGTAGTTCAGTAATGTTAAATATCGTATATTCACATTGTTGTGCAATAGATCTCCAGAAAACTTTCATCTTGCAAAGTGAAACTCTATATCCACTAAACAATTTCTCATTTCCCCCTCTAGCAACCCCAATTCTACTTTCTGTTTCTATGACTTTGACTACCCTACAGACTCACATCAATAGAATCATGCAATATTTGTCTTTCTGTGACTGGGCGTCTGGAGTTATGAGTTCCTGATTTCATGGGACCTAGCTACTCTTGATACCATGGGCCCCTTCCTTCCATAAAAAATATTAAACATATTTTATGACTATGTTGGAATAACGATGAATCTAATCTAGACTGAATTCATTATTATAGAGTCATTATCATTATTTTCATTTTTTCCTTCTGATTTTAAAATAAATGAAAATTAAAACAATTCTGTGGGCCGCAAAAAGTACCGTAGGTCCTACACACTGTGTTTCCTGTGCCAAATGGAAAAGTCGGCACAGTCTGGGCATGAATGCTGATCACCCTGCATATCAACGACTCTTGCTGTAACTCTCCAGTGGTTATTAGTCATTCTTCCAAAATGACAAATCTTGAACCCATCATATATTTGGGGAATTTCCCCTATGAGATTGTGGGAAGCAGAACTCTACCATAGAAGCGGAAGACTTGAGATGCTTTCCCAGCCTCTTGTGCTACGGCATGGGTACTTGCCTTGGGCTCTACCCATCAGATGCAACGCACATACCTTAAGACTTCGAATAGATAACTAATAACTGGGGAAGCAGGAAATGCAAGGAGCTTTTTTAGGAGAAGTTGCAGTGGGGCCACAGTGCAGGACAATGGCAGTGAACCCTGCCCAGGAACCCAGCAGAGTCAGCCCTGCAAACGGCAGTGCCTGGTACTCAGGGACAGCAGCAGTGTCACCCTCATTATGCCAGCTTCAGCCTGGTTTGAGGCGTTATTTTCAGTTGGAGAGCTATGAATGAAGTTCTCCAACCTTTTGGGATTTTATGGGCCACCTAATATCCTTTTAATACATTTCCTTTCCCCTTAAGTCAACTAGAGTTGGTTTCTCTTAGTCTGCTGATAAGAACAGCTATTGCCTGACCAGGCAGTAGCACAGTGGATAGAGCATTGGACTGGGATGTGAAGGACCCAGATTCAAGACCCTGAAGTCGCCAGCTTGAGCGCAGGCTCATCTGGTTTGTGCAAAAGCTCACCAAGGTCACTGGCTCGAGCAAGGGTTACTCGGTCTGCCGTAGTCCCACAGTCAAGGCACATATGAGAAAGCAATCAATGAACAACTAAGGTGTCACAACGAAAAACTAATGATTGATGCTTCTCATCTCTCTCCGTTCCTGTTCCTGTCTGTCTGTCCCTATCTATCCCTCTCTTTGAAGTTCTCTCTGTCTCTGTAAAAAAAAAAAAAGAATATCAAGACAGTTTTTACATGGTCAACATGCAGGACCGACTGCCTGGGCAGATGACCTGTGCAGTAGTAGCACAGGGCCCCATTCTCAGCAAAGCCCAGAGCTTTAATGCTCTGCTTGCACCATCCTAAAAATTCTTAATGATTTTCATTTTGCACTGGGTCCTGCAAGTATGCAAGCAAGCAGTCCTGGTGGCATGGAGTTGATAATGCGTGAATTCCCCCGTTTTCTGGGAGACCTCGATCCTGGAGCCCTCTCCCATCCTGTGCACATCTGGACTGAGCTCTGCACAGCTGTCGTCCTGAGTCTTCTCTTTGCACCAGCCTGGAAGTTGCCCTCACCTTTCTCCTGGGTTGGAACCACTGTTTCCTGGATACTCGTCTTTCCCTTGTGTTTTTCTCTCTTATGGGTGGAGGACATCATCTATCACTCGCTGAGAAAAAGTGCATGACAGGTAAAACTTTTGAGAGTTTGCATATCTGGACTTGTGTTTGTTCCTATCTTACACCTGACTGATAGATCAGCTTGGTGTAGAATTCTATGCCAACAATATTTTTCACTCAGTATTTTTATGACTTTGTCCCTTTGCATTCTAGTTTCTATTGTTATTACCAAGGCCATTCTAATTCCCAAGTCTCTAAATGTGGCATATTTGTTATTTTTTTTCTTTTCTCAATTTCCCCCTCTCTCCCTCAAAGTTTTGACCTCTAGGCCAATGCCCAGCGGCTTCCTGGGGATCTTCCCCCTATAGCAAAACACATTTTTTTCATATTCTATAGGGTTCAGACTAGAAATAATAATGACAGAATCTTCCTGTCTCTTTCTCTCATTCAATAAATTGTTTATTGAGCACTTACCAAATCCGGGACAGTCTGCTAAGCTCTGAGTTTACAGTGGTCAACAAGACAGACAGGGCTCCTGCCCTTTAGTGGAACTTGTGTGATGGAATTAGATCAAACAATTGCATATCTGGATTCTTGTTATGAAGAAAACAGGGCGTGGTGATAGTAAAGTGTGATCATGGTCAAGAAAAGACCCTCTGAGATCTAGGAGATGGGAGAGAGCCAGCCATGTGGAGGGCCAGAGTAGGATATTCCAGGTAGAAGATTCTACAGGTTCCAAAATTCTTGTGCCAGCCCGTCAGACCCCCTGATTAGGACCCCTGTTACTTCTTGAATCTCATCGCTTACTCCCTTCTAGCCGCTCTGGCCCCTTGTTGCTCCTTGAACACACTGGACATGGCCCAGCAGCGAGGCCTCTGCACTTGCCACCCCCACTGCCTCTCACACTCTTCCCCCACCTGTCTGTGTGGCCTGTTCCTTCACCCTCTTCAGGTCTCAAATGTCACCATCTCCCTAAGACCATCCCTGGCCACCAGGTTGAAAATTACAGACTCACTCCCAACACTTCTGATCCGCTCTCTGGCTTCTTTCTTTCCCCTCGGTACTGATTCCCATTTGACAAACTGTATTTATTTACTTGTCTTGTTTACACATCTTCCTTCACTGAAACACAAGCTTCCCAAGGGCAAGGATTTGTACGCGTTTTATTCCCCACTATATCTTCAGCACCAAGAACAATGTCTGGCGCTTGATAAATATGTTTTTAGTGAATGGATGGTTCTGAGTGAGAAAGAGCTTGGTATAATGAGGCAACAACAGAAGGCCACTGAGTGGGACAGGGTGAGCAGGTGGGGCAGGGCAGGACAGGAGGTTGGAGAGGTGGGTAGAAGACAGACGCATGGGCCTGGGAGAGCATAGAAAGGATGGTGGTTTATCCTAAGAGTAATAGAAGACCTTTCATAGGTTGTTTTTGTGTGTGTGTGTGTGTGTGTATTTTTCTATATTTTTCTGAAGTGAGAAGCAGGGAGGCAGAGAGACAGACTCCTGTATGTGCCCAACTGGGATCCACCCGGCAAGCCCACTAGGGGGCGATGCTCTGCCCATCTGGGCTGTTGCTCCATTGCAACCGAAGCCATTCTAGCACCTGAGGTGGAAGCCATGGAGCCCTTCTCAGCGCCTGGGCCAACTTTGCTCCAATGGAGCCTTTGCAACCTTTCATAGGTTTTAAACAATGGAGCAATGTTATCCAGTTTGAGTTTTTGAAAGGGTCATTGTGGCTGTCATGTAAGGGGAATAGGAATGGGGGCACCAGTTAGGTGACTACTGCAATAGTCCAAGCAGAAGAGAAAGATGGCTGAGACCCGGCTGAGGGCTGTACAGATGGAGAAAGTGAACAGATTCCAGATTTGACAAGAAATCTGCACTCAGCAGTCCTGGTGACAGGACCCAGAAGTTTTGACCAAGAACTCAAAGGAATTCTCACCCTAGTCTTCAAGGTCATTGACCCAGGATTTAGTCCTCTCTATACTCACCTCATGGCTGATCTGGCCTCCTTTGTAGTCCCTGCCTCTGTCCTGTCCTCTCCATCCCCAAGGAAGGAAGTTTTCCTTGCTCTCTGCGGCTCTGTGTTCCCAGTTCACCTGGTGTGTGGGTCAAACTCTGCTTTCTGCTCCTCACTGTAACTATCGATTGGCTTGCCTGTCTTCCCAAACCGACCATGCATTTCTTCAGGGCAAAGAGCTTATCTGCTCATTATTGTGCCCTGGCCTGTCCACAGTAAAAGACTATTGAACTTGATGGCAATGGCCACCCTGGCCATGCCCTAGGACAGCCTGATTACTAATGTCCTCATTGTGAAATGAAAAGAGCTGCTTGTCTTTCATTTGTCAATCTGGCCAGGCACAGACACTCTTTGCAAGCTCTTTTCCACATTAGGCAGAGACTTCCCAGATGCAAAGGCCTATAAGAGTTCTCTCCAGTGAGAAGAGACTTGGCTAACCAGGGAAAGGATTCTGAAGTTGTCTCCAAATAAGGTGAAAGGATTAGCTGCTGTTAAAACAGTATGAGAGCTATCAGTAAGGAAATAGTGTCTCTGAGATGGACCTTCCTGAAATTGACAATTAGATGCTTTCAAATATAAGCTACCAACAGGATGGAAGACTGTCACCAAGCCTGACTCTTCCTTCCCAACTGGGATCTGGTGGTGCCAACCCCTCTGAGGGCTGGTGTACAACAGTGTCTGGACGCAGCCTACCTGAGATCCTAAGGGGAAAAGGGCCCTTACTTAGTTAGCATGCATGGTCTGGAAACAGTAATGTCAGAAGTAAAGCGTAGATCAGGGGTCAGGAACCTATGGCTCGCGAGCCAGATGTGGCTCTTTTGATGGCTGCGTCTGGCTCGCAAACAAATCTTTAATAATAATAATAAAAAAATTAAAAATATAAAACATTCGCCTGACCAGGCAGTGGCGCAGTGGATAGAGCGTCGGACTGGGATGTGGAAGACCCAGGTTCGAGACCTCAAGGTCGCCAGCTTGAGCACAGGCTCATCTGGTCTGAGCAAAAGCTTACCAGCTTGGACCCAAGGTTGCTGGCTTGAGCAAGGGGTTACTCAGTCTGTTGAAGGCCCGCAGTCAAGGCACATATGAGAAAGCAATCAATGAACAACTGAGGTGTTGCAATGAAAAACTGGTGATTGATTGATGCTTCTCATCTCTCTCCATTCCTGTCTGTTTCTGTCTATCCATCTCTCTGACTCTCTCTCTGTCCCTATTAAAAAAAAAAATTACAAAAAAAATATAAAACATTCCCATGTATTACAATCCATTCATTTCCTACCGCTCATGTTCATGGTTGCGGGTGGCTGGAGCCAATCACAGCTGTCCTCTGGGACAACACCAAATTTTTATTGGATAATGCGTAAGGTACACAGGTCATTGTATGGCTCTCACGGAATTACATTTTAAAATATGTGGCGTTCATGGCTCTCTCAGCCAAAAAGGTTCCCGACCCCTGGTATAGATTCTGACTTTCTGAATAGTGTTAAAACAATATGGAGAATGAACCATTGGAAGTCTCCATGAGCCAGGCATCATTAGAAAAGCATTTGTTCAGTCTCTCTGTTTTTCTTTTTTTCCTCAAGAGAAACAGAAAAACAGACAGGGAGGGAGATGAGAAGCATCAATTCGTAGTTACAGCACTTTTAGCTGTTCATTGCTTCTCATACATGCCTTGACCTAGGGGGCTCCAGCCAAGCCAGTGACCCCTTGCTCAAGCCAGTGACCTTTGGGCTCAAGCCAGCAACCACAGGATCATGTTGATGATTCCATGCTCAAGCCAGTGACCTCGCGCTCAAGCTGGGTGGGCCCACGCTCAAGCCAGAGACCTTGGGGTTTCAAACCTGGGAACTCAGAGTCCCAGGTCAATGCTCTATTGACTGTGTCACCACGAGTCAGCTCATTCAACCTCGGATACAAAGTGTATTAGTTATCTATTGCTGTGTAATAAGTTATCCCCCAAAATAGCTGCTGAAAACAACACATTACCTCATGATTTCTGTGGGTAAGAAAACTGGAGTGGCTCAGCTGGGTAGTTCTTGCTCAGAATCTCTGACAAGGTTGCAGTCAAATTGTTGGCTGGGGCTTCAGTCATCTGAAGGCTTGACTGGGGCTGGAGGATCTGCTTCCATGATGGCTCGCCCACATGGGTATGGGCAAGAAGCCTCCATTCTTCATTACATGTACCCCTCCAGCATCCTCATGGCATGGCAGCTGTCTTTCCCCAGAGCAAGTGAGCTAAGAGAGAGACCAAGAAGGAAGTTTCAATGATTTTTAGGACCTAGTCTTGGAGGTTGCATAGTCACTTCCATTTTATTCTATTGGTTAGAAGTGAGTCACTAAGTTTACCACAGTCAGGAAGAAAAAATTAGGGTCCACCTTTTGAAAGAAGTATCAAAGTCACAGATATATTTTAAACCACCTCATACAGTCAGGAGGAAACATCCCTGGCCGGGTAGCTCAGTTGGTTAAAACATTGTCCCAATACGCCAAGGTTGTAGGTTTGATCCCCAGTCAGGGCAATACAAGAATCAACAATGAATGCAAAAATAATTAGAACCACAAATTGACATTTCTCTCTCCCTCACTTTCTTCCTTATTCCTTCTTTAAAAATAAATTTTGGCCCTGCTGGTTGGCTCAGTGGTAGAGCGTCGGCCTGGCGTGCAGAGGTCCCGGGTTCGATTCCCGGCCAGGGCACACAGGAGAGGCGCCCATCTGCCTCTCCACCCCTCCCCCTCTCCTTCCTCTCTGTCTCTCTCTTCCCCTCCCGCAGCCAAGGCTCCATTGGAGCAAAGATGGCCCAGGCGCTTGGGATGGCTCCTTGGCCTCTGCCCCAGGCGCTAGAGTGGCTCTGGTCGAGGCAGAGCGATGCCCCGGAGGGGCAGAGCATCGCCCCCTTGTGGGCAGAGCGTAGCCCCTGGTGGGCGGGCCGGGTGGATCCCGGTCGGGCGAATGCGGGAGTCTGTCTGACTGTCTCTCCCCGTTTCCAGCTTCAGAAAAATAAAAAAAAAATTTTTTTAAAAAAGGAAACAAGAAAATGGAAAATCTTGCCCCTGGCCGGTTGGCTCAGCGGTAGAGCGTCGGCCTAGCGTGCGGAGGACCCGGGTTCGATTCCCGGCCAGGGCACACAGGAGAAGCGCCCATTTGCTTCTCCACCCCTCCGCCGCACTTTCCTCTCTGTCTCTCTCTTCCCCTCCCGCAGCCAAGGCTCCATTGGAGCAAAGATGGCCTGGGCGCTGGGGATGGCTCTGTGGCCTCTGCCCCAGGCGCTAGAGTGGCTCTGGTCGCAATATGGCGACGCCCAGGATGGGCAGAGCATCGCCCCCTGGTGGGCAGAGCGTCGCCCCATGGTGGGCGTGCCAGGTGGATCCCGGTCGGGCGCATGTGGGAGTCTGTCTGACTGTCTCTCCCCGTTTCCAGCTTCAGAAAAATGAAAAAAAAAAAAAAAAAAGTAAAAAAAAAAAAAAAGAAAATGGAAAATCTTGAGGCTACAAAAATTTCTATTGCAATAAATTTAAGGGGGATTTGGCATAAAGAAAAGAGTCCCGGACTAAGAGTGATGACAAGTTTGTTCATTCCTCTATTCATTCAACGTCTATTTACTGAACATCTACTGTGTGCGGTTGGGAAACTGGACCGTATGCCAGAGGGCTCATAAAGATGCATAATTATGATTAAAGTGGAAATTGCCAATCTTTATACTATGTCTCTAGTACCGCATAGAGCTTTAGATTTAATTATCTCATTTAATTCTCCCAATAACCCTTTGAGGTGGTTACTATTATTATTCCCCATTTCACAAATGCGAAACTTAGACTTGGAGGTTGGAAAGTCATGTACTGCCAAGGAGTAGAAGCCATACTTTGAACCAAAGGACTCTGATCCCGAAGCCCTTGTGTTTCCACCACTACCCTCTAGCCATAACGGTGGTCACAGGTATAATCCCTAATTTAATTATGTGTTCCTGCTATCCAACCGAGGGCTCTGGGGCTCAGAGAGGTTGCATGACTGACTCATGCGAACTTGTTCTGGCAGAGTTTGAACTGCAAAGCCAGTCCCTGAGAGTTCCAAGTCTGTGTTCTTTCTTCTACACTTGCTTAAAACTGAGTCCTTTCTGTTCTGCTTCCTGCAGAAACAGAACAGAATGAAGGTGGAAAAGGGCCCAGGGGAGTGAGTGGGGTATAGGAAGGGGGGGCATTATCGCTGAGGCCTGGGGAGCTCTTATAAGCGTGGGTCTCCCCCGGTTGGTCAGAGAACACATCAAGATCTCTCCGGAGGCCGCTGTGAAGATGCTCTGGAATTCCTGGTGTGCCTGATGAGGTGTCACTACCAAGGCTGTCAGCCAGCCGGCCCTCCCAGAGACAGCCTCTCGGGGTCTGCACGCTGCAGCCCCTTCTGCTGTAGTGAGGCACTACGTCAGACATCGCTAATCGTTACAGAGCCCTCCCTGAGCATCAGGCACGCTGCTCAGGTGTCCTGCACATTAACTCATGACATCTCCATGGCCATGGGCAAATCAACACCATTGATTATCCCATCCCCATTTCATCCATTTCACAGAGGAGGAGCCGGAGACATCGAAAGGCTGACTTGTCTGCGTGTATGCAGACATCCAGTCTTAAGCGACTGACTGGGGTTCTGAGAGTTGGTAAGTCGTAATGGTTTAAACCTGGGTACCTGGAGTTTAGAGGGTCTGGAGTTAAGAGTTCCTGATTTCATGGGACCTAGGCACTCTTGCCTTTGTGGGCCCCTTCCTTCCATAAAATAATATTAAATGTATTTTATGACTATGTTGGAATAAAGATGAATCTGATCCAGACTAAATTTATTATTATATAGTCATTATATTCATTTTTCTTCTGATTTTTTTTTTTGAGAGAGGGAGAGAGGAAGAGAGAGAAAGGAAGGAAAGAGAGTGAAAAGCATCAACTCCTAATTGCCTCCCTTTAGTTGTTCATTGATTGCTTCTCATACATGCCTTGACCAGCAGGCTCAAGACGAGCCAGTGACCCTTTGCTCAAGCCAGTGACCTTGCGCTCAAGCCAGCAACCTTGGGCTTCAAGCCAGTGACCCTTGGGCTCAAGCCAGTGGCCTTGGGATCACGGTGATGATCCTGTGCTCAAGCCAGCAACCTCGTGCTCAAGCTGGCAATCTCAGGGTTTCAAACCTGGGACCTCAGCATTCCAGGTCTTTGGTCTATCCACTGTGCCACACCACCAGTCAGATCTCTTTGGATTTTAAAATAAATGAAAATTGAGCCTGACCTGCGGTGGCGCAGTGGATAAAGCGTCGACCCGGATTGCTGAGGTCGCCAGTTCAAAACCCTGGGCTTGCCTGGTCAAGGCACATATGGGAGTTGATGCTTCCTGTTCCTCCCCGCTTTCTCTCTCTCTCTCTCTCTCTCTCTCTCCCCCCTCTAAAATGAATAAATAAATAAAAATAAAAAATTTTAAAAAAAGAAATAAAAGAAATGAAAATTGAAACAATTCTGTGGACCGCTAAAAGTACTGCAGGCTCTACACACTGTGCCCCCTGTACTGAATGGAAAAGTCAGCCCGATCTGGGCATGAATCCTGATTACCTTGCTTGCTGACTGTGTGGCTTTGGCTAAGTTACTGGAACTCTCTGTGTCTCATTTTCCTTCACTGGGATAGAGGAATAAATGTTAGACTACATTACATATGGTGATAATGAGGATGAAATAAAGTTACATGTAAATGCTCAGTGCAGTGCCCACCATAAATGAAAATGCTCAATAAATTAATAAGTGTTAGCTTGACCAGGCGGTGGTGCAGTGGATAGAGCGTCGGACTGGGATGCAGAGGACCCAGGTTCGAGACCCCGAGGTTGCCAGCTTGAATGCGGGCTCATCTGGTTTGAGCAAAAAAAGCCCACCAGCTTGAACCCAAGGTCGCTGGCTCCAGCAAGGGGTTACTTGGTCTGCTGAAGGCCTGCAGTCAAGGCACATATGAGAAAGCAATCAATGAACAACTAAGGTGTTGCAACGCGCAATGAGAAACTAATGATTGATGCTTCTCATCTCTCTCCGTTCCTGTCTGTCCCTGTCTATCCCTCTCTCTGACTCACTCTCTGTCTGTGTAAAAAATAAATATAAATAAATAAATAAATAAATGTTAGCTGACATTTTAATTTTAAGTAACATACCCTGGTCCCACAGCTAGCAAGGGGTAGGGCTGGGTGTGTACCCAGGTTTGTCTGACTGTAAAAGCTCTGGTCTTAACCTTCTCAGAGTGATGGGCGAAGAAATGGCAGAACAGCCAGAGCTGAGAATTGTGCTACAGCAAGTCAGTTCTATGAATAAAATGCAGGTAATAGATGTGCACTTTCCAGGATAATCATTTCAAAAATATATTATGGTATAATACATGGAATATGAAAATTCACCATTTTAAGCATTTTTAGGGTATAATTCTGTGGCATTCAGTTTGTTCGCATTTTGTGCAGCCATCACCACCACTCATCTCTAGAAATTTTTCATCATTCCAAACTGAAACTCTGCACCTGTTAGACATTAACTCCACATCTCCCCTCCCCCAACTCCTGGTAACCACTGTTCTACTTGCTGTCCCTACCTACGAACTTACATCATTTAAGTTTTCTAGGATAATCTTGACAACCAATATCTGTCCCATTTTTCTCATGAGCATATGCAGAAGAAAAAGACAGGTTTTCTCCACTACGACTCACACCAACAATACTTCTGACACCAAATGTGTGGGTTTTTCCATACCTAGCAATTCTCCAATTCTCGCCAGACACTGACTGGCTGTCCCACATTCAAATCGACACTAATTACCCTGAGTTGGCACAGACCCCACAGGTTAAGGGCTTAGTTCCACAAGACTCTAGAACAGTGGCTGACCACCCATTGTGAAATAATCCTGAATTTTCCAAATGGGAAACACAATCAGGACAGCCAACTGTTCTGCCCAAGGTCCCTCAACTAATGAGCTGTGGGCAGAGCAGGTGCAGGAGCAGGGCAGGGCTGTTTCAGCTACACTGCACATCTACACTGAGCTGAAAGAAAATGGAATGTGGAGGCTTTGTTTCCACAGGAAAGTCTCGTGGGTCTTTGTCAACAGCTCAGCTTCGTGCTGGCTGCCCTGAAATCAGATTGTATTAATGAGCTTTTTGATTCTTTGTGGCAAAGGTCATTAAAGATGCCCCACTGAGGAATTGTGTTCTCTTGTCTCAGGAGTGATGGAGAAGATTTTGAGCAGTCTGGATGGTAATCCTGGGTGCTAGAACCTTCCCTAACATAGATTATGGGCGTGGCTCCCCAACATCCATCACATCCCTCTCCCAGGGTGTAACAGCTGTGAGTCAGGGAATTGATGCCAGCTCCAGACCTCTGATCAGTCTGTCCATTCATGGCCATCCTATCCCCTTTGCCAATGATTGGTTCAGGATGGCAGGTCTAGGCCACTGTGGGTCAATGAGATGTTAGAAGGTGTTTGTTGAATGTGAACTAGGAACACAGTGCTTGGTTTCTATAGGAAGTCCTCTGTAACCATGAAGAAACTTAACCAAAAATTAGACAATACATGCGAAGCTAGATAGAGAAAAATCCGAGTCCTGATTGCCCAGTCTGTAGACCTTTGCCATCTAATATGGTAGCCCTAACCACATGTGGCTATTGAGCACTTGCAATATGGCTAGGCCAAATTGAGATATGCTGTATGCATAAGAGACATACCAGATTTCGAAGAGTTGGGATGAAAAAAGAAAGTACAATATCTCATTAATCATTTTTATATTGCATGTTGAAGTGATAACATTTTGGATATATTGACTTAATTAAGTAAAATTGTTATTAACATTAATCTCTCCTATTTCCTTTTTTTAATTATATATTTTTAAAAGAGTTTATTTATTTATTCATCTTAGAGAGGAGAGAGAAAGAAAGAAGGGAGGAGCAGGAAGCATCAACTCCCATATGTGCCTTGACCAGGCAAGCCCAGGGTTTCGAACCGGCGACCTCAGCATTCCGGGTCGACGCTTTATCCACTGAGCCACCACAGGTCAGGCAATTTTTTGTTGTTGTTGTTGTTGTTTTATGTGCCTTGACCGTGGGCCTTCAGCAGACCAAGTAACCCCTTGTTTGAGGTTTGAGCCAGCGACGTTGGGCTCAACCAGATGAGCCCTCGCTCAAGCTGGCGACCTCGGGGTTTCGGACCTGGGTCTTTTGCATCCCAGTCCGACGCTCTATCCACTGCGCCACCACCTGGTCAGGCCTTTTTTTTTTTTTTTTTTTTTGAGAGAGAGAGAGGAGAGAGAGAGAGAGAGAGAGAGAGAGAGAGAGAAGGGGGAAGGAACAGGAAGCATCAACTCCCCTATATGCCTTGACCAGGCAAGCCCAGGGTTTCGAACTGGCGACCTCAGCGTTTCAGGTCAATGCTTTATCCTCCACTGTGCTACCACAGGTCAGGCCTTTTTTTTTTTTTTTTTTTTTTTTAATTTATTTTAGAGGAGAAAGAGAGAGAGAGAGAAAGGGGGGGGGGGGTGATGAGCAGGAAGCATCAACTCCCATATGTGCCTTGACCAGGCAAATTCAGGGTTTTGAACCGGTGACCTCAGTGTTCGAGGTCGATGCTTTGTTTCTTTCTATTTTCATTAATGAGGCCTAGGAACTGTTAAGTTATTTATGTGCGGTTTGTGTTCTATTTCTGCTGGAGAGCACTGTCCTGGACTTGCAGTTTTGTGAGCCGGGAAAATCTCACTGATATGCCCACTTACCAGGATTGTGACTTTGAAAACGCTCTATAATAGGTAATTCTTGAAGCTTACAACAGCAAGTTTTCATTGTTTTGGCTGGAAGCAGAGGTGAAAAATTGGGCATTTTAATGGAGATTTTTAAACATGAGCAAAAGTAGAGAGAAAAATATAATGAATGACCCGCAGCCAATGTTTCATCTCTACCTCCCTGCAGTGTGCTGGGTTACCCTAAAGCAAAGCTCAGAAGTCAGACCCTTCCATTTGTTGATGCCTCATTATGTATTTCTAAGAGACAAAGCCTCTTGTTTTAGAAAATATAACTAAAATACCATTAATACATTAAAAAATCCCTTGCTATCAACTAACTTGTAATTAATGTTCAGATTTACCCGATTCTCTCATAAATTGGCTCATTTAAATCAGGATCCAAAATAGGTTCACACATCACACTTGGCTGATATGCCTCTTAAGCATATCGACCCTTCCCATCTGTCCCTGGTACTCTGTCCCTGGTCCTCTTTTTTTAAAAACTTTTTCTTGGTATGTGTATTATTATTATTATTATTATTATTATTATTTTATGACAGAGACAGAGAGAGATAGAGAGAGGGACAGACAAGAAGGGAGAGAGATGAGAAGCATCAATTCTTCGGTGTGGCACCTTAGTTGTTCATTGATTGCTTTCTCATATGTGCCTTGACTGGGGGCTACAGCAGACTGAGTGACCCCTTGCTCAAGCCAGTAACCCTGGGCTCAAGCTGGTGAGCTTTGCTCAAACCAGATGAGCCCGCGCTCAAGCTGGCGACCTCAGGGTTTCAAACCTGGGTCCTCTGCATCTCAGTTCGACGCTCTATCCACTGTGCCACTGCCTGGTCAGGCATGGCCTCCTATTTTTTATGCCATTAATTTGTCTTCACTGAGTTGGATAATCTCATTTCATGTGTCTTTTCACATGTTCCTCTATTCTGTGTTGTGCACATAAACTGATGATTAGATCTAGATGGATAAGATTCAGTTAGGTTTTTTTTGTTTGTTTGTTTTTTGTATTTTTCTGAAGTTGGAAATGGGGAGGCAGTCAGACAGACTCCCGGATGCGCCCGACCGGGATCCACCCAGCATGCCCACCAGGGGGCGATGCTCTGCCCATCTGGGGCTTCGCTCTGTTGCAACCAGAACCACTCTAGCGCCTGAGACAGAGGCCATGGAGCCATCCTCAGCGCCCGGGCCAACTTTGCTCCAATGGAGCCTTGGCTGCGGGAGGGGAAGAGAGAGACAGAGAGGAAGGAGAGGGGGAGGGGTGGAGAAGCAGATGGGCGCCTCTCCTGTGTGCCCTGGCCGGGAATCAAACCCGGGACTTCTGCACGCCAGGCCGACGCTCTACTACTGAGCCAACCGGCCAGGGCTAGGTTTGTTTATTGGCGAGCATACTTTACTGGTAGTGCTGTCTGTGATGGATACTTTTATTTGTCAATTGGGAGGACAGTTTGGATGAGATTAACATTTAAATCTTTGAATAAACAGACTGCCTGACCTCCATATGGAAGGTGGGCCTCATCCAATCAGTTGAATGCCTGAATAGAACAAAAAGACCAGCCACCCCAAACAAGGGAGAATTCCTCAGCAGACTGCATTTTTTTTGTGTGTGTGTGTGAGAGAGACAGAGAGAGTAAGAGAGAGGGACAGATAGGGACAGACAGACAGGAAGAGAGAGAGATAAGAAGCATCAATTCTCTGTTGCGGTTCCCTAGTTGTCCATTGATTGATTTCTCATATGTGCCTTGATGGAGAGGGGGAGAGGCTACAGCAGACGGAGTGACCCCTTGCTCGAGCCAGCTACCTTGGGCTCAAGCTGATGAGCTTTGCTCAAACCCAATGAGCTCGCGTTCAAGCTGGCAACCTTGGTGTCTTGAACCCAGGTCCTCCCCGTCCCAGTCCGACGCTCTATTCACTGCGCCACCACCTGGTCAGGCAGAAGACTGCATTGAACTGGAGGCTCCCCTATGTCTCCAGCCTCATTGGATCCCCTAAGTCTCTAGTTCCCTGGCCCACACTACAGATTTTGGACTTGCTGGCTTTTATAATTGTGAGAGCCAATTCCTTATAAATCAGTCAATCCTTTTGGTTCTGTTTCTGTGAAGAAACCTGACCAATACAGTGCCACAATTAATTTTTAAGTAAAATATATTTTCCTATAAGAAAAAGAATACTTGTACGTTAAAAAAAATATCCAAGAAAACCACTGCCAACATTTAGGTATATTTCTTTCCTACCTTTTCTTTTTTTATTTCTTTATTATTTCTTTCTTTCTCTCTCTCTCTCTCTCTCTTTCCTTTTTTTCTTACTTTCTTATTTTTTTCTTTTCTGTTTAAATTCATTTTTAGAGATGGGGGAGAGAGAGAAAGAAAGAGAGAAAGGGGGAGGAGCAGGAAGTATCAACTCCCATTAGTGCTTTGACCAGGCAAGCCCAGGATTTCAAACCGGCAACATTCATCAACATTTAGCATTCTAGGTCAATGCTTTATCCACTGCGCCATTACAGGTCAGTAGGCTCTTTCTTTTCTTTATTTTTAGGTGAGAAGAGGGGAGATAGTGAGGCAGACTCCCACATGTGTACTGACTGGAATCCACCTGGCAACCCCATTGAGTCCAATGCTCAAGTACCAAGCTATTTTTAGCACCTGAGACTGATGCACTCCTCCAGAACTATTCTCAGTGCCCAGAGCCATGCTCAAACTACGAATTGAGCCACTGGCTGCAAGAGGGGATGAGGGAGAAAAGGGGGAGGGAAGGAAGAAAGGAAGAAGCAGATGGTTGCTTCTCCTATGTGCCCTGACCAGAAATCAAACCTGGGATGTCCATACACTGGGCCGACGCTCTATCCACAGAACCACTGGCCAGGGCCCCCATCTTCTCAAAATATTTTTTTTGTAGTTGAGAGCTCTATATATGATTCTGTCTTTTGCCTTTTTTTTTTAAGGTGTTTATTTTTTTTAATTTTTATTTATTCATTTTAGGGGGGGAGAGAGAGAGAAAGTGAGAGAGAGAGAAGGGAGAGGAACAGGAAGCATCAACTCCCAGGGTTTTGAACCTGCAACCTCAGTGTTTCCAGGTTGACGCTTTATCCACTGCGCCACCACAGGTCAGGCTGTCTTTTGCCTTTTAAAGTTAGCATTAAAACAAATTGCATATTCTTATTATTACAAACTTTACAAACATTATTCTTCTTTTTTAATCATAAAATAAAATAATATATGTATATATATATTTTTTGTATTTTTCTGAAGTTGGAAACGGGGAGGCAGTCAGACAGACTCCAGCATGTACCCGACCGGGATCCACCCAGCATACCCACCAGGGGGTGATGCTCTGCCCATCTGGGGCACTGCTCTGTTGCATCCAGAGCCATTCTAGCGCCTGAGGCAGAGGCCACAGAGCCATCCTCAGCTCCTGGGCCAACTTTGCTCCAATGGAGCCTTGGCTGTGGGAAGGGAAGAGAGAGACAGAGAGGAAGGAGAGGGGGAGGGGTGGAGAAGCAGATGGGTGCTTCTCCTGTGTGCCCTGGCCAGGAATTGAACCTGGGACTCCTGCACGCCAGACCAATGCTCTACCACTGAGCCAACCAGCCAGGGCCAAAAATAATATATTCTTATTGTAGAACAGTTGAAACACAAAAAAGTATAAAGAATGAATGAAAAATCTCCAATAATCTTACTACACATTAATAATATGTTTTTTTGTTTGTTTGTTTGTTTTTTTCATTTTTCTGAAGCTGGAAACAGGGAGAGACAGTCTGACAGACTCCCGCATGCGCCCGACTGGGATCCACCTGGCACGCCCACCAGGGGCGACGCTCTGCCCACCAGGGGGCGATGCTCTGCCCATCCTGGGCGTCGCCATGTTGCGACCAGAGCCACTCTAGCGCCTGGGGCAGAGGCCACAGAGCCATCCCCAGCGCCCGGGCCATCTTTGCTCCAATGGAGCCTTGGCTGCGGGAGGGGAAGAGAGAGACAGAGAGGAAAGCGCGGCGGAGGGGTGGAGAAGCAAATGGGCGCTTCTCCTGTGTGCCCTGGCCGGGAATCGAACCCAGGTCTTCCGCACGCTAGGCCGATGCTCTACCACTGAGCCAACCGGCCAGGGCAATAATATGTTTTTGAAATACATTCTAATCTGTATTCTCTTTATGCAAATTATTGTAAGAATAAATTTATTCTACTTCTATACTTTAAATCCCATTAAATATTTTTCAAAATCTGTTTAGATGGCTTTCATATACATACTGTCCTATTTTGGAACTGTAAATGTAATTTTATTTTATTTTATTTTTTTACAGAGTCAGAGAGAGAGATAGATAGGGACAGACAGGAACGAAGAGAGATGAGAAGAATCAATCATTAGTTCTTTTTTCGTTGCAACACCTTAGTTGTTCATTGACTGCTTTCTCATATGTGCCCTGACCGTGGGGCTATAGCAGACCGAGTAACCCCTTGCTGGAGCCAGCGACCTTGGGTCCAAGCCGGTGAGCTTTTTGCTCAAACCAGATGAGCCCGCGCTCAAGACCTTGGGGTCTCGAACCTGGGTCTTCCACATCCCAGTCCGACGCTCCATCCACTGCGCCACCGCCTGGTCAGGCTATTTTATTTTATTTTAAAGATTATATTTATTGATTTTAGAGAGAGGAGAGAGAGAGAGAGAAAAAGGGAGAGTGGGAAGCATCAGCTTATAATAGTTGCTTCTCATATGTGCCTGACCAGGCAAGCCTGGGACCTAGAACCAGTGACCTCAGCATTCCAAGGTCAATGTTCTATCCACTGAACCACTACAGGTCAGGCTGTAAATGTAATTTTGAACTGTAAGTGTATAACATATCATGAGCAGAGTTTTTATCAATCAATTCACTGTTCCTCTCTGGGTGGATATTTAGGAAGACCCAGAAAATAGTAAAAATACCAAATGATTTTTCCTTTCCACCAGTTTGTTGCAAAACTTGTCCATTTATCCATTCTATTCCCAACTTCTTTCCTTTTGATCCAACATTCCATGCTGGCTTAGCTACATTTGTCTCAATATATAGGATGTATGAACAGTAACAGTTGGAGATAAGTTGAATGCTTGCCTGAAGATCTTGGATCTTAGATTTTATCTTATAGACATTGGAAAACGAGCAAAGAGTTTTGAATAACAGGGCAGATCATATCTGATTTTCAGAAAGACCACCCTGGTAGGAAAGGAACAGTAGGTGCAGACAGGTGATGATAAAGGCAGGAAGTTTCGGTAAGAAGGTTTTTCAATAGTTCAATGGAGAGTTGATGAACAGAACATTGAAGACAGAAATGAGACAGGTGAGAGAAAGAATTTGCATAGAGAGGAGGGACAAGGCTTGGTCTTCAAAGAGGAGAAAGGAATGTGGAGAGAGGCCACTGCTAATTAAGGATGGTGAGGCCGTTTAAGTAAAACTCTTCCCTTACACCCAGCATCTCCCGAAAGGACAAGCAGACAGAGTCCACTCCCAGGAAGTTCCCCATTTTATTATATCCAGCCAATCACAACATCCTCAAAGTCAAGTGGATGCTCTCTGTATAGGTATGTCCTCTCCCACTTTGCCTCCCTCTTTCATTTTCAATTCCTCTGCCTTCTCCCTAGGGCCTCTGGCTTCATCTAGACACAATCCTTTGCGACTGAGGCTAAAGGGACCTAGTTCTGTCCTACTGACATTAATATAGGTTCTCAGAGATCTTTTCAGCATTATCATGTTAAAAGCTCTGCCTTCTCATCTCCTTCCAGGGTTGAGAATGAGAAGCAGAGATCCAGGATGCTCAGCCCAGAGAAACCCATCCTGCCACATAACCAAGAGAGAAAACGGGTAAAAGATCAGGTTCAAATTTCATGATGCTAATTTCCACTGGATGCATTGCTCTCTTAGTGACACAGACCTTTTCTGCTACAGTCAAGATGGGAGGTAGTGTTGGGCACAGGGTGGAGTGTTCCCGGCAGGTGATGTCGGGTTGTGGTGACCGGAGCAGTAATGAGAGCAATACTCAATAAGTCTACCTATAATGTGGCCCGAGTATTACCAGTATGGTTGCAACTGTACCTGAAAGTAAACTTTCTCTTCAAGATCAAATTCTGCTTTGAGATCCAAGCAACTGTCATCTTCTTTGCCAAGAGGCTGTTGAAGGTTGGGGGGGGAGGTCTTTGATCAGATCCCTGCTTTGCTTCCTTCTTCATTTAAGTGTCTGTTGGTAGAGATCCCCCTTTTCTCTGGCTTCAAGTTTCCATGTGGCAGGAGGTTTATCACAATAACATCTCAGCTACTTAAGGTCCTTTCTGCTACTGTTTCCCAGAGGAGTAGTTGATTGATTGGAGGGTTTGGGAGAAGGAACAGAGCATGCTCAGCTTGGTGCCTTCCTTCCCTTCTTCTCTCAGACAACACATTGTCTTCTGCCCCTCCACCACAAGTCCTGCAGGGGCAAGCTCCACCCCGACGCATGGGTCTCCCCCAGTCCAAGGCTAAGTCAGCCTCATCCAAGGGTGAGGAATCAGAACTCTCCTTCATGATGCACCTGACGCCAACTTCTCCGTCATCAGATTAAGTGCTAATGAAATGATATTTTCATCTCTACCTATTAACTCCTGTGTCTTCCCTTCATTTTGTTCCAATTTCAAGCAGGAGAAAGGCATGCTATTTACTGGGCTCTTCCCAAACCCTAACAGTCCCAGTAGAGAAAGATCTAAGACACTTAAAATCTAATTACAGAATTGGACCTCCCAATAAATAGAAATAACACATAATTCACTTCAAGTCTAACAACAGAGAAAACACATAATTCATTATAAATCTAGCAATAAAGTGATGGGATTGCAAAAAAAAAAAAGTTGTGTTCTTCAAATCTGTAGCTAAAATATTTACATGGGGCCCTGGTGATATGCGGGCGGTAGTTTACAGAGCACAGCCTGTTCAAACCAAACAGTTGCTCTGTTCCTGATTTTGGAAACTCGTCAAGGGATCAGTGTTTACTTAGACAACTTGGGCCCCAAGCGGCTCTTGTGTAGGCTGGATTCAATCCAAGGGCATTCAATTCATGGCCCGGGAACATTCCTCCTCCTCCTCCCCTGACCATTGAGACACCAGACCTCTCAGCTCTCCAAGGCCCTCTGGAGGGCATCGGGTCTAGCCTCCAGGCAACTGTCTGGTACCCGGGCTGAATAGTGTAGACTGTTCTGTTTTAGAATTGGCCCCTTGGCACCCCATCTAGTGAGTAATCCTGTGTGTGAATGTCTTATGTATTGAACTTGCAAAGAGAGAGAGTAGGTTTCAGGGCAAAGGATTTGATATTTAATACGTGGATGACTTGAATTAGTCTAGAGCATAATGTAAGGGGTGGGATTGCTGTGGGAAGCAGACCCCAGAGAACCGAGGAAGGTCAAGTCTGAGCCAGGAAACAAGACCTGCCATTTCTACCCAAAGTGAAAAAGCAAGCCCAACATTACTGAAGAACATGTACAAGTGTGAGGATGAACAATAAAGCACAAGCCATAGGCACTCACTCAGGCCCTCAATAAAATAACAGCAATTGCTATTATTATTCTCATTGAGATAATTTGAAAACCAATGAGATCAGCATGTGAGTAAACCCAGTGGGAATTATAATGATGGGGTTAAAGTAACGAATAGCAATTATTTCAGACTGCTCTTTTTTTTTCTTTCTTCTTTTTATATTTGGCAACTTCCTTTCCCTTAGGTGATTCTTTTTTTTTATTTTATTTTTTATTTTTTTATCCCTTAGGTGATTCTAATGGGACAGTCAGTCACTGTCCCTGCCAGTACAGTCGTGGACAATGACTTAGGGCCTGGTCAGTCATGGTACCGATCTTCCCTTCCATCATGATTTGTGCTGGGATAGGCTTGTTACTCAAACAGGCCAATAAGAATCCTTCTCTGAGATTTGGAATCCCCTGGTGAAATAGAGAGAGCATGAACTTTGGTATCTGAAGATATGAATGTCGGCTCATGAAGTTGGGCAAGATTTTTTACTTCTTTGAATCTCAAAACTTTCATCTTAGTATACAAGGAAGTAAAACCTACCTTTCAAGGTTGTAACAAGTAACAGAGATAAAATATATACAGTATGTGGCACACAGTAGACACCAATGAATGGCTTCTTTTGATACTATTCATAAAAAAAAAAAAACTAGTCTAATAATTCTCCCACCCTGCCTAATCAACTTTCACTCTATAAAGCACTTTTAATTAACTCAAGTTGGGAGAATCACCTTTTAGGAGGGAGGGGTGCTCCTCAATTCTCCCTGGCCCTTGAGATCTCTGGAGAGTAGCAATAAGTGAGTAAAATCCCTGGGGAGAACTTTCTCTAGACAGAGCAGCTCTAGAAGGAAGCATGGCATTAGCAGACAGACAGAAGTGGATGAGAGTGATACCCACTGCTTGCCTGGGCAAGAACTTGTGCAGAAAAGACTGACTACAAGTTGGAAGCAGGAGGGCCTGCAGGGTTGGAGCAGTCGCTAAAGGAAAGTCACTTGTCCAAGCCGGCAACTTAAAACAATGCATGCTGGCTTCTGTGCGCGAGGTGCACATCCACGGGACTTCTGAGAGGGATGTCTTAGAATTTCTTTCAACTTTGTAAATTGCGAAGTAATTTAACCACATTGCAGAAAGACTAATAACTGGAGGGGAATAGAATCCCTCCAAATCCCACCGCACAGTTATGATCACATGTGTGTCTTTTTCCTTTCAGCCTTTTTACACATGTACGTTTATACTTCATGTGTATTTATAAATTGTAATCTCCGTGGATATACATTTCGTATGCTAAGTTTTCCATTTATCGTAAGTACTTTTCTGTGTCATATTCTTTTGTATCGTTTTCAAAAATTGCAAGATATTCTACTGGATTCACTCACTATAATTCATATCACTGCCCCCGCCCCCCTTTTGTGATGTTTCCAGTTTCCTTCAGCATGATGCTGGGATAAGTGATCTAGTGCACATAACTCCCCCCCCCCCCCCACCGCCCCACGCTGGGCCCCATACCTTCGTGTAGCAGGAGTGAGCGTTGAGGGCAGACAGACCTGGGTTGAAATCCTGGGCCTTTACCCCTAGTAGGTACATGACTTCCAAGAAGATCATTCATCTCTTTGGGTTTCAGACTTCTTCATCCTTCTCCAATGGGAACAACGACATCTGTCTTTCCAGGTTGTCAGGACTGGACATTTGTAAATTGCCTCCCACACTGCCCGGGACCAAGAAGATCCTCAATGAATCATAATTAACACCATTATAAGTATTTTTAAATTTTTTTTTAATGTTTTTCTTTCTTTCTTTATTTATTTACAGAGTCAGAGAGAGGGATAGACAGACAGGAACGGAGAGATAA
Organism: Saccopteryx leptura; assembly: GCF_036850995.1. NCBI lineage: Eukaryota > Metazoa > Chordata > Mammalia > Chiroptera > Emballonuridae > Saccopteryx > Saccopteryx leptura. The sequence continues at coordinate 96,871,887 of NC_089505.1, read as the reverse complement.
GGAGCATCAATCATTAGTTTTTCGTTGCACATTGCAACACTTTAGTTGTTCATTGATTGCTTTCTCATATGTGCCTTGACTGTGGGTCTTCACCAGACTGAGTAACCCCTTGCTCAAGCCAGCGACCTTGGGTTGAAGCTGGTGAGCTTTTGCTCAAGCCAGATGAGCCCGTGCTCAAGCTAGCTACCTTGGGGTCTCGAACCTGGGTCCTCTGCATCCCAGTCGGATGCTCTATCCACTACGCCACCGCCTGGTCAGGCTAAGTATTTTTAAATTTATAATTATGTTTAGGAAGTTCAATTACTGGTAGTACTTAAAGTCTAGTCAAGAGTTCCAAGGACCTCTGAATTTGGAAATATTTCTGATTTGTTTATGCTAATGACTCTCATGGCCCATCCCTCTTGACTGGACTAGAAATGCCCTTAGCTTAGACACTGAGAGGCTGAGGGTCCCTAAGGATCAGAGAGGTGGTGGTGGGGTGTCCTGGAGGAAGCTTCAGCACGGATTGGGGAGGAGGGCCTGGGGAGGACTCCACCTTCACTTACTACCCAAACGCACGTCCCCCTAAGCTCACTTCCCCCCAGAACTCGTCTCTCCCCACAGAGATGGGTGCTGTGATGCTTGGAAAAAGGGCAGTGTCGAAATGAGGGTGGAGGAGGAAGGAGGAGGCACTTATGAGAAGTGCTTTCCGGCCAGAGTGGGCCGCTGTGGGCGGGTAGGTAAAGCAGGCACTGTATTTGGAATTCTGTCCCTCTGGGGGTCCTGGTCCCTCCTGAGCTACTGGGAGCAAATTAGTCTGTTTTCCTGTTGGTTAAATGACAACAATAACAATGTCCACATGGAATTAAGAGGCTCGAGTAATAAAGAAACAGCATGCTCATCCTCAGGCGCGGGGCACTGACTAGGTCCCAGGTCCCCGATTGGGCGATTCACACACATCAGTTTATCTGGTTGTCACAACAGTCCCCAAAGGTCGGGGAGGAAAGCAGGGTTCAGCCCATGGTGCCTTCCTGCTTTATAAACTGAAAAGCCCTGCATGGTTATTTCTTTTTTAATTTTTTTAAATTGAATTTATTGGGAGGATGTTGGTTTACTTCCCCCTGTACCCTCTCGGTTGTAATTTATTAGACCCTCTGGAGTTTTTCAGCTCATTCCCTGGAGACTTCTGCTAGAAAGTTCTCGATGGTTACAGAGCTCATTGACCAAAGGGACTTGACATATGTTTGCCGAGCTACATGCCGTGTGGTAGGGACGGTGCTGGGGACTCAGCAGTGAATGCCACGAACAAATCACCCTCAGAGAGGACACGATTTTGTGTGGGAAGACCGACGGACAGGCTGGGGGAAGAAGGTGAAGGGGTTAAGCAAAGAAAAACCCCTTATAGACACAGATAACAGTATGGGGAGTACAAGACGGACAGGGGGGCTGGGGGAGGGAGACAAGGGGGGGAAATGGTGATGGAAGGAGACGTGACTCGGGGTGGTGCGCACACAATACAATATACAGATGATGTATGATAGGATGGTACACCTGACACCTATATAATTTTATTAACTAATGTCATACTAATAAGCTCAATTAAAATTTAAAAAAAAATCAAGTGTATAATATGCTATGATGTGATGAGAAGTGCTGGGAAGAGAATGAAACAGGGAAAGGGGCTGCGTGCGCTTTTCTGTCCAGCGGTCGGAGAAGGAACAAGGATGACAGTTGTGCTCTCGGGTCAGACATGAGGGTTGATGAGCGTGTACTCTCCACGAGGACGGGGCCCTGGGATCTCGCTCATCCCTGTCGCTCCAGAGGGATGGGATCGTTCCTAAGTAGGTGCTCAATAAATCTTCCTTGAATGAGTGAATAAACAAACAGCTGTTGTCTCAGGCCTGCTGGAGAAATGTTCACTTTAGGACAGGCATGGGATTTTGGATTCTGCTCCTATCAACTGACACTTAGGGAAAACCTTCTGTGTGCCGGGCACTATTCCAGCCTCTTTGGCTGCCGAATAACCCCTTCCCTTGAGGACCTTCACTAGAGATGATGGTGAAACTCGCAATTTAGCTGTCTAGAGGAGAAGGGAACTAAGAGAAGTGGGGAAGAACAAGGGGTTAAATGCAAAGTGTAACAGCTTCAGGGCCCGGAAGGAGTTCAGCAAGTGGATTGCCTGACATTTTTTCCCTTGGTGCAAAAAATAACTAGTTCTGCTTTTTGGACCGGGGCTCGCTGAGTCAGGGGTTCAAAGAGAATAGCATGAGGATAGGAGTGGCAGATGTCATCTGCAGCAGATGGTGATGCCCCAGAGACAGACTGTGGCCTTGAAGATGCTTCCCTCCACCCACTCTGGGCCAGGAATCAAGGTCAGGGGCAGACAACCAAGCTCAGTTCCCTGAGGTCCTGATCCCAGCCTCTCAACCAGGCCAGCCATTCCCGAAAACGTCACTCTTGTTCCACCCTTGGACGCCACACCAGGCTCAGCAGTGTCTCAGAGGCCAAGGGTGTGAGAAGAATCATCCCAGCATCTGTTACTAACCATTATTTCCATGCTTTTGGCCATGCTTTTCCTCCTCAGCCCCAAAGATGCTGGGTCAGGCCTTTGTTCAGCCCCACAAGAGAAGGAGATGATTATTAAAAGAACAGATCTTGCATTCCATATTTACCCCAGATGACATTGCCTTCATCCCTAAAATAGCTTCAGATCTCATGGGTGGAACTCTCTGGTTCCTTTTCATCTTGTTATTTTGTAACTGTTTATGGAGACCATCACCATAGCGATATTATCAGAGCAGGTCAAATGAAACTCCAAACTCTTGGGTTGTTATTGGTTTTTCCTTTGTACCTTGGAACATGACTTTTTCACCCCAAACCAGCTCTTTCATTTCTTATAAGCACTTAAGTTCTCAGCTCCCAAGTCAGCAGCGGGGCCCTCTGACTATTCCCCGCAGTGAAAACCACAGAGGTGGTCCACGCCGGGATGAGGAATGGAAGTGTCTGGGCTGGGTTTCCACACTGGGAACTGTATTTACCAGAAATCTCCTTCCCTTCAGATAAAACTTGGGTTAGAATTTCAGGGTGTTGAAAGAGGCACTAAATAAACTAAGAGTCTAAAGAACCTTTAGTGTTTGGACCAAGAAACATGGTGATAGAGTTCAACAAATAAACACAGCTGGCGTGGGGTGAGCCTTTAGCAAACAATTATCTTCTTGATTTTTTTCCCCATCATAATCATTATCTTGGACAAAAGCCTTTATTATAGCATTCTCCTACACTGCTGGTGGGTTGTGAGTCTGTGTGACTTTTTAATAGAAAACTTGGCAATGGGTAAGAAAAACTTTGACAATGTGTTCTTCCTTTGATGTAAACTTCTGCTTGTGGGTTCTAAGAAAATAATTAGGGATGTGAGCTGAGGGGTACATACGAAGATGTTCATTGCTATTAACGGTGAAAAACTGGATATAACCTAATTACACAACATTAGGGGATTGCTTTTAAAAATCATGATCTAGCCATACAATGGATACTAAGCCACCATTAAAAATTATGCCACAGGAGAATCTTTAATATGTGTAAAAAATATTCACAACATGTTATTAGGCAGGAAAAAGCAGGTTATGAAAATGTGTGTATAGTATGATCCTATTCTTATAAAACATATATATACACACACACACACACACACACACCACACACAATAAAAAAATATTAGAGCCCTGGCCAGTTGGCTCAGTGGTAGAGCATCGGCCTGGCGTGCGGAAGTCCCGGGTTCAATTCCCGGTCAGGGAACACAGGAGAGGCGCCTGTCTGCTTCTCCATCCCTCCCCCTCCTTCCTCTCTGTCTCTCTCTTCCCCTCCCGCAGCCAAGGCTCCATTGGAGCAAAAGATGGCCCAGGCGCTGAGGATGGCTCTGTGGCCTCTGCCCCAGGTGCTAGAGTGGCTCTGGTTGGGACAGAACGACACGCCGGATGAGCAGAGCATCGCCCCCTGGTGGGCGTGCCGGGTGGATCCCGGTCGGGCGCATGCGGGAGTCTGTCTGACTGCCTCCCCGTTTCCAGCTTCAGAAAAATACACACACACAAAAAAAAGATTAGAAAGATAAGTTCTAAAAATATATTACTGTATTTCGTGGGTATTTTTCTTTTTGTGTGTTTAACCTGTAACGTTTCTACAATAAGCATGTATTTCTGGTTGTCGGATGTTTTATTTTTATTTATTTTTAATTTATTTATTCATTTTAGAGAGGAGAGGGAGAGACAGAGAGAGAGAGAGGAGAGACAGAGAGAGAGAAGGGGGGAGGAGCTGGAAGCATCAACTCCCATATGTGCCTTGACCAGGCAAGCCCAGGATTTCGAACCAGCGACCTCAGCACTTCCAGGTCGACGCTTTATCCCACTGCACCACCACAGGTCAGGCCTGTTGTCAGATGTTTAAAATGCTATTTTTAAGAATAGTAATGATCACCTCTCTAATGGTCCTTGTGGGCAGAAATAGAATCTTATCCCAGGAGCCTCTTTGCATAAAGCTTGTATGATAGAAAGTGCTCACTGATCTCTTATTGTGGTTGGAAGATAATGAATAAATATTTATAGTATAGTATAGTACATGGGACCAACAAATATTTAGCACCCATGGGTTTTCTGCTTACTTTAGAGTTTAAGGTCAACGTATACAAGGCTGATATTGCCAGATATAAAATACATGGACAATGCAATAAGACTGGTAAATGTGTTTACAAAGTACCAGGAGTCATTTGATGTTTGGTAAGAACAGTGAAGGTTGTTGAGAGGTGGGGAGGGGGACCATGCATAAAAATGACCAGTATACTATATGCTGCATGTTTATTGCTTATCTTATTTAAACCTCATAACAATTCTATGTGGGTAGGTATACTCCCATTTTATAGATGTGGGAACTAGGAGATGAAAGTTCAGTCGCCTGCCCTTTCAATGCTTCAGAGAGAAAAATGACACATTTATTCAGCTAGGAGAGGCATAGATCCCAGTTCATGACTGGAATGATTGCGAGAGGAAGGAAAGAGGACGGAGAAAGAAGATCTGTATATTTATGGCATGGTCCCGAAAGTCTTTTACCAGACTGGCAAACGTTTAGGCTGCTGGCTGGAGAAAATGATAATAATTTTAACTACCCTCCTTTGAACACTTAAGGATGATGTTCATATAAAAATGATTACAAGGTGTCATTATATTCAACCTCACTGACCTGTGGGAAGTGGTGGAAGTTATGGCAAAATGTGCCAGAGTAAATTACACAGAACCCTAGAGTCTATCATCACCATGATCATCACTGAAAACAGCTAAACACCTCTTTGTTTGAGGTAATGTGGTGGAGAAAAGAAAGCAAAGGCTTTGGGATCAGACAGGCCTGCGTTCAAATCCTGGCTCACCGTCCATGTAGCTACGCGATCTCTGTCCAGTCCCACAGGCTCTTCCTTAAGATATCTCACACTTTTATGAAAATCCTGCTTAACTTGATCATTCCAAACATCCCCTGTTATACTGGAAGCTCTCATGGGAGTTCTTTAGACTTGTATTAGTCAGGACAGTGCCAGCTACTGAAACAAACAATTCCCAAGTACTTGTGGCTTACTACAATACTGGTTTATTTTCTCCCTGAGACACGGTCTGATTGGATGTTTTCAAGGGACTATCCTGGAAGGGGATTCAGGATTCTTCCATCTTGGAGTCTTCCCTTGGATCCTCTGCTGCTGGCTGATGGAGAGAAAGAGGGGGCATCTAATGGCCATGCTTGGAAGTGGTATGTGTCATTCGTTCTGCATTCCATTGGTCAAAACCCAGTCACATAAGTACAACCTGACTCAGGGGAGACTGGGAATGATAGACTATGCTTGTGCCCAGGAAGAGGACATGAAAAGGGTGAACATGTGGCCCGTCAGTGCAACACACCTATAGCAATCACAGGTGGTGTGGGGCAGAAAATGAAAGGCCATCCAGATAAAGCCCAACAGAACCGCCATGGCAGTATTGGCAGCCCCCGGTCAGGGCACATACAATGTGGCTTGAGCATGGGGTTGCTGGCTTGAGCATGGGGGTCACTGACATGACCCCAAGGTCTAAGGTTTGAGCCCTAGTTTACTGGTTTGATACCCAGTCATGGCAAGTATGAGAAGCAATTAATGCATAATTAAGTGGAGTAATGATTTGATGCTTCTCTCTCTCTCTCTTGTCCCCCCTCAAAAAAGTAAATAAAGAATCAACCAATGAATGCATAAATAAGTGGAACAAATTGATGTTTCTCCCTCTCCTTCTCTAATAAATAAATATTTAAAAATAAATAAGTAAGCCCTGGCCAGTTGACTCAACGGTAGAGTGTTGGCCTGGCGTGTGGAAGTCCTGGGTTCGATTCTTGGCCAGGGCAGGAGAGGTGCCCATCTACTTCTCCACCCTTCCTCCTCTCCTTTCTCTTTATCTCTCTCTTCCCCTCCCACAGCCAAGGCTCCATTGGAGCAAAGTTGGCCCTGGTGCTGAGGATGGCTGCATGGCCTCCGCCTCAGGTGCTAGAATGGCTCTGGTTGCAATGGAGCAATGCCCCAGATGGGCAGAGCATCGTCCCCTAGTGGGCATGCTGGGTGGATCTCAATCAGGTGCATGTGGTAGTCTGTCTGCCTGCCTCCCTGCTTCTCACTTCAGAGAAAACAAATTTGCTAGGACTTTTAATTGGATTGCATTGAATCCGCAGAACATTTGGGAAGGAATGAACATTTTAGTGACATTGGGTTTTCCAATCTATGAATAGGGTTTATCTATTTATTAGATCCTTAATTTCTCTCGGCAATGTTTTCTAGTTTTTTGTTTTTTTAAAAAATTTTATTTATTTATTTTTTACAGAGACAGAGAGTGAGTCGAAGAGAGGGATAGACAGGGACAGACAGACAGGAATGGAGAGAGATGAGAAGCATCAATCATCAGTTTTTCATTGCAAGATCTTAGTTGTTCATTGATTGCTTTCTCATATGTGCCTTGACCACGGGTCTTCAGCAGACCGAGTAATCCCTTGCTCAAGCCAGCGAGCTTGGGTCCAAGCTGGTGAGCTTTGCTCAAACCAGATGAGCCTGCGCTCAAGCTGGCAACCTCGGGGTCTCAAACCTGGGTCCTCTGCATCCCAGTCCGACGCTCTATCCACTGCGCCACCACCAGATCAGGCTTTTCTAGTTTTTTTTTTTTTTTTTTTTTTTTTTTTTTTTTTTTCATTTTTCTGAAGCTGGAAACAGGGAGAGACAGTCAGACAGACTCCCGCATGCGCCCGACCGGGATCCACCCGGCACGCCCACCAGGGGCGACGCTCTGCCCACCAGGGGGCGATGCTCTGCCCATCCTGGGCGTCGCCATATTGAGACCAGAGCCACTCTAGCGCCTGAGGCAGAGGCCACAGAGCCATGCCCAGCGCCCGGGCCATCTTTGCTCCAATGGAGCCTCGGCTGCGGGAGGGGAAGAGAGAGACAGAGAGGAAAGCGCGGCGGAGGGGTGGAGAAGCAAATGGGCGCTTCTCCTATGTGCCCTGGCCGGGAATCGAACCCGGGTCCTCCGCACGCTAGGCCGACGCTCTACCGCTGAGCCAACCGGCCAGGGCGCTTTTCTAGTTTTTGAAGTACATAGGACTTGCACATCTTTCATTAAATGTACCCTTACATATTTTATGCTTTTTGATGTTATTGCAAATAATATTTTTAGACTTTTTCTAATTGTTCATTGCTCTGATCTTTGATCCCAGCCTTTCATTAAACTGGTCTCCAAGTCTTGCCGCTTTTTCAGCCCCTACATCAGTCTGCATCTGGTCTGGTTTCATTTGGAGCATTGCAATGTCTGATTGGAATGAGGGGTGAGTGCTTGGGAGGAGTTGAGGATGGGCTAGGTTTGCATCCTAGATGACTGTGCTTGGAGTTTCTCTGCCTCAAAACTTGACAGGCTTCATTCAGACAGTACCATAGTCCAGATGTATTGTGCTAATTTCTAGCAATAGGACTCACAGCCCCTGCCTCAAGGAGCCCAGAGAGCAGTAAGGGAAAATTACAAGCAAAAAGATGATTTGATAAGGTGTCCTCAGTACAGGGTTTCCAGGGGAACACAGAGCAGGCCCCCCCCCCAGCTTCTGAGGGGATCGTCAGAGAGTACCATGAGGAGCAGGAGGTGACAACTCCTGTGAGGCTGAAGGGTCAGCCTCAGACACATTGCAGAGAGCATCCCAAGTCTGGTGGGCGGTTGGCTGGCCAGCTTAATAAACTAAACATGAATTTCCCCAAATATGCATATAAAAACTCCAACAGCTGGCCCACATGTGAGAGGCCTTTCTGTAACTCTGAGCAAGACCCCACATATGGTCAGGATACGGATACTTCTGGTCCAGCAGGAGGCAGCTGCAAGTTCTCCTATGTACCCATTAGAGACACAGAGACAAAGACCCGAGACAACAGTGTCTAACCTCAGACTAACGTATCCTCTTGGCACTGAAGACTCCGGGGATGTAGTAAAACAAAGTGGATTGCTCGTGGTCAGTCTACCTCCCTCTTCTTGTTACATGTTCTTTCAAGATGCTGTGGGGTGGAAAAAGTTGATCTAAGCTGTCTAGCCGAGGCTGCCTCCTCTACAAACCACACAGTGTTCTGTCTTCAAAGGAAATCAGCATTTTTTGGGGCCGTTATTCATTCCTGCTTAAGGTTCCAATAACTAGAAATTTCTGAGACCCAAAAGGAGCCTGTTTCATTAATTTGCATGAGTTAACTCAGAATGCATGCCTGTAATGACCATGTGTTTTGAAGGTTTTTTTTTTAGTTTTTCCCCCACTCTTCAACATGTCTTTCTCCTCCTGTTGGTTATATACCCTGATTTCCCATTATCAAGGCAACAGCTCCCCTCCCCCATTTTCAGGTCCCCATCGCCAGTTCCAGGGGTGGACTCATGACTGAAGCCGGCTGGTAAATGAAGTCATGAGCATGAATGAGACTGTGTAAGGGAAAAGCACAAAGTAAAAGAGGAAGAGATCCCATGATTGAGCCCCAAGGAACTCCATCATTTTGTGGTTGTGAAGAAAAAAATAAGTCTGCAAAGAATACAGAGAAGAAGCCATCATAAGAGGTAAGATGAAGACCAGGGGGGTCATGAGAAGATATCATGGAAGCCAGTGGAAGAGGATGTTTCAAGGAGGTGGGAGGGGCTGACAACGTCAAATGCTACTGGGGAGTCAAATGAGGTAAGCATTAAAAACCACCAATGTGCCTGACCAGGTGGTGGTGCAGTGGATAGAGCATCAGACTGGGATGCCAAGGACCCAGGTTCGAGACCTCGAGGTCGCCAGCTTGAGCGTGGGCTCATCTGGTTTGAGCAAAAGTTCACCAGCTTCAACCCAAGGTCGCTGGCTTGAGCAAGGGGTTACTCAGTCTGCTGAAGGCCCGTGATCAAGGCACATATGAGAAAACAATCAATGAACAAAAAAGGTTTCACAATATGCAACGAAAAACTAATGATTGATGCTTCTCATCTCACCGTTCCTGTCTGTCTGTCCCTGTCTATCCCTCTCTCTGACTCTCTCTCTGTCTCTGTAAAAAACAAAAACAAAAAAACCTCCCCCCAAAAAACCCACCGATGTGATTCTGACATGAGGTATGGGTGACCTTAGGGTCAGTTCATTAGAGAAGTGATGGAATAGAATGGGAAATTAAAAAGCAGGGAGAGGGAATACGGCCAGTTCTGCAGCTGCAAAAGGCAGGAGATGGGGTGGTAAGCTAGAGGGGGTGTGGAATTCATGTAGGCTTTTTTCTTTTCCTTTTTTTTAACAGAAGTTATGAGACAGTTAAGCATGATTAAAACCACAGTAATCGTCTAGCTGAGAGGGAGTAGTTGAACAATCTGGGGAGAGACGGGATAATTGAAGTGTAAGGATCCTGAGAAATAGATTCCCCAGAGGGAATACGGTTAACAGCATTTCCCATTCTTACTTGATGGGCTACCCCCTTCATGCTGAGTTTTTTTTTGATCAGTGTTCCATAGAAAGCACTATGGCTGAAATTATGTCAAGGGCCCATCCCTAAACCAAGTAGTATGGCCAAGGCGGTACTTTGGCTTCAGCCAATCAGAATCCTGTCTTCTGGACCTGGGGGTGGTCTCAACTCCACCCAAAGTAAATGAGAATAGGGAAGGGTGAGAAGGTGTGCATATGTGGGAGATACCCCAGAAGTGACGTCTAAACCAGCTGAATGATGGGGAAGATAGAGTTACCTGGTGATATTCCTTCTCTCCTGGTCTGGTGAGAGCTTAAAAGCTGGCCAATTCTAGAGTTCTCTTGTATCTCCAAAGACAAAATAAAACATCTAAAATGACTGTTAGTAATCCAGAAAGATCTGCAACTCAGGAAGCAGTCCTAGGCCTGTTAAATCAGAGGTGAATTAGAAGCTAAGCAACGCCTAGTCCTGATTACTTGTGCACTTATTAACCCAACAATCCAGCTATGGGGACTGAACTGAAGGAGGAAGGATAGAAACCACGTTGGGCAAACCTCTGGCTAATGCCTGCTTTGACGTGTCCTATAATAATAGCTGATGGGCATGACAAAAACAGTCAGTATTTGTTGGAAGGCTGTTTCACCAAGGTCCTGGAGATTGCTCCTCCTTTCCTCTGGCTCCGGCTTCCCTGCCGCCCTGCCGCCCTGCCACCCTGCCCCTCTGCCGCCCTGCCGCCCTGCCACCCTGCCCCTCTGCCGCCCTGCCGCCCTGCCAACCTGCCACTCTGCCACCCTGCCACCTTGCCGCCCTGCCGCCCTGCCGCCCTGCCAACCTGCCGCCCTGCCAACCTGCCGCCCTGCCACAAGTCAGCAAACACGCACAGGCACCTCTTACGTGCAAGTTGTCATGTTACAATATGCTGGAATGCGGTATCATCTTTCCACGTTTACAAAGCACTTTCCTACAATTATGATCTCAATTTAGTGATTCCGTGAAAAGACTGAGTCAGAAAGACAAAAATGAGGATGGATTTATCCACATATCTGTGTGACCGAAGGCAAGTCATTTTGTCTAAGCTTCAACTTCTTCTTTTTGTTTTAGATTTTATTAATTCACTTTAGAGAGAGTAGAGAGAGGAGAGAGAAGGAGGGGAAGAGCAGGAAGCATCAACTCCCATATGTGCCTTGACCAGGCAAGCTCAGGGTTTCAAACAGGCCAATTCAGCGTTCCAGGTCGACACTTTATCCACTGCGTCACCACAGGTCAGTCCAACTTCTTTTTTAAAATGATAATAATAAAAATTCCTAGTCCAAAGGAGGAATCAATGAGATAACACAACAGCTTAGCATGTAGTAACCGTTCAGTTAAAAGTAAGCATTACTTTATTATTTCTTGTTCACTTATTCACACTATAATCCCATGATGTTGATGGTATTATCTTATTTCACAGAACTTCATTGAGCACCTCCTATGTTCTAGGTGCTGAAGACCCCCAGTGAGCAGAGAGCAGTTAGATACAGAAAAGAAGGGGTCCCACAACGGAGCCCTCAGGAAAGGAGGAGGAACTATCACAGGGAACTCAGAGTAGACCTGAGCACTGAGAGGCCCCCAAAGTGACCATGGCTTCTGCAACCTGGAGTCTCCAGGCCAACAGGTGGAGGCGGAAGCTCGGCCCAGCCTGGAGATGGTACATTAACAGCAACTGCAGAGAACTCACAAAGTTTTGATGTGAAAGGGAGCAAAAAAATGGGGAGGTGGCTGGAGGGGGGGGAATGTAGGATCAAGATTTTTATTATTAAAACTTTTGAAAAATGAGCTATTGGGGCATGTTATTTTCAGAAGGTGGGGATAATCCAGTTTAGAGGGAGAAATTGGTGACTAAGGAAAGAGGGAGGCAGTGTACCAGCGGAGGGGTTGGCTCTGACAGGTGCACAAACCCTTCATTCACGGTAAGAGTGGGGAAGGCGGAGAACGTGTGCAAGGTGCAGAGTTTAGTAGACCAGAGGCTTCCTGTCTGATTGGTTCTGTTATCTGTGACATATGAGGCAAGCTCACATGCTCAGCATGAAGAAGGAGAAGGGGGCAGAGGAGAAAAAAGAGTGCAAAATCATCCTTGTAGAGTTGGGAAATTGACTAGGGCAGAGAAATATAGCAGGATTGCTAGGCTCTTTTGAAATGTGTAGTCATCAATTTAAAGTGACAATAGTCATTTTGAATTTCCCAGCGACGTTCGTATATTCTGATTTAAGCAGAGAGTAGGAGATTGGCTGGGCTTATACTATGTTGGACAAGTCAGAAGAGAGCGGGCAAAGGGGTTTGGGGTTTTTGCAAGGAAGTGAGTATAATGATCATTACTAAGCTGGTAAGGAGGGGAGTGAGCATGAGGGGAAGATAAATGTGAACATCTGGCAGGGTCAAGGGTTTGCAGGTCTTGATGAGGTTGAAGAAATGCCGTGTGTGATATTGTAGTAAGGAGGCTAAAGTCAGATTTGAGGTCTTTGCAATTGTGTTTGCTGCGGTTGCACAATTGTTGGTAAGAGTGAGTTCAGGGTGAGACCACCTGGGAGTGGGTATCTGAAGAGAGGAGAAGGGAAAACTCATTGATAGGGAAGGAATGAGTAAGGGAGAAGTCAGTAAGATTTCTGATGCATTATACTTATGGACGCTGAAATCATAAAGTAAGGTGCATGAGGTGAGGTGGAAGTTAGTTCATGAGAGCAAAAAGGAGGGGTGGCAGGTGGACAAATATGACATAAGAACTTGAAGGGGATTGGGCTTTTGAAAGAGGAAGGGAGGAGAAACTACAAAAAAGTATTATGGTGCTTGCCTGCCTACCCACAGCCTTCGTAGGCAGTCAAGTTTAAAGCCACATTCCCCTATGCTCATAGCAATAGTTGACTGGTCAAGGGGCAAGCCTCACCCTATGGGCAGTCAATCAGTGGGCTGGCCGGTGACTTGTTCAATGAGCTGTCATCACCAAAACATGAGTTCATTGGATTCTGTTTTGGGGTCTGAATTATGAAACAAAAAGAATTTGCCAGTTAATAAAGCAATCTGATGCCTAGAATAAAGGAGGACAAAGGTCACCTGGGCAGACCTCATGCAGGCTGAAAGGTCGAGGGAAGAGGGCTATAATAAACTGAGGATGCCAGACAGTAAAGGATGAATGTATCAGATGCATCAAAAGAAACAGACATGGGGCTCATGAGAAAGATGGAATAACCTGTTCTGATTATGAGGTAACAACTTTTGAAGGTTTTTGAGCAGGGAAGCAACATCATCAGACCTGGGGTTATGAGTGTGGGTTCTGGTCCCAAAATGCCTGGCTTTGAAATAATTCGATATGTGATCTTGGGCAAGTTATTGAAACTTTCAGTTCTCTCATCTGTTCAGTGGGAATTATAGCACTGCCCTCAAAGGATTGTCGTGAGGATTAAATGAGATAGTACAGATAATGCATTTTGAACAAGGCTTCCTTTCAATCTTATTTTCTTCAAGTAAACAGTTCGAGTGTTGCTTCTTTTATAAAACGTTCTCTCATGCCCTCATTTACCCTTGACTCCCAGGAGGAACACCACCTTCTCTTGGTCCTCTTCTCAGTTGCCTTCCTGGTTCCTCTTTATCTACTTGACTTCTCTCTACATTCACCTCCTGAGCTCCTAACCCAGATGTCTTGTGTTCTTAAGTACCTTAAAATACCATTCATCAGCTGACAGCTCTCATAAGTTTATCACCAGCTCCAACTTCTTCCCCCAACTCCAGACTCCATGTTGAATTCCTTATCTGGCATCTCCATTTAAATCTCCAACAAGCAACTTCAAACATAACATGCTCCAGACCCTTATCCCGCCCCCCCTGAAAAAACTCCGCTGCTCTTTCTATAATCTTCCACAGATCAATAAATCGCAAATCCTTCCAATGTTGACAGAAATCCAAATCTCAGCATCATCCTTGACTCCTTTCTTCATCCCACACCCACTACCAATCCATCAGCAAAAATTCCAAATGTGATCTCTTTCTGCCACCTCCATGGTACCACCCGGACGGAAGCACCTTCATCTCTCTGCTGTGTGACCTTGGATTACCTCTATGGATCTCTGTTATGAGGATTAAATGAGTTATTACTTGTAAAGTGGTTAACAGTGTCTATCACATAGGAAGCCCTAAATAAGTGCTTTTTAAATAAACAAAAAGGTCTTGAATACAGAAGTAGCTTTATTTTAAAAAATTTCTTTAGAAATTGTATTTAATGGGATGACATTGATCAATAAGAGTACATAGGTTCAGGTAAACATTTCTATAGCATTTGAACTGTTGTGTTGTGTGCCCAGCACCCAAAGTCAAATCATTTTCCATCACCATATATTTGTCCCTCTTTGCTCCCCTCCCCCCATCTCCTTCCCCCAGTAACCACTTCACTTTGATCTATGTCCGAGTCTCATTTTTATATCCCACCTATGTGTGAAATCAATCAGAAGTAGCTTTCTAACAGCCCTAGTCCCCCTACAGTCTATCCAGAACATGGCAGCCTCCTGATCCTTTCAAAGCCCAGGCCAGAGACAGATTCTGTTATTGCTGTGCACCTCCCTGACTTCGGCTCTCACCACTCTCCCCTTGCTCAATCTGGGGCAGCTACCTTGGCCACTTTGTTGCATGAACACATAAGGGACTGTCCCTGTGTGGTCTTTGCCCTTGCTCATGCCTCCTTCTGATTAAATGTTACTAAGTTTGGCCTCTTCTGGCCTCATTTGGCTGACCGACCTATTCCCTCACTCTGATTTTCCTCCACATCTCCAATCACCACCTGGCACTCTGTCTACTTAGCTGATTGTCTCCCTGCCAACGTTCAAGATCTGCAACAACATGAACTGTCTTGTGCATTGCTTTATCCCTAGAGCCTAGAACAGTGCTTGCACACAGTAGGTGCTCAATAAATACTTACCAAGTGAAAGAATCCTTAAGTGACATTCCCTTCTCTGAATGCCCATTAATACAGGTCTGTATCATTCTTGAGAGACTTACCCACATCACCTTTTGTGCTGGTGGCAGGTCTTACTACACTATGAGTTCTCTGAGGGGAGTGGGGCTAGGATATGGCCGGCTCCTGGTAATAATTCCTGTCATTTATGCAACAGTTTACAATCCCCTCATAGGTGACCTGATTTGATTCTCACAGAGGACAGCGTGCAAGCTAGGGAGGTAGCATCCCAGGTCTCCTGCCTTCTAGACCAAGCTCAACAAATATTTTTTGAATGAAGAGGGATAAAGAAAAAAAGAATTTGAGTCATTTCGAGGAGGCAGCTTCACTGGAGAAACGGGCTGGTTCTCTGTAGCACGTGTAAAAATACAAAACCTAACATTTATTGAGCCCAGCTTTCTAATCCCTACCTGTCTCGTCCTCACAGCTATCCGGTAGCAAGTAGCTACGAGGACATCTTTCTGTCGTTCACCTGTTATTTTTTGGTGCCTCAAACAAGGCCTGGTATATAGTAAGTGCTCAGTAAGTGGTGTGGCCCAAGGCTCTTTTGTGAGATCGGGCTCAGGTGCTGTGACTCGTTCCAGGTCCCACACGTAGTAGGCGGCAGCGCTGGGATTCTATTTCAGGTTCGCTCACTACGCGCTCTCGCGGCTGAGATGGGCTCGCGGGCGCACCAGTTCCGGGTCCGCCGCAGGAGTGAGCGCGTGCACAGGGTGGGGCGGGGAGGGACTGACCCCTCCCAGCCCCAGTGCCTTCCGCATCTCAGTCCGGGAGGCCCGCGAGCACAGTTCTCCTGCCGCCACCCGCTGCAGCAGCCCCCGAGCGATGGTTTGGTCCGGGTGCAGGTGGAAGCCCCTTTCCGATAGCAGCCCCTGTGCGGCCGGACAACCACGCGGGGCCTCGGGACCGCCCACTCCGCGGGCCGCCGCGCCCCGTCCCTCTCTCAGGCCCCGCCCCTCACTTCCCTGATCAGCGCTCCGCCCCCCCGAACCGCGCTCCATACTTGGCGATCGTCGCGGCCCTGCGCGCTCATTGGTCAAGAGCTGGCTGCGTGGGGGGCGGGCCCTGGCCCGGCCGGGGCGGGGAAGGAAGGTGGCGGTAGCCCGGCGCGGGGGGAGGGGGGCGCTGACCCGGATGTTCACTCCTGGGCACCCGGGGAAGTGGAAGCGCCGGGCCCTGCTGCTGGGGGGGAGAGCCACAGACGCCGGGACCCGGACCGCCGCCGACGCCGCCACCATGGTAAAAGCCCGACGTCACTCTCCCCCAGCCCCTGGGGTCCCACCGGAGCTCACGTTCCCCTTCCTCCGCCAACTCCCGGCCCGTAAAGGGTGGGTTCTCCCGGGTGGGGGAGGGGCGGGGTCCAAGACCTCAGGTAGACACCATCCCTGTCTGCTCGGGAGGGGGCCGCCGGCGCGGGCGGCTTGGGTGGGCAGCGACCCTGCTTCCCTCTCTCAGTCCCCGCCCTTGACTCAAGCTGGAGCCCCACTCTCCACCTCGGGGTCCGGGCTAGTCTTCTTAATACCCCAGGCTAGACCGTCCTGGACCGGTGGGTCAGGCACCTCCTCTGGTGATCCTGGCGTGGTCTCCCTTCCTCCTCCCCATGGCCTGGGCTAGGACCCCTTTCCTCGTCCCGACGGCCCAGTCTAGGCCGTCGTTTCTTCCTCCTGTGGCCCAGGCCAGGCCTCTGTCTCCCTCCTCCATGGCCTCAGTCCGGACCCCTGTCAACATTAGTCGCCTCAGCCTAGATTTGTTTCCTTTCCTCCATGGCTTCTGCCTGAATCTTCTCTTCCCTCCCTCGTTGTAAGTCTGGATCTCCCTCTCCGCCCATGCCTCCGCCTGGACGTCATCCCACCCCACCCGCCATGATCCCCTTCCCTGGACTTCTCACCACTCTTAAAGAGTAGCCTGCGCCAACCCCCTTCCTCCACGGCCCTGCTCCCTGCCCTGCCCCCGACCCAAGTGGTCCCCTCCCCTGTACCCAGGGCGCACCTCCTTTGCCGTCTCTGGGAAGCAAGGAGCTGGAGGTGGTCCTGGGGTTGTGTTTGACCAGGTTTGAGGGTTGCCCTTTCTGGAGAGACCGTCTGGGAGTGAGCGAGGGAAGGGCGGGCATCTCTGCCTTGAAGGCAGCGCGGCGCTTTGCGGGCCCTTCCGCGGATGCCACCTTCGTGCCCGTGGTGCGGTGTTTGCAGAGTGTCCTGCAGGCGCCGGCCTGAGTGAGAGCGGAGGGATGAGGGTGGGGGAGCCAACAGGGCAGGGGTGAACGCACAATCGCCCTTGTGAGGCTGCAGCCCATGGGGGAGCCAGCCGGCCCTGAGGCCAACATACGGCCTGGACACGATGCAACCCAGCAAGCGCAGCCTCCCCTTCCCCTTGAACTGTCAGCTCGTGAAGGTTGGAACTGCTGATTATGGAGGTGCCTCAGATCAGGTGAGCCAGACTAGGAGAGAGAAAGCTAGCTTCACTCGTGGTGTTTGTTTTGGTAATGAAGGCGGGTGCTCTCTGGGCTCATTGACTGAGGCCTGAGGTTTAGGCCCACATATGTGAATCTGCCCTCCTGTCTGCTTTGGAACCTTCTGCAGAGCAGGCCCAGCATCTAGGCTGGAAGGGCCAGAGGACTTCTTCCTCACATGGCCAAGGAAACTTTGGAGAGTGGACTGACAGCTCTAGCTATTCACCTGCTCCTCCCACCCCAGCATATTTGCATGTGGACTTTGGGCTCCAAAGGGCTTTGAAGATCTTGGTTCCTTATTTAATTAAGGGATGTTGCTGCTGAACTAGGGTGACTAATTCAGACTCTCTGTGTTTTTTCTTGATGTCTTCCTGTATGTTAAGAAAGTGGCTGATGGCATTTTTTATACTATTGAACTTCTCTTCATTGGCTGAAAACTGGCTGCAGAGGGTGCTGGCCCAGTCCTAGGCCTGGGTGGAGAAAGACACTTAGGAACAGATTTGGGTGAGGACTTTAAAGGTGGAGTGAGGTTTTGTAAATTTGCTATTAGGGCAGAAGCAGGGGAAAGTGGGTGGGGTTCCTAGACGGGGCAGCTCCAGGCAGGTATCTTGCTGGGAGGGGTTTGTTGCCTTGGCTCTGGGTTCCTGCTTCTCCAGATGTGAGGAGAAACTGACCTTAATGATCCACGTTTTTCAAGAGGCCTGTATTGGGGCTTCTCTGGACAATTTGAAAGGACTATGGAAGTGGTGGAGGAAAAGGACTACCATTTCCTGAGGGGCTGTGAACTTCACCTATATGAGCCCGATTGAATGACTTAAGCTGTTGCTCAGTCAGTGGAAGTGCACCTGGCAGGCTCTAAACTTCGTCTTTCCCGTTGTCTCAGGCTGCTTGAGTGTGGGAAGATGTAAAGAGAACGCTGTTGAGGAAACATAGTAATGAGCTAGCTACTCAGATATGGCCAGGGAGGAGCAGCATCTGTCATCCTCCACTCGCCCAGCTGAGCTATTGAGGGAAGCACAGGGACATTTATTGACTGGGTTCTGTGTGGGTCCTTTACATAGGAGACCTTATTTAATAGTGAAGGAGTAGTACAATGATGCAGACATATTGAGTCTGGGCCAGAACAGGAGCTCTTTGAGGGTAGGGATTTTTGTCTTGTGTTTTCCATGGCTGTGTCCCTGGGGCCTACATACCTGGCACTGAAGGAGATGGCTTGGGGTGCTGTCTTTTGGGGTGTGTCTGTGTTCATGAACGTATCCTCTTGGAGTTCATACTCATTCTCTCAATAACTTGTTCTTAGTATCCTCTGGGTTAATAAGTAATTTCTGATGCTTCTTGTCAAATTTGTCCTCTACCTGACTAATAGTATTCTGACTAATAACTGTGTAGCCAGTGGGGTAGGACAGAAGTGGTGGTGTGGGGTTGCAGCATCGGTAAATGAATTAAGAGCACTGTGGTTTTGATGTTCAGTAGGTTTGTTGGTAGGGAAAACATCTCGGTTATCCATAGAGGGAAATAGCAGTTTTAGAACCAAAATGCATGGGACTTTGGAGTAAATTCCATGATTTTTGTCGGCATCGGTTAAGAATGCATAGGCAGATGGAATTTATATGCATTCCCTTAGCAGGTAATAATCTTACCACTGTTTCTAAGTGCTTTACAGTTTACAGCACTTTTCTTTACATAGCTCTAGCTTCTAACTTATGAGTTATTCTGACTTAGAGTTAAGATTCTGGTGCTGGTGGTAGGTGGGGCTGTCATAGGGAGGGGGCAGGCAAGGCCCCCTCATGAGTTGGCTCTCTAACTAACAGATGGTTTTGCCTGACAGGAGCTGATAGGTGATGCCTGTCATATTGTTACAAGGTGAAACAATATAGTTGACACTAATGTGTCTTGGCTGGTCTCCTGGTGTGGGTGAGATGCATGGCTCAGCTCAGACCCATCCTGTGTATACACAGCCCTGTTTATTTAAATTCACTGGCCTCTCTTGGTGCAGTGCTTGAAAAAGTAGCCAACCAGCCCTGGCCAGGTAGCTCAGTTGGTTAATGCGTCAACCTCTGATATACCAAGGTTGTGGGTTTGATCCCTGGTTAGGGCACATGTAAGAATCAACCAACGAATGCATAAATAAGTGGAAAAACAAAAAGATGTTTCTTTCTCTCAAATCAGTGAATGAAAAAAAGTTTAAAATAGCCAAAGATTGATAGTTTGAAATAAAGGAGATAATAACAAATACATTCAAAAGCAGGTATTCCTGTTTATAACTCGGAAGTCCTATATTTCTTTTACTTCCTGTGGGGAAGGGAAGAGGACAGATGACTGACAGCACGGAGAAATGGCTGGGAACGTACATCAACTGGAGAGACTCCTGTTTCCCAGGTGGGGAAATGTTTGCTGTTAGGCAAATGCAGAAGTGCATTGGGGGAGTACCTGAGGTTACAGGATAATACTAACTCACCGTATATTGGTTGACTGCTTTCTCTTTGCTGCTTTATGTGCTGAGGACACAGTGATGAGCAAGATAGCCAAGGGCCTGTGCCCTCACAGCTTACATTATTGGGTATTAGAAAGGGGCATGTTTAATATGTTTACAGTTTAAGGAGGAAGAGCCTAGTTTAGTGTAATTGCAAGCACATTTGCATGAGATGTGGCAGGAGACTTACAAGAAAGTTGGGGCTCATGCCCGGCTTCACTCAGACCTTTTGTAGTGTGCCTACTCCTATCTCAACCATCACGGTGGAGCTGAATTGCACTGCACATCGTCTGTTCCTCTGCAAACCAGAAGCTTTCCCATCCAGGAACATAACCTGTGCCACAGAAATCCTGCCCTTCTAACCTGGGCAGCAACCATTGATTGAGGGTGTCTTGTGATCCATAAATGTGACTTAGGTTATACCTTACCCTCTGTTTTACTTACACGGAACCTGAGCTTGAGAAGTTGAGTGACTAGTGTGAGTGGCAGGCCTGGGACTTAGACCTGGGTCTACCTGACACCTGTCTGGACACTTTCTCTGTTTCTCAGAAACAGTGAGCAGTGGGGCCCTGGAACAAGATTTTGTGCCGTTTTCCCTTGCAGCTGGTCCCACCAGTGAGGGAGGGGTACGAAGGCCCAAAGGATGCAATTGCCAGATCACTTGCTAGAGCAATGGCTTTTCAAAACCTAAGCCTTTGCAGATTAATGTTTCAGTGTAAAGGGGTGGAGACTTGACATTTTTAAGACAGTAGCCGTGTGCCATGCACTGTGCTAGGAGCTTTAGCCTACTGTATCCTCGTGTAGCAGCCCAACCAGCAGGGTTCGGCCTTTGAAGGGAGGCAGCATAATTTAAGAAATTAGGATTTAGGAGCCAGACTCACTGCCTTGGGATAATAACAGTACCTCTGGATAGACTTTTGTGAGGATTAAATGAGATTATAATGCATGTCAAATGTTCAAACAACATCTGGCACATAAATATGTGAGTACTAACTATTATTATCATCACAATTTGATAGATGAGGTTTAGAGTGGTATGTGGTTATTCCCTGTAGAACTACTAAGTGGAGGAACTGGGTTTTCTGACTCCAGAGCTAGACCCCTTTCCTCCACTCCATTCTGCCTGCTGAAGGTGTGTCTGAGGTTTGCTTGGCTTTGAGCTGCGCCCCGAATGAAGACCTTCTCTAGACGACCCAGAGGCTCTACTCCACCACCGAGGACAAGGCTCCCTGTGTCCTGGACACCACCGGCTGCTCTAGTCTGACACTGGATCTCAGGTCTGATGCTGCTTCTGTGCCTGGTGGAACCCCTAGGCTTGGAAGAAGAGGGTCAGGACTGGCGACAGAACATGTTAGCTCAGTTAGAACTGGAACCTTGTCAGTTTGGCTCCTGCTAGCTGGTCCTACACCTTGCACTGGCCACCTGGCGCTTGGTGAGCGCTTTATGAGCACTGTGCGCGCGTGTGGTGAAGTGGAGAGGTGGCTGCATTCTGTTTGCTGCTTGCCCCACAGAACGTGGGCTTGGTGGATTTGGGTTGGAGTCCTGCCTCTGCTGCTCAGTATGCGACTTGAGTGAGGACCCTGATCTCCCTCCACCTCAGTTTCTTGAGGATAACATTATATAGGGATACCAGGAGAAAGAAATGAAATGTGTAATGTCCTTAATCTGGTGCTTAGCACACAGTAAGTAGTAGCTATGATTATTATTCGTCTTACTCTGCTTTCTGTAGAGTAAGGGACAAAAATAGAAGCCATAATCCCTGTCTTCTAATCCAGAAGGGGAGGCAAGATGTGTCCAAAAAGCTAAGTGCAGCAGGATGGCAGTGGCAATAGAAAAGACTTATAGGGCGTGTCCACCATCCCTGCAGGCGTGGCTTGCTTTCCACCTCCTCCAGGAAGCCCTGCACAGGTCCAGCCCACACTCAGCGTGAAGCCTGGGGAGACCTTGCCCGGGCAGAGAGGATGGGGTGGGTGCAGTCAAGGAGAGGCCATTCTCTACAGGGGCCTGGAACAAAAGCAGAAGTCCAGGGGATGGTCAGCCTTGTGAGTTTGGGGACCAACCATGGAGTAGACAGAGCGAGGGCGGTGTGTACTGCAGTCTGGGCAGTGAGTTGCGGAGTGCCCGAGTTGCTAAGCTAAGGAGTTTGCATTTGATCTGAGACAGTGTGGAGCCAGTTTAATTTTTGACAGGGCAGGTAGAAATTTGAGGAGGCTGGCAGAGTAGTGGTATTTTAGGAAGAGCCTTCTAGCCATGGTGTGCAGGAAGGACCCAGGAAGTCAAACAGGCATTTGCAAGCACCAGCCGTGAGACTATGAATGTCCCCACCACCGTGCAACTCTGGGTATAGGAAGGAAGGAATGGCTGAGAACGATAGGATGGCAGAGTGACTCGCTGTGATTTACCATCTCCGGGGCTGAGGGCGAAGCTTCTGGGAAGCATCCAGGCAGTGTGCAGGATGGTTTATCTCTGACCCTAAGACATCTATTTCTGGTCACTTTAAATCCTAGATAGTGGTGTCTGCAAAGCCTTAATATCACCTGTTAACAATCGACTGGGGATTTCAGTCTGGATAGCCCAGTAATCCACCTGACCAGCCATTCTGTATCTACTGTGGCACCGAGTTCTGCTCAGTTTGCATGGCTTTCTACTCTGGACAGACAGACACCTAAGCCTCCCAGTCCGCTGAGTGGCACAGAGACCAGAGCTTTGGGGTGGAGGGGCTGCATGGGGGCTGTAAGAGTGACAGGAGCGCTTTTTAACTGCTCACCTTTAATACCTGAAGTTAAGTGGAGGAGGCAAAGGGAAGCAGGTGATGGGGAGATTCTGACTGACTTGGGCCTGAGTACAGGCCAGGGTGGCGGAAGTCCATGACAGAGGTGGGCTTGGGTGCCCACTCGCCTTCCCCCGTCCCTTCCCCTCCTGTTCTAACATCTCTGGAAACCTGTGAAAAGGAACATTCACTGCTACTTTCTAGAGAAGAACATCCAGTCCAGTAGCTGAACTGCTTCCAAAGTGGCAACCTGGTAGCTACTATCCACTTGCCCCGTAGGGATTATGGTGAGGATTGAGTTTGTGTGGAAAAGGTAGACCATGCCTGGTACTTCACAAGTACAGCTAGAGTGTTGGTCATTATATGATTTTTTTTTTTTTTGTATTTTTCTGAAGTGAGAAGCAGGAGGCAGAGAGACAGAGCCCCACATGCACTGGACTGGGATCCACCCAGCATGCCCACCAGGGGGCGATGCTCTGCCCATCTGGGGCGTTGCTCTGTTGCATCCAGAGCCATTCTAGCACCTGAGGCGGAGGCCATGCAGCCATCCTCAGTGCCCGGGCCAACTTTGCTCCAGTGGAGCCTTGGCTGCAGGAGGGGAAGAGAGATATAGAGAGAAAGGAGAGGGGGAGGGGTGGAGAAGCAGATGGGCACTTCTGTGTGCCCTGGCCGGGAATTGAACCGGGACTTCCACACCCTGGGCTGACGCTCTACCTCTGAGCCAACTGACCAGGGCCTATATGATTATTTTATTAATACAATGTTTGATAGGTGGTGTTTCGTTTAACCTCCCAACCAACCTGTAAGGCAGGTGGTAGTTTCTTGTTCTGCTGAGACCCCAAGAGGCAGAGTCTCTTGCCCAAGGCTAGCAGTCTTCCAGGCCAGTGTTTTATGGCTGAAAGTTCTTAGCACACTGCACATGGCAAGCAGTCGTGACCACTGGCTCAGACCCTGAACTTCTCCAACCACTGCCTATACTGCTCTGTGAAGCTTCCTCTTTCCACTGGACTCAGCATGACCTTCTGAGTTAGGATTTGATCCAAAACCATTATGTTGTTTAACATTATTTGGCCTTACTGTCTCAAAGGTTTCCATATGGAGATTTAGGCATAGGACTCATTATATTTACCAAGTGAAATGTTTAATTAAAAATATTAAGGTTATGGCCCTGGCCGGTTGGCTCAGCGGTAGAGCGTCGGCCTGGCGTGCGGGGGACCCGGGTTCGATTCCCGGCCAGGGCACATAGGAGAAGCGCCCATTTGCTTCTCCACCCCCACCCCCTCCTTCCTCTCTGTCTCTCTCTTCCCCTCCTGCAGCCAAGGCTCCATTGGAGCAAAGATGGCCCGGGCGCTGGGGATGGCTCCTTGGCCTCTGCCCCAGGCGCTAGAGAGGGTCTGGTCGCTGCAGAGCGACTCCCCAGAGGGGCAGAGCATCGCCCTCTGGTGGGCAGAGCGTCGCCCCTGGTGGGCATGCCTGGTGGATCCCGGTCGGGCGCATGTGGGAGTCTGTCTGACTGCCTCTCCCCGTTTCCAGCTTCAGAAAAATACAAAAAAAAAAAAAGAAAAAAGAAAAAAAAAAAATTAAGGTTAGGCCTGACCTGTGGTGGCGCAGTGGATAAAGCGTCGACCTGGAATGCTGAGGTCACCAGTTTGAAACCATGGGCTTGCCTGGTCAAGGCACATATGGGAGTTGATGCTTCCTGCTCCTCCCCTGCTCCTCTCTTTCTTCTCTCTAAAATGAATAAATAAAATAAAATAAAAAATAAAAAAAAATAAAAATATTAAGGTTAGGAAAAGATGGTTTTGCACATACTTTTCTTCTGGCGTGTGTGAGTAGCAAGCAGCCTCCCGTTGGAATTAAGTGTTTTCTGGTGATTCAAATGCCCTCTTCCCTTCTGAGTCCTAGCCGTGATGGGTAGATGAAGAGTTCAAGTCTGGAATCCTCAACATCTGTTGTTACTACTGAAGCCTTCTCCATTGCTTTGGCCTGGTGTGGTGTATCTGGCTTCGCTTGGATGGGCTTTGGCATGCAATTTTATGCTAGGAAACTAAGCGGAGGAGCTTTTATCCACCACACACTCCCAGTGAAGTCTAGTTCTAGGACACTGGTCACTGAAGGAGCTCCTGTTGAATGATTCTGTCTCATCTCTGGCTTGGTTTTTATCATCTTTGCTTCCCTGCTGAGCGTAGCTTGCTGATGACCTCCTGGTCAGTGTGTGGTCCCTGGGACTGGGTGTGGACTCATCACCAGGAAACATGGACCCTGACACAGCAGTGGCCAGGCTTGGTCACTCAGGTGCTTGCGCTGTTGAGAATGTATCCGCGTCCACACAGCTCCAGTCTTGGAATCTCTTTCAGCCATGGTGGGTGTGGACCCCTGGTAGCCCTGAGATTTGATGCCTCCGACTTGGTATTGAGTGCAGGAGTGCACATGTGGACCAATAATCTGAGGATGAGGTAGCAGTCTTCATCCCTTAATTTACCTAGTCGTCCCTCCTGATTCTTTGTTAGTCACAGCAGTATACCGCCTTCCTTCTGCCCGTGTCTGCTGGATACTCCGAGTCACTATCTTTAGTCTCTCACCTCCAGCTCTGTGAAGCTGTTTTCATTGTGCAGTTTAGAAAACAGGCTCAGAAGGTGTAGGAACTTGCCTGAGGGCCCCCAGCTAGTTAGTGGCAGCTAGTTAGCTGATCCAGGTCCATCTCACTCGAAAGCTCATGCTTATTCAAGTCCACTCTCATGCTTATTCAAGTCCACTCTCATGCTTATTCAAGTCCACTCTCCTGCCTCATATGCATGACGGACTCACCAGGATGCTTGCTTTATGGATGAGGAGACTGAGGTTGAGAGAGGTTTCACCTATGGCAGCGGTTCTCAACCTGTGGGTCGCGACCCCAGCGGGGTTGCCTAAAGCCATCGGAAAATACATAATGCATATCAGGTATTTACATTCCGAATCATAACTGTAGCAAAATTACAGTTACCGCAACATGAAGAACTGTATTGCGGGGTCACGGCATTAGAAAGGTTGAGAACCACTGACCTATGGGTTTTTTGTTTTTTTTTTCTGTATTTTTCTGAAGCCGGAAACAGGGAGAGACAGTCAAACAGACTCCCGCATGTGCCCGACCAGGATGCGCCCGACCGGGATCCACCCAGCACACCCACCAGGGGGCGATGCTCTGCCCATCCGGGGCGTCGCTCTGTCGCGACCAGAGCCACTCCAGCGCCTGGGGCAGTGGCCGAGGAGCCATCCCCAGTGCCAGGGCCATCTATGCTCCAGGGGAGCCTTGGCTGCAGAAGGGGAAGAGAGAGACAGAGAGGAAGGAGGGGGGGTGTGGAGAAGCAGATGGGTGCTTCTCCTGTGTGCCCTGGCTGGGAATCGAGCCCGGGACTTCTGCACGCCAGGCCAACGCTCTACCACTGAGCCAACCGGCCAGGGCCTGACCTATGGGGTTTTAAGCACAGTGGCTGAAGTCTGGGTTTATGTTAGAAGTTAAAGTTTTGTTTTTTTTTGTTGTTGTTGTTCAGGTTGTTGAAATAAAAACAGCTGAAACTTTCTAAGTTTTTTAGAAAGAAACCTGCTAAGTCTTCAAGTGTTGTATAGGTTCTCGTCTGCCATCGGTAGGGGCACGCCTTGGCTTTCTGGGCAGCACAGGTATTCTTTGTGCACAGCCTTGTCATTGTGACAGCCTCTTGTTGACAACTTGGTTGTTGAATGAGTGGCTGTATAGACGATGGATGGATGGATGTTTTGTAGGTCCTTAATAAATATAAGAGCCCCCCCCCCATTAGGTTGAACCACGTGAATTTGCTCTTTTCCTAGGTCAGAAATGTTTGAATATCAGCAGTTCAGCCTAAAACAGACTAGACACTAGGGGCAATTCTGGTGTGAGACTTTCTGGCAGTGTCCAAATCTCCCTTTGGACGTGAGCCCTTGGCCAGATGTGGCTTCAGGTGGGAAGGACAAGGATGGAAGGAGCTGAGTGGAGTCTGCCTCCGAAATGGGGTCGCATGTGCAGGCCGCTCCTGGCGTCTGAAGACTGTCAGAGGTGCTGGCAGTGGCAGGATCAGGGCTTGGTGGGGACAGTGATCCTGGTTGCACCAGCATTCACTGGTGGCTCTGTACAAGGTGGCGCTGGGCTCTTGGCCCAGAGTCACACAACTGGCCATCCTAGGAGCTTCTGAAAGATCCTAGGCAGTTTTGATTCCAGAGTCCAGGAGCAATGAAGGGCAGGATCTGAAGCCAGACTGCTTGGGTTCAGGCCCAAGCCTGCAGACTCAGATACTTCCTTCACTCTCTGCCTCAGTTTATCTGTCTCACAGTGAAGTGGTAAGAATTAAAGTACGTACCTATTTCTGATGGATGTTATAAGGATTAAACGAGTTAATACATGTAAATCCAGACACATGGTAATGTTAATTATTGGTACTAATGTTAGTGATAACACTATGTTATTATCACTGACATGGACTCTTAGCATGTTATTAGAGCCGAAATGGACTTCAGGTATGGAAATGAGCTTTGCTTTGTGTGGAGGGAGTTTGGACCTGGTGTCTGCTTTATCTTGCGGAGGAGGTGTTTGTTCATAGCTCGGTGGAGAGCCTTGTTCGTTATGGGCCTTGCAGACTCTGTGAATAAGTTGTTTGAAATGGTGCTTTTATTCCAGGTTATAATACAAATCACTCTTCTGGAAAATGGCTTACTTTTTTTTTTCTTTCTCTTGGCATGAGTGTCCAACCTTGGAGTACCAGTTACATTTGGTACCTGGGGCCTTTGAGGAGAGCAGGTCATGATACTCATCAGTGACCATCATCTCAGGCCCCACCTCCCCTCCTCCCCACCTCCCCACCTCCCCTCCTCCCCTTCTCCCCACCTCCCTACCTCCCTACCTCCCCCACCTCTCTACCTCCCCCCTCCCCATCTCCCCACCTCCCCTCCTCTCCACCTCCCCACCACCTCCCCTCCCGTCCTCCCCTCCTCTCCACTTTCCCACATCCCCTCCTCCCCACTTTCCCACCTCCCTACCACCTCACCCCCCTCCTCCCCTCCTCCCCTCCTCCCCACATCCCTACCACCTCCCCTCCCCTCCTCCCCTCCTCTCCATTTTCCCACCTCCCCACCTACCCGCAGGTCCTGTGCCTATTTTCCGATCCATTTTCTCCTTGTTCTGAAGATAGTGAGTTGTCATAGATTCTCTTTGTGAACTGCCAGAGACCTGCAAGATTTTGTTGCCTCAGGGATTTAATGTTTTATTTTAAGGGCATGTGTTTGATTTTAAGACATGTAGAGTGTTGGTGTTTAGAGGTGTACGAAGGAGGCAAGATAAAAGGAAATGGTAGAAACAAACAAACAGTTGTTGGAAGGCAGCCTGGTGTAGTATGAAGGAAGGAGACTGCTGGCTCCGAATCCCACTGTGGCCACTTCCGTGCTGTGTGAGCTCGAACTCCTTCCATCTCTCTCTGAGCCTCAACTTCCTGATCAATAACATGGACAAAATACCCTCCTCTTCACAGAGTAGTTGAGAGGGTAAGAAGAATGTACATGAAGCAGGCTTCATATGTGGGCACTTAATACAGGCTCATTATTATCTATAGGAATTTCATTTGTCATGCAAATAAGCACCATTCCACAGGGAAGAAAATTGGATTGAATCTAAAAAAATCCTTGTAGTAAGGAATACTATGAATATAAAATGTGAGTGCAGTGATCACACTGAGCAGAGGCCCTGACTTTCCTGCTTCCAGGGTGGTTGCTCTTGGGCCACTCTGCATATTTGCTCAGGATGTGTCATGCAAGGGGACTTGACTGAGCCAACCCCTGTGTGATGGACATTGCAGACACTGTCTCATGGAATCTTCACTGTAGCCCTGGTCACGCCTCTGTTTTGCAGATGTAGAAATGGAGGCCTGAGAGGTTCAGCGGTAATATTGTAAGAGGTCATGCAACTGGTCAAGGGGAGAGGTGGCCTTTAGGTTGGTCTTTCTGATTCCAAAGTCCAGCTCTTAATACACACTGGAGACTGGTTCAGGGATGTTGTGTTTTTTCCCCAAGGATGTCGTTTTTATGTACAGAGGAAAGTGCTTTATACTGATGGTCTAACAAATGTTCTTTAGCAGTTTTTTAAGTTTTGCAGCTCAAAGCAGACTGTTAAGGAGCTGCCCCTAGTTTTGCTTTGATGACTTGGAGCCCTTGTTAAAATGCGTCAGGAATGAGCTTGCAGCTTCTCATTTCTTACACAGTAACTTCTAACCCATAGTTGGGGTTTGGATTCTCTTTTGAGACCCTGAGTACTCTGGAGTCTTTTTTCTTCTCTGCCCCTACCTCCTCTTCTCTGTACATCCAGGCGGACTCTGAAATAATGAGTATATAAGGGAGATAGGAGTTGTCAGTGACCATGCTAGCATCTGAACTCAGGGCCAACTTACTCCATTCCCTGGCTATGTCACACTTGCCGCAGGGGCCAGAAATAAGCAGAGACACCATAGTTAGCTGCCTACCTAGATAGCCAACAGGAAACTAATTAGTCCAACACCAAGAGGTGTGGCCGCATACAGAGGTCTTGGACATCAGAGAGCTGAGCATGCTAGGCTGTTGATGTCAGCACCTGCTGACAAGACGGGTAGGCTCTCCATGTCCTAAGGTCACGGCAGCTGTGTTACCTTTCGTATTACATATTTGGCAATGGGGGAGATTCCTGGGAAATATGTTCAGTCTTCACATTTCCTTAACTGCTTTGATTTCTCCATTCCTTCCTTTAAATAACTTCCTCCAGAGGTGTTTATCTGATAGCTAGAATTCCTTTGTCCTTTGCCTTCCATAAAACTGGCTGGGTAGCACCCCCCCCCCCCCTTGTGTTGATGGACTGCAGTTCCTGGGCTTGCTGAATCCCAGGCAGAGAGCACACAAGCATCATGAGTTTCCCCCAGGACCCTGCTTTTATTTTGATTCTTTGGTATCTGTTTAGTACAGGGGTAGTCAACCTTTTTATACCTACCGCCCACTTTTGTATCTCTGTTAGTAGTAAAATTTTCTTACCGCCCACTGGTTCCACAGTAATGGTGATTTATAAAGTAGGGAAGTAACTTTACTTTATCAAATTTATAAAGCAGAGTTACAGCAAGTTAAAGCATATAATAATAATTACTTACCAAGTACTTTATGTCGGATTTTTGCTAAGTTTGGCAGAATAAATCTTTATAAAACAACTTACTATAGTTAAATCTATCTTTTTATTTATACTTTGGTTGCTCCGCTACCGCCCACCATGAAAGCTGGAATGCCCACTCGTGGGCGGTAGGGACGAGGTTGACTGGTTTTAGTACATATTGATTGTTGAGGAAGCATTTCTCGAGATAACAGACAAGAACTGGTTGCCATGGTCCCTAAGGAAGGGCCCTCCCATCATGTGACTAACTGGCAGAACATGGACACGTAAATAGTGGTGGACCTTTCTGGGATGCGCTCAGAGTGCTTTGTGAGGCTTGAATGTTACTCTGGCACCCTTGTGAGGCATTAGATTAACAAACAAAATTCTGTGAGTTGAAGTCCATTACATGCTAGATTCACTAAGGAAAGGAAACATTACTTCCATACCTAAGGTGGTGGTCTGTGTGTTGAAACAAGTACAGCCAGTTTCCAAACCACCTGAAGCATTCAGTAGGCCCTCAGAGTTAATAAGAAAAGGAAGGCACTAGCATCCATTACTATGTGTTTTAGTTGGCAGTTCACATGCATTACGCTATAGTGACTCCCCCTACCCTGCGGGATACATTCCAAGACCTGTGGTAGATGTATGAAACCAGGGACACTATTGAACCCTAAGTATATTGTGTTTTATTCTATACATAGAGGGTGGGGCACAAGTAGGTTTACAGTTGTGTGGATGCAAAATACAGTTTAGTTTATTCTTGTATTATTTATTAATTACTATATTATTTTCCACATGAACAACCACAAACCCACTTGTGCCCCACCCTGTGCATAAACTTTTCACTTAAAGGGAGCACCTTATGGCTTCTCTTTGGCTGGTTTGCTAGCATCACTAACTACTCCTGTGCTCAGGGGTCATTATTAGGGAAAGGGAGGGTTACCTGAACACAAGCACTGCGAGAACACGACAGTCGATCTGATAATTGAAGTAAGTGACTAGTGGGCGGGTAGCACGCACAGTGCAGAGATGCCGGATGCAGGATGATTCACGTCCAGGCAGATGGAGCGGATGTTGATTTCATCGCACCGCTCAGAACAGCGTGCCATTTAGTATATGCGCTGCCGAAGTGAGCACAGCATGCCATTTAAAACTTATGAATTGTTCATTTCTGGAATTTTCCATTCAATATTTTTGGATCATGGTTGACCACAGGTAACTGAAACCATGGAAAGTGAAACTGTGGATAAGGGGGGACTATTGTATTTAGTTTCCAGAATCCTCCTAGCATGGGATCTTGTGTATTTAGGATCCTGTGACTTTATGTAAATTAAAATATATAAATTTAGAGATTTCTGTAAATTTCTAATAAGTTGCAGAGCCAGCTGCTCTGACTTTAAATCTACGTCTTTGTCTTATCTTGTGTCATGGAACTTTACTGCTCACACAGGGCCTGTAGCTTGTCCAAATCCCACAGAATATCACTTGGCAGCTGGATGAGGGTCCTGTGCCTAATAACACTTTAAAATCTGGACTCTACACTCTGAAGTGGACCAGTGTCTCACCTGCCACATAAATTTAGGCCCATTTGAAAACTCAACTTTGAACAAGGTTCTCCAGTGATGCATAGAAAGACCACACTTTCCAACATATTGAAAGGCCTTCCTGGCATTTGGGTTACCAATCCAGAAAGCCAGTACTCTGAGTAAGGACAGGTCTGAGTTCAAACCCAAGTCACTTTGATCTATAGTCCTATTTTACTTTTATTATTTTTAAAAAAATGTTTATTGTGTTGATTTGAGACAGAGACAGGAAGGGAGAGAGGGAGGGAGAGAGAGAGAGACAGGAACATCGAGGTGCCCTGACTTGAGATCAAACTGGCAACCTCTGTGCTTTGGGAAGATGCTCTAACCAACTGAGCTATCTGGCCAAGGCTATAGTTCTTATTTTATAGTATACATAGACTGAATTGCAGTAGCAAATATCCACTGGGAAAATGGATGCTCACCAGTAGGTAGAGCAGGGGTCCCCAAACTACGGCCCGCGGGCCACATGCGGCCCCCTGAGGCCATTTATCCGGCCCCCGCCGCACTTCCAGAAGGGGCACCTCTTTGATTGGTGGTCAGTGAGAGGAGCATAGTTCCCATTGAAATACTGGTCAGTTTGTTGATTTAAATTTACTTGTTCTTTATTTTAAATATTGTATTTGTTCCCGTTTTGTTTTTTTTTACTTTAAAATAAGATCTGTGCAGTGTGCATAGGGATTTGTTCATAGTTTTTTTTATAGTCTGGCCCTCCAATGGTCTGAGGGACAGTGAACTGGCCCCCTGTGTAAAAAGTTTGGGGACCCCTGAGGTAGAGAAATGATGGTACGTCCATGCAATGGGATGTTTTGCAGCCCTGAAAATATGAACTATGAAGACTAGCAATGTGGAAATGGTGTGTTGACTAAAGCAGAGCCCTCATAGCTCTGAAAAACATTCACATAAGTCTACCTACTTTGGCCCTGGTGGGTTGTCTCAGTGGTAGAGCATCCGCCAGCGTGTGGAAGTCCCAGGTTCGATTCCCAACCAGGGCACACAAGAGAAGCGCTCATCTGCTTCTCCACCCTTCCTCCTCTACCTTCTCTCTGTCTCTCTCTTCCCTTCCCGCAGCCAAGGCTCCACTGGAGCAAATTGGCCCGGGTGCTGAGGACGGCCGTGGCCTCTGCCTCAGGCACTAGAATGGCTCGGATTGCAGTGGAGCAATGCCCCAGATGGGCAGAACATCGCCCCTAGTGGGCATGCCGGTTGGATCCCGATCGGATGAATGAAGGAGTCTGTTTCTCTGCCTCCCTGCTTCTCACTTCAGAAAAATACCCCCCCCCCCAAATACTACCTACTTCATGGGGTGGTTGTATTAAATAAGTGAATTGGGCTTTTTTGTTTGTTTTGTTTTTTGTGCACATGCATATGTGTGCTAGGAGGAGGAGAAGGAGAGAGGAACAGACAGGAAGGGAGAATTGTAGCACATTAGTTGTTCATTAATTGCTTTCTCATATGTGCCTTGTTGGGGTGAGGGGTGGCTCCAGCCAAGCCAGTGACCTCTTGCTCAAGCCAGCAACCCTAGGCTCAAGCCAGAGACCTTTGGGCGCAAGCCAGCAATGATGGGGTCATGTCTCTGATCTCATGCTCAAGCTGGCAAGCCTGTGCTCAATTCAGCAACCTCAGGATTTCGAACCTGGGTCCTCGGCATCCCAGTCCAATGCTCTATCCACTGCGCCACCATGACCCTGTTCTAAGACAGAAAAAAGTGACTCTCCAAACATTCAAGTCTTATCAGACTTTGAAAAAGATTCCCCCATCTTCTAGAAAAATATGTATCGCCAGCTTGAGCGCGGGTTCATCTGGTTTGAGCAAGGCTCACCAGCTTGGACCCAAGGTCGCTGGCTTGAGCAAAGAGTTACTCGGTCTGCTGAAGGCCCACGGTCAAGGCACATATGAGAAAGCAATCAATGAACAACGAAGGTGTCACAATAAAAAACTAATGATTGATGCTTCTCATCTCTCTCCGTTCCTGTCTGTTTGTCCCTGTCTATCCCTCTCTCTGACTCTTTCTCTGTCTCTGTAAAAAAAAAAGAAAAAGAAAAAAACAGGTGCATGCTCCTGTCGTAGTGCATGTGACATGGTTTTGTGTTTGATAAGGTGTCTGGAGGCCTGGGACAAGGAGTTCTGGCTTCTGGGAGGAAAGGAAATGGATGGTATTCTACTTTCAACTCTGGCTGGATCCACAGACTTCGGTCATGTACCTACCCCCTTTAAGGTTGTAATGCCTATGACCCCATCCACAGGAACCGGGGATTGAACTGTTTTGCCCCAGCTGAGCCCATGCACAGAGCTCTCCACTGAATTTGGCTGTGAAAGAATTGTCACTCAGTTTTGGCATAGGACATTATAGTCACAAGTTTCAGAGGTGATAATACATGCATAAAGTACTATAGGATGAAAAATATCTCTCTTGTCCTGGTACTCATGTGCCCAGCCTCCTCCAACTTGCACTTTCCTCCCTAAATTATTGATCCCTGATAACCACTTAATACTCAGATAGTCTCTCTCTAAAGTCAAAGTATTGCCTGACCAGGCAGTGGCGCAGTGGATAGAGTGTCGGACTGGGATGCCGAGGACCCAGGTTCGAGACCCCAAGGTTGCCAGCTTGAGCACGGGCTCATCTGGTTTGAGCAAAAAGCTCACCAGCTTGGACCCAAGGTCGCTGGCTCCAGCAAGGGGTTACTCGGTCTGCTGAAGGCCCGCGGTCAAGGCACATATGAGAAAGCAATCAATGAACAACTAAGGTGTCGCAATGTGCAACGAAAAACTAATGATTGATGCTTCTCATCTCTCCGTTCCTGTCTGTCTGTCCTTGTCTATTCCTCTCTCTGACTCTCTCTTTGTCTCTGTAAGAAAAAAAAAAAAGTCAAAGTATTATTACGTACAATAGTATTCACCAGTTTTAAGCATATGGTTTGATTAGTTTTGGCAGTAATCATATAGCCACCACTGCTGAGTTGTAGGATAGTCCTTCACCCTTAAAAGTTCCCTCATGCCCCTTTGCTCTCGCTCTCTGCTTCCCCACCCTCATCCCTAGGCAGTCAGCCATCCGTTTGTCACTGTGGTTTTGCCTTTTCTGTAATTTCATAGAAATGGAATTACACAGTCCATAGTTGTTTATGCTTGACTTTCACTTAGCAGGATTGTTTCTGAGATTCATCTGTGTTATTGCATGCATTACTATTTAGTTCTTTTTTTTTTTTTACCACTGGTGTTCCATGGTGTGGGTATACTGTGCCACTCTGTCCATTCACCAGTTGATGTTCATGTGGGTTGCTACCAAGTTTTGGATGTTACAATTCTGCTATAAATCTTCATGGATAAGTTTTTTGTGTAGATGTATTTTTTCATTTCTCATTTCTTTAGGCATAACAAATAAAAATGCAAATACAGTTGACTCTTGAACAACCCTGGGTTAGGAGCACCAACACCCTGCAAAGGCAAAGACTTGTATAACTTCTGACTCCTTGAAAACTCAGTTGTCCCTTAGTATCCGTGGAAGATTGGTTCCAGGACCCCCGCGGGCACCAAAACCTGCTGATGCTCAAGTGCCTTATAGGAAACAGTGCAGAACAATGTTTGGCGGTTGGCCACCCCCATCTGAGGATGCGACACCCAGGGATACAGAGGCCAATTGAGTATTTATTAAAAAAAATCTGCATATAAGTGGACCCATGCCATTCAAACCCATGTTGTTTAACTATATTTTCTATATATATTTTCCCCCTTTTTTAGTGAGAGGAGGGGAGGCAGAGAGACAGACTCCCACATGTACTTGACTGGGGATCCACTTGGCAAGCCCACCAGGGGGCACTGCTCTGCCATTCATTGCAACTGGAGCCATTTTTTAGCGCCTTAGGTGGAGGCTGTCGAGCCATCCTCAGCGCCAGAGGCCAGCTTGCTCAAGTCAATTGAGCCATGGCTGCAGGAGGGGAAGAGAGAGGGAGAGAGAGAGAGAGGGAGAGAGAGAAGGAAGAGGAAGAGGGAGGGGGAGGGGTGGAGAAGCAGATGATTGCTTCTCCTATATGCCTTGACTCAGAATTGAACCTAGGACATCCACATGCCAGGCTGACACTCTACCACTGAGCCAACCTGACAGGCCTATTCTACCCCTTTTCTTTGTATAAAGGATGGAATATTATAAAAATGCTTCTGCATCCTGTGTTTTTTTGAAGAGGCCTCACTGTCAGATGAGAAGACTCATAGGAACCTTTAACTTGGTCATGTATCCTAGTATCCCAAAAGCTAAGGGTGCCAATTGCCCCTGGCCCCCAGTGGGGATGCCAGCCTACTGGGACCTCAGAGATTGTGACGGAGGTGGGCGTGGTGGCAGAGAGGCTCTCCTTCCGGGTCTTGTTCTTGGACTGCTTGCTCTTGGACTGTTAAAGGGGGTGAGTGTGTTACTGTTCCAGGATTAGGTGGGGTCACACGAGTATTTTGGCAATGGAAATAAATGGTAAAGGAAATTACTTGTGTACGAGTCACATCTTGTTGGAAAGTCACAGGTGCTTACCCAGTCTTTTATGGTCCTTCGCTGGGAGTGAGGCTCAGTGAGCAGGCCCCTGACCTGTCATGAGGACTGCTCAATATTCTTTTGTTTTCAATATTCTGATTGTGTGGACGGCGGCACAAGTTATGTGTTTGCTTAGAACACTTTTTATTAAAGCCCTTTTTCCATTTTACCTGTCCCTGGTCCCCATTGTCTTGCAGACCTCAACACCCTCCAATAGTATATTGTCTTGAAGTTTTTGATAAGAATATCCAGGTTTGTGTTAAAAGGAAGTCTTTTCCTTCTTATGTCCTGGCTGTGCTGTTAGCAGACAATAGGATTTAGGAAACTAAAACCATTGTTGAAGAACAGAAATGACATTGTTTAAGGATGTCTTCTCTTTTGTCCATTCGAACGTCTGTGATGATGGAAATGTTTTGTGTCTGTGCTATCAGGTAGCCGCAGGCCACATGAGGCTGTTCAGCACTTGAAGTATGGCTAGTGTGATCAAGGATCTGTACATTTAGTCTTATTTAACTTTAAGATTTTACTTATTTATTTTAGAGAGAGGAGAGAGAGAGGGGAGGGGGAAGGAGTGGCAAGCATCAACTCATAGTAGTGTGTGCCTTGACCAGGCAAGCCCGGGGTCTCAAACCAGCAACTTCAGCATTCCAGGTCGATGCTCCATCCACTGTGCCACCCCAGGCCAGGCAGTTTTATTTAATTTTAAAGAACCACATGTGGCGACTGTTGCAGGTCCAGATGAATGTTGACTCCCATTGAGAAATTGTCTTTAATTTAAATGATTCTAGGTAAGAGTTAAAGGAAATAATAAGCATAAAGTTGGACCTGTTCTAAAATGACTTCTCAACAGATTAGGTGATTGTGTTATTTCAGATAGGGAATTATTTACACACTACGTTCAGTGGGTACCCAGTATTTATAAGGCATGTGGTGAGTAGACAGTCAGAAATTATCTAACGTGTCCTCCTTGGGGCTCAGGTTCCCCCTCTGTAATGAGGGTATTGGACTAAGTGGACTTTTTAAAATTCTTTCTTGTGCAGCCATTTTAATGATTTCAGTCTTTAACAGCAACAACACTTGTGCCAGGAATAGTATTGGAAACATTAAGTAAATGTGTTATCTCATTTAAGTGTTATGATTGAGTCTTCATCCGTTCCAGTGCAACTAGGTGCTGCTGTCTTCTTTTGCAGAAGAGAACATTACGGCTCTCTGAGGTTAATTCACCTGTAATTATGCTGCTGTTTAACTGTAGAGTTGAGATTCCCACTCAGGAATGCCTCATTCTAGCTCATCTTAACATAACAGTTTAATCTTTATTTATGCAGTAGCTATTTTAAAAACAGATTTGTTTTCATAAACATTTAAAACTTTTAAGTAAAAGTTCAATCAGGGTTTGTTTGTTTGTTTGTTTGTTTTTTATGGACTTGACTGTAGTGCTCACGTCAGGTCAGTGGCTGTGAGGGTTTAGGAGTGAGGTGAGCAGGTGGCCTGGGTGGAGGCCAGCTCATCTGGCAAGTTCATGCCCTCCTCCATGCATATCCATGAAAGGCCTGCTTCGAACACTCTTGCTGGAATGCTATCCGGGTGTCCGTGCTAAGCTCGAGCTAGGCAGACTCCAGCTTCTGCTGGGAGCTCCACAGAAGGGGATGGGCTGGGGCAGAGGCAGAGTGTGATTCGGAGACATTTTCTTGTGCCCATGTGTCACGAGGTAGGAGAGAGACCCATAGCAGGGCCACTGTTTTGGAGCCCAAAAGTTGTCTCTACCACTAGGCTTACTGGCTAGGCAGCTGTGTGCAAGTTACTTCACCTCTCAGAGCCTGTGAGGATTCATTCTCATACCCACCAATAACACTTCTGGAAGCCCTCCTACGACCCACTATTCTGGGGGCTGGGGGTCCAGCTGTGACTGAGCGAAAGCTCTACTGTCTTGAAGTTTGCATTCTGAATGACAGTTAGCTTATCTTTCCCATCCTTGAAACAGGGATGCCAGTCTCAGTAACCTACCTCACCGGTTGTTTTGAAGAGTAAACGGGGTCCCCGACTAACACACAGCTCCGGGATCCCTCCCCAGAGATGTTTCCGCAGACGAGTCAGTACTCTCTTTCATTTCGTGGACCTTTTCCTGGAGACCTTGGCTGCCTGCAGCTGGCCTTGGTAGCTGTTCCGCGTGGGCAGTGCCCTCTTCGGCTAAGCAGAAGGGCACATGGTGTGGACGAAGCCCCTAGCACCATGCCTGGCCTGCGCTGGTCTCCCAGGACGGGTATTTTTTTTCCTCTGTTTTTTGGAAGAAGAAATAATACCATGTGGAAGCTATGAAGTAGGGGCTGGGGAGCTGAAGGTGAGGAGTGGTAGGAAGTTTAAAAAAGAAGTAAATCAACACAAATTTCCTATTCTCCCTTTTTAAAAAGTATTATGACTTCCTTCTTGTTTTTCTGACTGCAGAAGTGCTAGTTCTTCTGTTTAAACAACATAGAAATGTGTCACTTGGAAAGTGAAACCACTCCTTAACTCTACCCCCAGAAATACTGTGAAGAGTTTGATGTACATTTTCTGTGTGCGTGCTTATACTTAAAAAAAAAAAAAAAAAAAAAAAAAAAGATTTTACCTGTACAGACGTTTATTCAGCCTGCCTTTCCTTCAGATTTGGTTTGTAAGCAGAAAAGGGAAGCAAACGTCCTCTAAGACACTGGCCTGGAAAAAGTGGGTTCTGGCTGAAGATGGAGGAAGCCTTTGGAAGGGGGGCTGAGGGAGAGGGGAAATCTAGGAGGGGCAGACCTTCCCCCACCACGTGCTCTTGGAGAGAACCCACCGTCTGACTACATCCTGGCTTTCCTGACCTGGAGACGCTTTCTGCCCTTTTAATATATCAGAGAGAGGCGCCATCATAGTGGGAGGAGAGTCTGCCCGCCACTTTCG
Organism: Saccopteryx leptura; assembly: GCF_036850995.1. Classification (NCBI taxonomy): domain Eukaryota; kingdom Metazoa; phylum Chordata; class Mammalia; order Chiroptera; family Emballonuridae; genus Saccopteryx; species Saccopteryx leptura. Next base: position 96,833,091 of record NC_089505.1, on the reverse strand, counting down.
TAATTGGGCTTCTGAATATGGTGGAACTGACTTTCATTGGGTATTTTTTCTATCAGTTGTTTCACATCCTCTTAGAAGGATCTCCATACAGTTTTGGATTACTGAATTCTAAAGTTTGGCTTTTAGACTGATCAGTTTATTTACCCATGTGTGTAATGTTGCTTTATGTCAAAGAGTGCATGGTAGGGTAGATAAGGACAAATGCTGTGAACACCTGAAGTACTTAAAATATTTAAATTATAAAACTATCAGGTTGAACTGTATGAAATTGGCATTTTTGTAGGCCAAAATGATTGGTTGTTGTCAATTTTATATGGTTCAACTTAATATTTATTGTGTGCAGTTTGGATCATGGAAGGAAAAGTTACTAGTAAGTTTCATTTTTTTTATAAGTCCTTTTATTCTTTTATTTTTTTTATGCATGTAGTTTTGTGATTAGTTATGGTCCTAGGTTACCTGTAATTTATCTACCTTTTTAAAAATTCATATGACCAAACAACGAAATACCACAACATACCTATCACCATAATGACCAAAATCCAGAACGCTGACAATACCAAATGCTGACCAGGATAACAGGAATTTGCATTCTGTGCTGGTGGGAATACAAAATGGCGCAGCCATTTTGAAAGACAGTTTGGCAATTTCTTTGAAAACTAAACATATTTTACTATGTGATCCAGCAGTTGTGCTCCTTGGTATTTACCCAAATGAGCTGAAAACTTCCACATAACAACATGCACACATATGTTTTTACCAACTTTACTCATAATTGCCAAAACTTGAAATAAACTAAAATGCCCCTTAGTAGATGAGTGGATAAACAAACGGTGGTCCATCCAGACAATGGAATATTGTTCAATGCTAAAAAGAAATGAGCTGCCAAACCATGAAAAGACATGGAGGAAACTTAAATGTATAGTACTCAGTGAAGGGAGCCCATCTGAAAAGGCTACATACTGTGTGATTCCAACTGAATGAAATTCTGGGGAAGGGGAAACTGGAGACAGTAAAAAGACCAGTTAGGATAGAGGGAGGGATGAGCAGGCAGATCACGGAATTTTTAGGGCAGTAAAAGTTCTCTGTATGATACTTTGTATGGTGGATACATGTTGCTATACATTTGTCCAGATCCATAGAATGTAACCAGCAGTGAACCCTGGTTCACTGTGTATTTGGGGTGATAATGGTGTGTCAGTGTGGGTTCATCAGTTGTCAGCAAAGTACTCCAATGGTGGGGGGTGTCATAACGGAGGCTGTGCATAAGGGAGGGTGGGAGTTAATTGGGAAAACTCTGTACCTTCCACTAGTTTTGCTCTGAACCTTAAACTGCCTTAAAAAGTAGTCTATTGGTTGTGGCCAGATGGCTCGGTTGGTTAGAGCATTGTCCCGAAGCGTAGAGGTTGTCAGTTCGATCCCTGGTCAGGGCACATACAGGGACAGATTGATGTTCCTCTTGCTCTCCCTCTCTCTCTTTTTCTCTTTCCCTTCCCCCCGCCTCTCCTTTCCTCTCTCTAAAATCAATAAACATTAAAAAAGTCAAGTTTATTAAAAATAATTTATATGACCTAAGACTTTTTCCCATTACTAAGAAGTCTCCCATCATCCCTTAACGGCTGCTCAGTACTCCATGGAGAAGATGGTAGACACAGCAGTAGTGCCCCGATGTTCCTTCTTTACATCACTTCCCACTTTTTGCATTATAAACAGTGTCACAGTGACTGGTTCTTTATGCAGTTTTTCTTGTATTTGGGTTCTCTTGTAAGATGGACTCCCAGGATCAATATTACTGTGTCAGAGTATGGACACTTGGACAACTCTCGACCAAGTATTTTTTCCAAAAATTTTTTCCAAAGAGTCATGTCATGTCTTAATACCACCAGCAATACAAGTGTGCTTTTATTGTCTCTTTGTCAACCTTGAGTGGTTTTCTCCCCCAATTTATAATCTAATAGATTATAAATAGTACCTTATTTTTCATTTGTAGATTAACAGAGTCGAATATTTTTGTCCACATGTGTTTGCTAGTTTCACTGTCGGTCATTTCTCCTCACCTTTGAGCCATGTCCCAAATCAGAGAGTTGTCAGTAAGTAGTATTGTAGGAGCAGAGCTCTCCAAGTGCATGCGGTGGATTACACGGTGCCCTCAGAGTCATTGTTTGGGGAATTAGGGGTGCCTAATTAGTGCGGATCAAGGCAGGAAGCAAGTGCTGTGGGCCTTGTCTGCAGTCCCTGGGGCTCCGTGCTGATCTCTGTGCCATCTTCTTCCTTCAGCTGTTCCTTGAGCTCAGCTGAAATTTGATCACTCTACAATATGGTTAAGGGGCCTAATTAGCCATAAACCTCAGGAAATTTGAAAATTAAAGAGTCCATTAATCCCAACGCCCCTCCCTTTGTGAATGGCTCTAATTCCTTTTGGTTTGCTTGATTTTCCTGCAGTGCTTTAGTTCCAACAAGACTTGGATAGAGTGACAGCCTTTTTGCTGGAACTTCTTGCCTTTCTGGGGTTAAAGGTACCCTTTAAGCTGCCCCTCCTCTCCTCTTCCTCCCACTGAACTAATCTCTTAAATAATAGCATGGAATGCTGGTCACTATTCCATTTCCTGGATGAAAATCCTCAAGTGTCTTAAGGTGAGTATAATGGCCCTTGTTAGGGACTCCTACCATCTTAGGACCTAGAGCAACAAAGATGACCTGTGTACCTCTCACTGAAGTTGCATTTCAGACTAAGCACCCCCATTCCTTCTCCCTTTAAAATGTTAGTGGTCTTTTTGATGCCTGGGGTCTCAGCAGTTCTTGTCCTAGACTGCCCTGTTTCCCCTTTCCAAGTGAAATGTTCAAGGTTTGAGGTTGTCATTGGGTTGGATGGGCGTGAGCTGGAGTCCCTCTCTCTGTACAGTGCAGTGGGGCATGGGTCAGGGTGGTTGTGCATTCCACCCAAGGCCATTCGTTTGTGCACGTCTAAGGGAACTCCAGACCGGGACTGTGGGAAGCTGTACTGCATGCAAGCCTTTGTGTGAAACTGGAGGTGAATCTCGTGTGTGTGGGTTCTTTTTTTTTTTTACTAGTTTCCTATAGAATACCTGATCCTGCCTTGGATTTGCAGCTGATCCTCGACTGAGAGGTTTTATTAGTATTCAGAGATTATTTTTGTATTTCTTTTGTTAAAGCTTTTTCTTCTCCAACTTGTTTCATTTTCTGTAGCAGCAGATTGTTGGTTGCTTGTAAGATTATGAACCTTGCATAGAATGCAGGAAATTAGTCTTCTCATGTATATAACTTGCTCAGAAAATGTGACGACCCTGTGACTTGGGAAGAAAGTAGGTGGTAGCCTACGGGGTGCTAGACATGGCCGTGGATCTGAGTCAGCCAGCCCTTTTAGAAGGATTTAAGATGAGCAGCACTTCTGGGCATTGGGGCTCTTGTCTCTCCACAGCTCCTCAGTGACTTCTGTAGAACAGGGCTGCGACTCCCAAGGCCCACTGTGCAAGTAGATGACACAAGTGAACTGGTCAGTCCAGAGAGACCCCACATGTGGCAGGGCTGTGCCAGACAGGAGGGCATGGGCCATGGGTGGGTGTTCTACTTGTCCTGAACCGTCATGTATTACAGGTCAGTTACACCGTGGGTGATGAAGATAAATTGTCCCAAACAGTAACATGGGGATCAGTGAGGGCTTCCTGCTTGTCTGGACTCAGTTACCTGCATGGCAGACTCCTCAGGTAGCTCAAAGAGGTCCTCTCAAATCAGCCTCTTTTAGAGAATAGGGTTTAATTTTTGAGTTAAAAGATTGCAATGGAAACAGACTGTCCTCCAGTCTTTGATGCTCGAAGCCATTGGGGATCCCGCGGGCCCTGCTTAGCAGTTATTGGTGTTGAATGCTTTCCTTACCATTCTCCAATCTCTCTAATCCCTCCCATCCCATTAGCATGTACTCAGCACAACTCCAACTTTTCATATTTCTTAGATGGCCACCTTTGTTTCCTCTTCACCTGGGCACCCGGACAGGAGGCATTAATCGTCTCCATCTGTCCTCAGTCATGGGAGCCTGCCTGTTCCTTCCTCTGGACCAGACCCCTGTAATTGGCTCTCAAGGCTTGAGCTGTCAGCCCCTCTGGGCCCTCTGTTTCCTGGCTGCTTGGTCTGCAGTTTGGCTTCCTCTTTTCAGTATGGTTCTGTGAATTCACAGTTTGAACTCACCCACTCAGCCCCTCCTCTTCCCCTTGACCAAGAGTTTATCTTTTTTTCTATGGTTTTTGCTGACGTAGGCGGGTTCTCGTCAGAGGAGCTTGAAGCTGTGGTGGGGTGCTTTCAGACATCACTGCGGAGAACGGTGCTTTTCTCCAGAACGGTTCTGCAGGTGCCTTCCCGCCTCGAACCTCCACTCCTTGAATGAGTACTTTTAAGTCATTTGGAGAAAATTGTGACAGCTTTCTGAAATGCGTTCTTGAAGCTTTTCCCGTTACGGTAAAGAGTGCAGGTTTGCAGTCTGACAGTGTGGCTTCCCTGCCTAGCTGCTGTGTGGCCTGGGACAAGTTCCCCCAAATCACTGAGTCTCTCAAGGTTAAAAGGATCAAAGGAAGATTGTGAGTAAATGTGTAACAGAAAACAATAGTATAGTACGGTAGTTGTTTGTGGTCACATATACCTTTCTAAAATAAAAGCAGTAGGGAACTTCCTCTAAATGTCATTTGTTCAACCTCCTATGGAAAAGAGTTTTTAAAAATGAGGGTGTAGCTATCTTAGGGAGCAGTAGGTGACCTGATAGGACAGACTTGCTCTTTGCGGGTACATCTGCTGTGGCCAGTGCTTCAGGAGTCTTCCCACCCTGCGAGTGCCGATGTGAGTTGTAAACACATAGAGGGACCCCCAGTCTTGCCTGTATTTTATGCAGCTTTCCTCACCAGGGTTTCCCTATTTCTTCTTTATTTCTAAGCTTCTGTCCAGAGCCTCCTATGAGAGTGCCTCACCCTGCTCTCCAGGAGTCCTCGTTCGCTGTGGGGGACAAATCTGTAACCAGTAAAGCAACAAAGGGTACACACTTCTTGGTCAGCAGTGCAGACATTAGTGCCAGCTGCCTGGGTTTGAATCCCACCCAGTCCTGATGTCTCCCTTTGTTTCTCCCAGTCCTCATCTGTAAGATGCGAATAGGCTGCTTGTTCGGGAGATGAGTTAATGCATCTCGTGTGCTGCTTTAGCTGCCTGGCTCCCAGGAGGGGCTCAGTAATTGTTGGCTGTTAACATTGTTAGCAGCATTGATTGAGCGAATATTAACCCATATGGCGAACAACACGAAGTTCCTGTTTTCTTAAGACCAGACAAATCATGAACCTGAGCGTTTGCAATAATATGTGCTATGAAGAAACAAAGCAGGGTGATGTGCACGGACCTCAGAGGAGGGGAAGGTCCCCGCGATGGGCCCGTCCAGGTGAGATGCGACTGCTGGGAGGGAGCCAGCACAGGGAAGCCTGTGGAGGGGGACATATGGCACAAGTCCTGAGGTGGAGGGACAGAAAGCAGGGTCTCTGGTGAGTGAGGCGCCACGTCAAGCTGCCAGGGTCGGCAGGGCCAGATTACGCCTTGTGCAACAGGTTTTGTTCTCACAGCAACAAAAACCTGTAAGTTTTAAGCAGGGAAATACTGTGATTTTATTTACGTTAAAAAAGGTTATTTCAACTGCTGTGCAGTTAAAGGATTACAAGATGCTAGGGTGGAGGCAGTGGGGAGTAGTTGGGAGGTCCAGTGAGAGAAGGTGGTGTGGTGGAAGTGGACAGAACTGGGGTATGTTGAGTCACAGGACTTGTAAGTTCAATACTGATTTCAATCAGAAGGTGCCAGGGTGTTTGTTTGCAGTTGAGTGATGTTCACCCACAAGAACAGTCACCGTGAGGCCTCCGAGTGTGGACATTCCAACTCCACATCCAGTGGTCTTCCCACACTGCTCTGAGACTGTGACCAGCCTCACTGTTCCTGTGATGGGGGAAGGCCTGCTCAGGACCAGGAGCCAGCTTGCAGCCCCTTCTTCTCAATGTATTCCATGAGTAGTTATTCTCTGACCATGGCTTAAACACTGTGCCAGACTCTGGGCATACAGAGGTGACCAAGAAGAACATCACCCTTGCTCTCCTAGCTTAGAGGAGGTGGACAGTAAACAAATGGTCATGGTTCCCAGAGGGAGGTATGCTGCCACGGGGTGCCTCAATCCAAGGGGGTTTGACATAGAGATGGTCAGGTAGGGTTAGGCTTGAGCTGAGGGAATAGCAGCCCAAGTAGAGGAACAGGATGGGAAAAACCCTGTGGCAGGGGCCCGAAAGAAGACAATGGGGCGAAGGATCAGGGTGGGAAATGGAAATGGAGAGGCATTCGGGACCTTCCTGCTGGGCTCCAGTGTGGGTTTTGTCTTTAGCCTAGGTCCTGGAAGCCTTTGAAGGTGTAAGCAATGAGGGGTGATCAGGTTTGAGTCTTGAAAAGGTTGCTCTGACCCAGGTGTGGAGAAGGGAAAGGGCTGGGGCAGGTATGGGGTCAATCAGAAGACGACTCTGGTGGACGAGGGGAGACAAGATGGTAGCTTGGGGGGAAGGTTGGAATTGGGGTGGAGAGAAATAATAAAATCGTAAATTAAAATACTTCATGGCATCATTACTGGCACATAGTAAATGCTCAGTAAATAGCTATTATCCACATGTAATTGATAGGTTTTGGTGGGTGAAAAACCCTGAGATTGGTTTTGGATATGTTGAGGCCTAGTACTTCTGGGTCATCCAGAGAAGTGGAAGCAGTAATAACTAGATGATTTGGGTTCAAATTGTCCTGTGCAGAAATGTGCTCACCTGGTAGTCCCAGCCTTGTCAGTGAGTCGCCATATGACACTGGGACCAATGACCTCCCAGAGCCTCTGCTTCTTCTTCTGTATAGTGGGGATGGTATTATCTACCTTACCCTCTCTCTGAGAGCCCAGAAACTCCTGTGGAAGCACTTTGTAGGCTCTTAAGTGCTACACACATGTAGGGTGATATTAGTATTATTTTTTCTGTGTCTGTTGTTATATGTTTCTCTTTTTCCTTCCACCACATATTAGTTGATGTCAAGAAAAAAGCTTTCTGGATCCTGACCAGTGGCGCAGTGGATAAAGTGTTGTCCTGGAGCGCCAAAGTCGCTGGCTCGATCCTGGGGTCGCGGCTTGATCCCAAGAGCTCCAGCTCAACCCCAAGGTTGCTGGTTCCATCCCTGGTCAGGACACATATGGGAAGCAAATCAGTGGTGCACAACGATGTGGAATGAGTTGATACTTCTCCCTCTCTTCCTGCTTCTCCCTCCCTCTACTTCCCTCCCTTTCTCTCTTCTTCCCTTCCTCCCTTCCTCCTTTCCTCAAAGTTTTCCTGTTTTGCCAGTTACAGGAACATGTACTTCTTTCACTCTTTCAGACTTCTCATGTGCCACCTGTGGCAGTTCTTTTTCTCTCATCCATTGTCTTCTTTCCCCTGTTCCTCTCTGCTTTCTGTCCTCACTACTCCCCTTCCTTGTGCCAGGATTCAGTACCCAGAACCCATAGTGGGTTCTCCGTGGGAACTCATGCTGATTCTGTGGGCTCTCTGAGCAATTCAACTGCTGAGGTTGATGAGTTCTTGGGTTAAAATGCTGTTAAGGCCCTGCAGCAAAATAGGAACAGCTGGTAATAATGAGAGGAACAATAACAGTTCCTCCCCAGAGCTGATTTGGTGCATGTCAGTTTGCCCTGCACTGTGACACTTACTGGGCAATGATAACTTTTGCATACTTTCTAATTTAGTGGTCTTTCCTTGGCATCAGATGAGAGCAGTCCTAGCATGCAGGAATAAGTCATGTAATAGCAGAGATAATTCTTACAAATAATAAACATCCCTTTATATTATTCCAAAGACAAACATTGGTGGTGGTGTCATTGGGGTTTTTCATAACCTTTTGTGGACTCTGGACTGGTCTTTTGCAAAGCAAATGTGGTGTCTGCATTTTAGGTACTTTTTCTCCCCAACTCCTTTATACTTCAGAAGTATAAGGTTTTCCAACACAAGCCTAAACATCAGCTGACGTTGCAAATGTGTGAGAGGATAGTTTTCACAGTTTGGCTTCCGAGGTTCTTGTGCAGAGTTTATCTTTTTCTGGATTCAGTTTTGTTGTTTGTGAAATGATAGGGTGAACCTTGACCATCTCCACATGCTCTTCCTCCTCCTGCCTCAAGATGGATCCGGTCGGGGCAGCATCTGCTCTTATAAAAACACTCCTGAGGTGCCCAGTAAGTAAAATGGACATTTTGTGTATCAGGTCCACACCCTAAGGGAGCATATGATGAACTTTGTTATTTTAAAAAGTAGGCCCTGGCCGGTTGGCTCAGCGGTAGAGCGTAGGCCTGGCGTGCGGGGGACCCGGGTTCGATTCCCGGCCAGGGCACATAGGAGAAGCGCTCATTTGCTTCTCCACCCCCGCCCCCCTTCCTCTCTGTCTCTCTCTTCCCCTCCCGCAGCCAAGGCTCCGTTGGTGCAAAGATGGCCCGGGCGCTGGGGATGGCTCCTTTGCCTCTGCCCCAGGCGCTAGAGTGGCTCTGGTCGCGACAGAGCGATGCCCTGGAGGGGCAGAGCATCGCCCCTGGTGGGCGTGCCGGGTGAATCCCGGTCGGGCGCATGCGGGAGTCTGTCTGACTGTCTCTCCCCGTTTCCAGCTTCAAGAAAGATAAAAAAAAAAAAAAAAAGTAAAGAGTTCTTCTGATTAACCCTTGCAGGAAGTCTGTTTGGGGGATTGGGAAGGGACTAGAATGCTCATACATTTGGTTCCCTAAAGCGGGCCCACCTCTGCTGGTGGGGCAGGAGGCAGCATCAGAACCTGGTTCTGCTTCGCAAATGGACGCTTGTTCTCCACTGGTCCATCCTGTAATCCACAGCAGTGCCCTCGCTTAGCCAGCTAGCCTCCCACAGTGGCACTTTTCTGTCCTGTTTGGGACGACTGGCAGAGTGCATATTTAAGACCACCGTACCACAGTCTTTTCTCTTGAATTCAGTGCTGGAAAGTAGACTGCTCTGTGTGTGCTTCAGGAGGGGAGGGCTGACGCTTGCTCCCAAGATGGGCAGCATCAATTTGACTGTGAACTTGGACTGAATTAAACAGTGGAGGGATAATTGAACCAGGTTGGTCAGGTTTGGAGTGTGAACAGAGATACTGAGAACGCCACTGGAATCATTTCCTTGTGAGGCGTGCTCCCTTCTCCCTGAACACTAAGGAGTCTGAGTTCGTTGAAAGGAAGGGGGGTGGCCTAGAAAGAGGGTGATGGTGATAGGAAGCCCCAAGGTGGTGTATACACTGCCTTCACCTGAAACTTGGTTTTTAAAGGAAGTGGGGATCAAGGAAAGAACGTGGGCTCCGGAGTTGGGCAACCTGGGTTTGAATCTTGGGTTGGCCTCTCCAGGCTCAGGACAAGCTCTTGGACTTCATTTTCCTCCTTTCACCCACCAGGGTGTTAGAGTTGCCTCAGTATGTGTTACATGCCTAGTAGGGGGGAGAGGCATCAAAAATGGTAGCTGTTGTTACTACGATTGGCGTCTGTAGCCCCTGGAAAGGATGTAATTGTTTTGATGCAAATTTTGTGCCAGGAGCTCTGCCTCTGCTCTCACTTCATCCTGCCACTCTCTGAGGTTGGGAGGTGGTGTTCCCATTTCCTAGGTGAAGGAACCCGTCTGGTGGTGCTCCTGGGATGTCAGTAACTTGTGGGAAGGTTGCATTAGAGCTGCCAGGGACCAATCACTGCAAATCCCTCGTTCCAGCTCACTGAATGGCTTTCTTTAGGGACTTGAAAATGATAATCATGGTCTCTTTTCTGATTTTGTAAATTGTAGGAAATTAACAAAGTATAAAAAATAATTACCTTGATTTCACTGTTTAGATAGAACATTTGTTATTTTTGGAGTCTTTCTCGCTGGCCTTTTATCACTGTAATTTAACTTTATGGTGAGTGAATAGATACTGTTAGGTATATATTAGGTTGTGTCATACTGTATTATATTATGGGTGGCCATACATCATGGCAGTTGGAAACATGGCTCTGGGGGTTCACAGTCCAGCTCCATCACTTCCTGGCTTTGTGATCTCAGTAAGTTCCTTAACCTCTCTGTGTCTCAGTCCTGCCATCTCTGATACAAGGTTTTTGTTATTTTGTGTGTGGTTTTGTTTTTTAAGATTTTATAGAGAGAAGAGGGGGCACGAAATGAGAAGTATCAACTCACAATTGCCTCACTTTAGTTGTTCATTGATTGCTTTTCATATCAGGCAAGCCCAGGGTTTTGAACCAGCAACTTCAGTGTTCCAGGTCAGTGCTCTATCCACTGCACCACCACAAGCCAGACTGATATAGGTTTAATAATAGAAGCTACCTGTCCTGGCTGGGTAGCTCAGTTGGCTAGAGCATCATCCGATCCCCGGTCGGGGCACATAACAGGAATCAACCAATGAATGCATAAATAAGTGACATAACAAATTGATGTTTCTCTCACTCTCTCTCTTCTTCTCTACTTAAATTTAAAAAAATAGTAATAGAAACTATCGTAAAGACACGTTATGAGGATCGACTGAGGTAACTAACACTTGTAAAAGCACTTAGAACAGTGTCTGGAGCACAGAAAACCCTTTGTCGGCCTGTTTATTATAATTGTAATCATCATTTTTGTATATTGTTATTGTTTTCTCTATAAACCTGATTTTAGCTGTTTTGTAATATTACATTGTGCAGACATACCGTAATTCACATTGACACCTTGCTTATTCTTTCATTATCTTGAGAGTGCAGGGAGCAGTTTGGAGCTAGGGTCCAGTACACTGGTGTCTTCGGGGTGAGACAGAGTGCAGGACATTTCAGCATCCTCTCCGTTTTCTCCGCTCCAGTCCGGACTTTGAGACCCATCTTGTCAGAACAGTGCATTGCTTTTTCTTGGCTGTCATCAGATTTTCAAGCATCAAGACCCCACTTTGTTCCTTTACCCCTGATTCCGGCTTTGGGAAGTGTGGCCTTTCAGTCCTGCTCTGTGAGACAAGTGCACTTTGTGCCCATCAGCCTTGCATCAACTCCCGGGGTCAGGAGGTTTGTGGCCGTGGAGCTGCTGGGGTTTCATCTGCAAATGAAAACCACCTGGCCAGCTGCTCAGGTCGGATGGGAGCCAGATGGGAGAAGTCAGGAGGGGGCACTGGGCAGCCTGGAGCAGCGTCCCAGTGTCATGTCATCTCTCCACGCCCTGGGCCTCTTCAGCTTTTAACCCATTGTCTCCTCTGGTGTCCAGATAGTTCCAGGATACAGGGTTCTCCCTCTCAGGCCAGGGCAGCCGAAGAGAAGTGACCCAGAACGTAGAGAGGTGACATGCATGTCAGATCTGACAGAAGAAGAGGAGCAGCAGGTGGCTGAGTGACTATTAGGATGGCAACCTTAACTGTCGTGGTGAAGGGAGATGGTAGGGAAAGTAAGTAGCAAAGTTAGAAGGGTCCACACGGCACACATAGGGAGGTTCTGGATGTGAGCAAGGCCAGTGATTCAACTGAGACACACAAAGCCCCCCCCCCCCCCCCGCCCCGAAATGTGTTGGTTGGCTAAGTGACAGCTTGTTGCACTTAGTAGGGAGGAAGGTTGATTAGGTCACCAGGCAACTTCTAAGGTGAATCATTTGCAGTTGAATGGAGGAAACAAAACTGTCATAGGTAACAGGTGGCAGAGCACCATCTTTCTTTGGTCCAAATTGTCACCACTGCTACCAGGTTTTGATTGTGGTTCAGAGAGGGGAAAATTTGGGAGTGTTTAGCTCTAGTCTTTGTAGATGAAGGAGGTTGCTGGAATGAGAAGTAAGTAATGTATTCACTTCAGTTTCTAAATACTCTTCAACTTGGGGCAATAAAAGTAGAAAAATATTAAATACCCAATAGAGTGGGAGAAGGGAGGAGAGCAGCCATTCAAATTGATTTACAACCAAGAGTAAAAGTTCTGCTTTGAAAGGGAAAACCCCTGCACAGGTGGAAAGTACCAGGAGAGAAAGTCAGCATCCTGAATATTGATGTACTTGCACCTTCGGAGCCGCCCTAGTGTTCCAGGCCAGCCGCAGCCTGCCCTGCCTGCTGCGTGAGTGGCAAACAGGCTCGGCCTCCCCATCCCTGGAGACCATGGCCTCTCCCGCTATGGCCAGCTGTGAGCACCTCTGCCTCCCAACACACACACCGTGCCTGGGAGGCGCTCGTGCGCCCCACCTCCTCCAGGCAGAGGAGTTTGCCCAGCATCCTCTATGTTAGCTTTGTCTCCACCCTTTTCCCCACATTGAAGAAAGCTTATTAGAATACAGGTGTCAGTCGTTATTACAGAGCTACCAGTGAATCTGTTCTAATTCTAAACTACAATTAGTTGCAAATAGGTTATGTGGCACTAGCTTATAGTGTGGCACAGCATTCTAGAGGAGCAGAGGGCTGTGAGCTCCCGGCGCTATGTTCACCTGGGCCAGTTAGCTGTGTGCCCTCCTCTCCCAGTTCTCAGCCGAGTTCTGGCTGGACTGCTCCGACCTTGAGCTTGGGGTGGCATCCCTGGGCACGTCTATTAAATTAACCTGTTAGCTAAAAATCATTTAGTTGGATTGCTACGTCCACAAAATACCCTTAGGAAGGCACAAAGATTTGTGATTCCAGCCTCCCTTTTAGGCGATAATTGGGTATCCTCAACAATTAGGTCTGCTCCTGCTCAGTGACTGTCTAGGCTGTTTTACATTCCTCAATATTTTTCTTTCCCACGTTAAAACAAAGCAGCTCCGGACAACTACAAAATCCTTATCTCCCAAAGGGTGATAGAAGATGAACGTGCTCCCTGCAGGGACTACTCAGTGAGGGCTGGGAGAAGTGGCACACCTCCTGGGGGCTACCATGATCCCCTGTGTGGCAGTTGTCATTTTCTGATCATGGGGTTGTAATTGAGAAAGCATATTCAGAATTAGAATATTATGTCTGGAAAATTAAGTGAAACCTGGTTTTTACACAATACAAATGCTAGAGGCTAAGGTTAATAAAATCCAATTGGCAGATAGATTTTTAGAGATTGAGAAATATTTTTATAAAAAATTTGGAGAGTTCTAGAAAATAGAGAAAAGGAGGAGAAGAATCCCTTTATCTTCCTACTCAAATAAATACATTGTTACATTTTCATAGATATTGTTTCTCTAGGATTTGGGCATTTTTTCTTAGTTGAGATTAATATTTTATATCCAGTTTTGCTATTTTAACATGATAGATCAGGGGTCCCCAAACTTTTTACACAGGGGGCCAGTCCACTGTCCCTTAGGCCGTTGGAGGGCCGGACTATAAAAAAACTATGAACAAATTCCCTATGCACACTGCACATATCTTATTTTAAAGTAAAAAAACAAAATGGGAACAAATACAATATTTAAAATAAAGAACAAGTAAATTTAAATCAACAAACTGACCAGTATTTCAATAGGAACTATGGGCCTGCTTTTGGCTAATGAGATGGTCAATGTCCAGTTCCATATTTGTCACTGCTAGCTGTAACAGGTGATATGACGCGCTTCCGGAGCCGTGATGCGTGCATCTCGCGTCACCGGAAGTAGTACTTTACGTGAGCAACACTGTGCTTTGCGGCACCGCCACATACAGTACTCCAGGAGCACAGCATCCGCATCCTGTGCTCCTCTCACTGACCACCAATGAAAGAGGTGCCCCTTCTGGAAGTGCGGCGGGCCGGATAAATGGCCTCAGGGGACCACATGCGGCCTGCGGGCTGTAGTTTGGGAACCCCTGTGATAGATAACTTTCCCCTGTTTTTAAGGACACCCTGTGCAACCATAAAACTATTTGCTCATTTCCTGTTGTTGGGGAGGTATTTCCAATGTTCTGTAGCACAAGTGGGCACCTTTGTGCATACATTTGAGTGATTTCTTTAGGGTGGGTTCCTAGAAGGGTATGAACACTTTAAAAGCTTCTGATATACTGATGCCAATTACTTTCTAAGAGAATTGTACCCATTTACACCCTTACAGACATCCAGACTGCTTTTCTTTTTTTTTTTTTTTTTCTCATTTTTTTTTGCATTTTTCTGAAGCTGGAAACAGGGAGAGACAGTCAGACAGACTCCTGCATGCGCCCGGCCGGGATCTACCCGGCACGCCCACCAGGGGCGAAGCTCTGCCCACCAGGGGTCGATGCTCTGCCCATCCTGGGCGTCGCCATGTTGCGACCAGAGCCACTCTAGCACCTGGGGCAGAGGCAAAGGAGCCATCCCCAGCGCCCGGGCCATCTTTGCTCCAGTGGAGCCTTGGCTGCGGGAGGGGAAGAGAGAGACAGAGAGGAAGGCGTGGCAGAGGGGTGGAGAAGCAAATGGGCGCTTCTCCTGTGTGCCCTGGCCGGGAATCGAACCCGGGTCCTCCGCACGCTAGGCCGACGCTCTACCGCTGAGCCAACCGGCCAGGGCCAGACTGCTTTTCTATTCTGTAGTCATTGTGCATTTTATGAAATACCTCATCTGTTCCCCTTCTCTTCCAGATGGCTCGTTGTCATCTGGTTCATTTTAACTCTGGCCCATTTCTTTCCACCTTTGAGTACCTCCAGGGAGTAGCTTCTTACCACTGGTGGCTTTAAAGTTTCTGTTGACTGAGAACCTCGTTCTGGGTTTTCCTGCCTACGTTGCACCTGAACTTAGGGCACTTGGACCAGTGCTCTGTCTCCTCTGCCACTTGTCTTTGGGGCCAGACTGGTCAGTGCTTTCCTGTGTCCTGTGTCTACTGGAACTGCCCCCCCCACACACACACACACTCACGTTACCTGGTGAGCTTCTCCATGCAGGCAGATAGCTTCCTCTGTTCCTGCCACATGGTCTTCCATGTGCGCTTGAGAAAAGCAGCCCAGGACCCGGGGCTGCCTCCCAGCCCAGCCGCCCAGACTGCCAGTGCTCGAGTCTGGCACTGTTGTCTTTGGGCTTTCAGTTGCTTTGCAGAGGTCTGATTGACATCTCAGAAAACTCCCTGGTTTTAAATGTATGATTCAATTTTGTAAGCATTTGAGTGAATTTGCAGTCCTGGAGCCTTCTCCGCGGCCCTTCGAACAGCATCTTCCTCGCCCTGAAGGCTCCTGGCGCCTGTTTGCTGTTCCTCCAGGTCCCCACCTTCTGGACAGATACAGGAAATAGATAGGAATCATACAGGTTGGTATTTAAAGAAATTATTTTATTCTAAAATAATGCTTGTTGGAAAACATCTCTGGAATAATGGGAGCCAAATTATTAGCAGTGGTTACCTTTGGGGAGGTAGTTACTTCTTGGTGGTGGGATCATAGGGGGACTTGGTGTCGTGCTTGAGTTCGGGACAGAGAGCCTGCATTACGTTTATATCAGAAGAAAAGGGAAAGGGGCAACGGTACATGTTTCATTTGTGGAAAATACAAAGAAAAGTATCAGGAGGATACTTTAGGGAAAAACACTAAAAATTTCCCCTCTCATACATAAAATCACTCATTTTGTGGGTTTTTTTTCCAGTCTGAACATATTTTTAAAATACAGCTTTCAAACTTTAAATTTTGCATCCTGCTTTTTCTTACTGGCATCACATAAGTCTTTTTCTCATTTAAATCACCTTTGCAAGCTTCCTGTTAATGACTGTGCAGTGTCATCTTAGTGCCGTACCGTAGTTTACTTATCCTGAGTATTAAGGTTGTTTTTACTGTTTGCTACCATAAATAATGTTGACATGCATGTCTGTGTAAAAGCTTTCTGTAAGAACTTTGCAGAATTCTGGGCCGGAGGATTTGTACCTGAAAAACATCCCCCCCCCCCCCCCAATTTGAAACTTTTTCCTGCAAAATTGCTTTCTAGATACCTTCTCTGAATGTCACCTACTTTTTGCAAGTGCATACTTTCGCCCAGATCAGTTCTAGATTTCCGGCAGATGGCTCCTTTATGTCAGGTTGAGGTGTGAGGTGGGGAGTGGCAGGGAAGTGAGTGCAAAAGCCAACCTAAGCCCTATGAAGACAGCAATGCCCTGAGGAGCCAGAGTGCAGTTATTTTAGCAAAATCTTAGATTTATGACCTAGACAGGTGTAGGCATGTTCTATACTCTGAAAATAATCACTTTTTGTCTGTCTGCCGTTTTCAGGAAAGGTTATTTTATGTGATTGATGGGAGGGCAGCTGCACCTGTGAGACCTCGGTTCCGGGTGTTGGAAACACTGTGCGGGCAGCCCTGGGGGAGGGGCGTGCAGGCTACAGGAGAGACGGGTTGAGGATGTTTACACATATGTCCCTTTCCAACCGGACACTCTTGCCAAAGTTTATCGGTGATCAAAAATCTGGACAGAGTTATTCAACCTTGGATATTTGGGGGGCCAGAGGGGCCTGTGAGCCCACTAAATATCCAAATTTTTGTATGTGTGTGCATTTCTCTGTGGAGTGGGTCTGTAGCTTTCATCACGTTAGCTCTGGCCTCACAGGGTAGGAACTGTTAACTACCCCTAGAGGGTTTTGTGCCTTACTTAAAGAGAAAGGCCACCTGGTCACATTCCAGTTGGCAGCCACCACACACCCACTTTGTGGTCTTGGTCAGGTGGCCCAGTCTCTGGGCCTCAGTTTCCTCATTCAAGAAGGGCTAGATACCCTATAGGCACTCAGATTTACATCCAAAATATTTGAATTTTGTTGATTTTAGTAAGGTGACCAACTTTTTTACATAGAAAAGGAGGACGAAAATAAATTGAACAATATCATAAATAAAAGAAACATTTTATTTATTGCAACAGTAATACTATAATGTGTTAAATGCATAATAAAAACATTTGTAATATTTTAATTGTAATTATGCTTACATGCCTATTAATTTTTAATAATAACTGTAAGAAAAAAGTACTCATTTAGATACAAATATGTCATATCACATGCAATGGATCAACTCTGCATCGATTGAATAATTGAATATGGACATTTACAGATTAGTCTTCCAGTATCAAAAAGGAAGACATGTAGGAGGGCACTTTTCGAGGGAGGACAACTTACAAAAGGACTTTGCTCCCTAAAGGAGGACGATTGGTCACCTTAATTTTAGAGAAAGGGAGAGGGAGAGAGAGAAAAACATCAGTTTGTTTTTCCACTTAATGGTGCATTCATCGGTGCTTCTTGCATGTGCCCTGACCAGGGATCGAACTTGCAACCTTGGCGTATCAGGATGACACTCTAACCCAGTGGTCCCCAACCCCTGGGCCACGAACTGGTACCGGTCCATGGGCCATTTGGTACCAGTCCGCAGAGGAAGAATAAATAACTTACATTATTTCCGTTTTATTTATATTTAAGTCGGAACGATGTTTTGTTTTTTTTTAAAAATGACCAGATTCCCTCTGTTACATCTGTCTAAGACTCACTCTTGACCCTTGTCTTGGTCACGTGATACATTTATCCGTCCCACCCTAAAAGCCTGTCTGTGAAAATATTTTCTGACATTAAACCGGTCCGTGGCCCAAAAAAGGTTGGGGACCACTGCTCTAACCCACTGAGCTACCTGGCTGGGGTAAAATTAAATGAATTTTGGCTTATGTGGTTTTGAAAGGCAGCCATGGATCAGAAACTGACCTGAGCGGCCTTGTATCTATTTCCTAACAGCTGAGCCCTGAGTAAGGTGATGTTAATGTGGTTCTATTATACAGTGTATTATTTATTTTTAAACAGCATGAGTTTTTAAAAATCCTTTTTTAAAAACGTAAGACATACTCATTATACAGGAGGGTTTGATTATTTTAAGTGTTTTGGGGGGTGTGGGTGAGGGGAAGGTATGAAATCAAACCAGTACTAAGCATCCACATGCTTACACCCTCTGTGCCCTGAGTTATTTGAATGAATGCAAATAACTAAGGTTCTTTTAGTGCAGTTGGTGTAAGGGCCACACAAAGGAGCTGTAGTTTTATGGTGTGCAGAAGGCAGCCAAACTAAGCCAGAAGCCACGGAACTTTCCTAAAAACAACCCAGGACTGGAGACTCTACAGTGCCTGGTGGCATCTCCGAGGAAAGCAGAGCTTTCCAGTGCGAGGCTTTCTGGTGATTTTTGAGGGTGCCATGCCTTTTCAGTCTGTTAAAGCACCGGGCTGCTGCGAGGCTTCATTTGGGGCTGCCTTCGCTCCTTCCCTTCCAGGGGCTTCCCCGGACCATTGCCTAATGTCCAGTAAACACTGTATTCATACAGGCCTTGAAGCCTGGCTTAGATGAGGCTTAGTGCAAAGGAGTGTCTTTTTAAAATAATTTTTAAAAATTTTTATTTGATTTTAGCCAGAGAGGAAAACAGACAGGAACATCAATCTGTCTGTGCCCTGACCGGGGATTGAACTGGAAACCTCTCTGCTTCGGCCAGTGCTCTAGCCAGTGCAGCTATCTGGCCAGGGTGAGAGAGTGTTGATTTAAATTAAAAAAAAAAAACTTTATGGAAAATTTCAAGCAGGTAATATGATGAGCCCCATTTACCTATCAACATGGCCAATCTTGTTTCTTCTATACCTGCCCACTCCACCTTGCCCCAGCTTGAATCAGATCTTCTGGTTTAATTTTAATGAGCAGTCTGGGTCTCTCGATTCTGGGAACAGAATTCTCCTAAACTCTGTACCAAGATCTAAACAAGTGGGATTGTTGGCTTTTGTTTTTGAAAACTGTTCATTTAGAAATGCTTTATCCTCTTTTTAATGATTAAAAAAACAAAGCTTGCGTATTAGCATTGGAAATCCCAAAGTTCAAAGACTAAAGCCCCTTTGTAATTCCAGCATCTGGAGCTGTCTACTGTGATGAGTTGGAAGGGCTCCTGTGGATACTCCTTGTGTGCTTTGGTGCAACGGGGGTGGGGGTGGGGGTTGGGGGGTGGGGGGAGTGGTGGCTGTTTTCCTTCTTCTGTTCTGGGTCCTTCCCCATCAAGCCACCCCCCACCCAGTGTCACCATGGCCTCTGCCTAGGGAGGGTATGAAGTGGTTCTCTCTTTAGTTCTAGAGTTCTGAGTGTGTTGGTGACACATTGGGTGTATATTGTGAAAAGGGGTGAATGTGCACATCACCACGCTCCAATCAGTGGCTTGTTCTTTATAGGCATGCTGCGTGCTCAGTGAAGTTAAATGAATGTGCTCTGCCCACTCCCACCGGGCCAGCGGGACCCTCTCTTGCTGCCTTGAAACACTTCTCTCCACGGGCTGGCTGGGCAACAAAGCCCAGTCCCAGAGAAAATGCAGTGCTCCTAAGTACACCTTCCACGTTCACTTTACTTCCAAGAAAGAAAAGTCCCAAAGCAAACGAACTCAAGTGTTCAGGCCACCGGTGTGCCACGTGTCTCTGCCCTCTGAATGCGGGGCGGGGAGAGCCCCCAGGCTGTGGGATGCAAGCTGCACAGCCAAGAAATGCCTGGCGAATCGCCTGGAGTTTTCACTCCTGCTTATTATTCTGTTATGTGTATTTTCTAATTGCATTATCTATTTTGAAAGCGTGGTTTTTAATGTAATGTTCTGTCTGAAGGATGAACTAGAGTAAATTAGTAGAGTTGGATGCAGTAATACCTATGCAGAGACTAAGTCACTGCACTTAGGGGACCTCGGCTTGGATGTCAACCAGCCTTTCCTCATGTTGTTCATTGGTGCACGTGCCACAGGCTTTAGCAACGTGGCAGCTCCTGCTTTGGATCCAGGGTTGCCATCCAGAACAGTTGGCGTTAGTCTGAACTAAAATTTACCCTTTGACTGTGGGGAAAGGTTGGCTGAGCTGCCAGCGTTGAATTTCAGAAGAAATGCTTAATCAATCTACCTAAGAGAGGAAATTGTTGTTACACCACCTCTCCCAGCATCTCTTTCTAACACGTGTTCATTATAAATGTATCCTTTATTAAAGTGTTTCCTGAATGATTATGCCTGGAAGTACTTTCTAAGCAGTTTATTGGACTTGTCAGTAATACATGTGTGTTTTACTTCAGCTGTTGGCAAAATTGGTAGCCACCCCCTGTCTGGTTGTACCCTAGCCTTGCTCTGCTTTCGTATTCCTGGGCAAAGGATGGGGTGGCAGCCCGAGAAGCTGTTGAGGTGCTAGCTTCTAGGACCTCGGTTCCCTCAAACACGGACAGACAAAAAAAGAAGACAGCAGCAGACTCCACAGGGCGGACCGGAACAGGAATAAAGAGCTAGGCTGAGAGGTGCATATACACCATCATCGAGTCCCTGCGCTTAACCCGGGAACGCTGCGATGGGGAGTGGTTTCAGAGCTGTGTCATGGGCAGGAGACAGGCAGGACTTGGAGTGTTGGGCCAGGAGGTGAGCTGCTTTGTGAGGGAGGACATGAGGGCTTGCTTCAGGTATCTGAAGGGATGTTGCGTGGCTAAGAACTTGCACATCTTGGGGATGGCTCTAGAGGATGAAGGGCTGAGAGTGCACAGAAGTCAAGGGAGTAAGGAAGAGCAGTTCACAGCAGCTGTGTGAAAACGGGCTGCCTCGCCTGGGTCCTGGCGAGGTTTCCTCCTCTGGCCATCCACGCCAAGGCTAAAGGACACAAGGCTGTAGGGATTTTTAAGGGGGAAGTAGGTTTCTGAGGTCACTGACTTTCTGTGATTCTTCAGCAAGTCAGACTTTACTAGCGGATACCATCATTTCCCATGTGAATGCGAATGTGTGGAGTTGTGCTGTGTGGGGAAGAGGCTGCAGTTGTTTCGGTGGCTTTATGACTTCGGTTCCAATCGGTGTTGGCCATTGATGTGAACAGGGCAGCTCTGTACTCCGTCTCACCTTCCTGTGTGGGAGTTGTTGGAATCCCTGCCAAGAGACGTGTTGTTCTCTGTCTCTCCCGTGGGTTAGACTAAGGCCAGGAGACCTCTCTTCCACAGGCATCTCTTCTCCAGGATGTGCCACCACCCTCCATCCCCCCTTGAACTTTTGTGGTCTTGTGTGGAACTCGCTGATTTTTACATCCTGCAAGAATGAATCCTGGCTGATGAGTAAATCTGTTTTCTATCATCGATTGGAAACGGATTCCTAGCCCTGCTCCCTTGCTCTGGATTTAATCTTCCTATGAGAATCAGCTGAGGCATTTTCCCTAGTCAGAGGACGTCCCAACTTTGTCCAGCTGCCCACTGTTGATGACCTTGAAGGCTGTTCAGGGCCATCAGCCTCGGGGTGGGGTGGGGGGAGTCAGGCACACATCTGTGCTGTTATAGCCTTTGAACAACATGATGTGTTTGAGAGCAGATTGCCTAGTCCGTACATGGCAGGCTGTTCCTCCACAGAGTGTCTAGTGAAGCAGCACAGGAAGCCAAGCAAGGGAGAACAGATCTGGGTTCAGATTCCGATTCCACGTGGAGCTCAGCTGAGTCCCGTGGCCTCAGAGGCAGTGGGAACTTCAGTGGTTGTTATTTAGAGTACTTTGGTTTGTTGCTCAGCATGGGGATGCTTGGGAAAACCTCCTCTTTCCACTCAGCATGCTCTGGGTTTCCTTAAGTGTACTTCCTAATTGAATTTTCTCATTAAAACCTGCTTTCCCAGAGGTATAGGCCAGCGGTACACTTTTGAGCTGGTAGGAGACTGGCCAGCTCTTTTTCTTTTGTCACTAACTTTATTGAGGTATAATTGAAGTGTACCGAGCGGCACTGCGCACATTTAAAGTGGACAATTTGATTGCGATTGTTTCTGTTTGTTTTATGATAACATGGAACATCTGCCTCTCTGAGCTCCCATTCCTCCTGGGTCTGATCCTGCTCTCCCCAGCTCTCCAGCTCTTATTAAGCAGTGAGTCCAGCTGGCAGAGCTGTCACAAGTGTTTCCGTAATCATTCCCACGATCCTGTAAGTGAGGAGCGTGACCTCGGAACCATGTGCCCGGTCCCCTCCCTGCCGTAGGAGGAGGTGGGAGGTAAGCACAATACTTGGATGGATGAATTCCCTGTCTGGGGCACTGCCGGGAAGCTGAGCAGTTGTAGGCCATCCAAACATTGCCATTCTCCTGGGATTCAAGGGTGAGAAGGCGAAAGTGAATTGATTTCCACCTTCATGTTAGAAGAACTTGCCTAGTAAAACAGTCCCTCTGCTTTTCTAAGCTCTCCTGTGGTGCCTCTCATTCATTTTGCTCATGGAACTTATGAGCTAAGTATAAGAAAATTGGCAAACTGAAGCAAAGATGCTTTCTTTTTGTGTCATGAAGCCCTCCCACTGGCGAGGTTGGAGGCTGGCTCTGATTAGTAAGTCCCTGGTAAACAGTTTACTCCCTTTCCCTGGGCGGGTGGAAATATGGGGAGAATGCATTGCTGGTTTTGGAATACTGGAAGGGGGTCTAGCTGTGACAGTACCTGGAGTAAGTTTCACTGCCCATTGTGTTTGGTTCCTAATCACTTCTCCAGTGGTGAAGAGTCTCCATTTCAGACCCAGTCTTCCCGACTGTGCGGAAAGTGCACAGCTTCTTAGGCTGGCTGCTTCTGTGTTCTGTATTTATTCACAGGACCAAGAGACAGGAAAGGATTGATGTTACCATTTATTTCCTTTATTGGAAATTAGCAGCATCCCACTCAAAAACATCTTTAGGGAAGTGTGTCCCCTGGACTCTGTTGGGTAGTGTGTGGCTTTGACTGTAATGTAGGTGCGGAGCTTACGAACTAGAGCTGATTAGGGTAACGACACCCCAGCCTTGAGTCAGTCAGCTCCGTCTCCTCAAATTTCTCCCTTTCCTGCTCTCAGAAGCAAATTGTGAGGGCCAGAGTGACATTTCTTATATTCCTAGAAGACCTTACTAACTTAAGGTCCCAAATTGCAAGGCTCCGTGCTTTTGTATACATCTTGTGTGAATTTTTTGTATAAATTAGTCATTAGAGAATTTATATGCCTGGGTGAGAAACAGTTTTCTCTACTACGGAATGGATAAACACTATTCTGGTAAGTCTAGCATTCGTATTCGTAAAGAATTGGTCTATGAACAAACCGCCCTTGGGTTTCTGCTTTGCACAGGTACGTACTGGAGTAGGCCCAGCCCGGTTCTCGGGACCCTCTCTCGCCCTCTTTGAGCAGCAGTCAGGCCATTGGGCTCAGCAGGCCCCAGGACTTCCTAGTGCTCACAGTCACCGCCGTGCTGTGCTGGGCACACACAGTCCAGCACTGTTTGCTAGAGGTTGGCAGAAGGCCAGAGGCCTTTATTTTGAAATTTTAGATTATATCCATTTACCTTTTTTCCCCTATTTCTCTTCTTTGTTGACTTAACATGTAAAATTTATGGAGCAATGACTGTGTCCCAGGTATGTGCTAAGGGCTGTGGAAGGATTACCCCCACTTGATCCTTAAAATAACAGTACGAAGTATGTGCTCTTTTACCCTCATTTTATACATAGATTGGGAAGTCTGAGGCTCAGCAGAGTTGACTAACTTGCCCAGGGTCATACTACTAGAACCTGGTAGAGTCAGGGTTTGAATGCAGACCGCCTCTCTCAAACTTGTATCCTTAACTCTAGAGTGCTACATTATTACCTCACTTGCTGCTCCACTGGGCAAAGTCATGCTAAGTAGCTCCTCTTTTGGAGACTTGTAAACAAAGGTGGCCGTGGTTCTTAGGACAAGAAAGGGAGCAGTGGGCTGACTGCCAGACAGTATGGGTAATGGTTAGGTACGTAGGCTTTGGGGTCAGGCAGACCTGCCGTTGAACACCACTGCCACCATTGATGACATGTGTAGCCTCACCACGCTGTGTGTCTCGCAGTCTCCACATCTGACAGAATAAATACTATTTCTTACCTTCTAGTATTGTTTTTTCTTTTAAAACTTTTATTGAATGTATTGGGGTGGCACTGGTTAATAAAATTACCCAGGTTTTAGGTGTACAGTTCTACAGTACATCATCTGTATATTGCAGTGTGTGTTCCCACCCCAAGTCAAGTCTCCCCACATCACCATCTGTCCCCCCTCTATCCTCCTCCACCCCACCTCCCAGCCCTCTTTCCCTCCTACAGTCCCCACACTGTTGTCTGTAAGTTTTTTTCCTTTGCTTAATCCTTTTACCTTTAAATTAACTGAGATGTTGACATATTAAGCTCTTAGACCAATACCTTAATAACTTTTAGATATTATTTAATGCATTTTAAGCCCTTAAGTCTGAGCCTGCCTGGAGTAACAACTCAGTGGAAGTTGTGTTGTTGGGCACAGCCTGCTTTAGGTGGTAGTGTGAGAAATGGTAATTACAGTACACTTTGGTATTTGGTATTAGTAGTTCCCCGTTATCAGAAAGATATTTTAGAATGGGAACTTGTTGCTTCCCTTTCTTTATTTTTATTTATTTTTGCTTCCTGAAGGACTTTAAGCCCCTTACTCAGCCACAAACTTTCTTGAGACGCAGCACTCAGCATTCAGTTGAGGATGGAAGGAAAGAAGGCTTTGAGCTTGACTCTAAGGAAACATGTCTGTTGATGGAGGAGCCGTGTTATCGCTCATAAAGATCACTTTCATCTAGCCCAAAAGAACCAAAGGGGCCGCCCTGGCTGATTGGATTTTCAGCCTCTTGTTCCATGGCTGCCTACTTGCATGCCTTTAGCTAATTAATGTTAACTTCATAAATGGAGGTGTTTCTGTGTTTTTTAATTTTTCCATTTATTAGAGAGAGAGAGAGAAAGCATCAACTCATTCCACTTAGTCATTCTTTTTAGTTGAATACTCATTGGTTACTTCTCATATGTGCCCTGACCAGGGATCAAACCTATGATCTCAGGGTGCTGGGAAGACACTCTATCCATGGAGCCACCCAGCCTGGGTCTGTGTTTTAATTCCATATAGGAATATTAGAATCTTGTGTCCTCTGGAACTAAACTGTGTAAGAGCATGGTGATGATACCTATTTTTAGTGAACACAATATGTTTAAAGAACCGTGCTAATTTTTTTTACATACATATACTTTATGCTTTTGTCCTCAAAACAACAATGCAAGATACGTATTATTATTATTGTTATTATTACTCCCACTTAACAGATGAAGGAATTGAGGTTCAGGAAGGTGAAGGACTTGTCCAGAGCTCCATTGCTGGGATATGGCAGATGAAAGATTAAAACCCTTGTCTGCCCTACTTCTGATATTTTTCTGTTTGTTTTCGTTTTGCCACCCATAGACTGGCATGGTGGCCTGTGTAAGGTCTTAGATAGAGAAGGATCTTATTTTTAGGCATCTTCATACCTGGTGGGTTCTGACAACTGGAAGTGGGGGAGCTTTGTGATGGGTCTTAGGTTCGATTTACAGATTTATCACAATGTAAATGTTGCATTGGGCTTTTCTGTCACCGGTATGTATTAGAGCTTTGCTGTTATATTTGGGGAGGGGTGCTAGAGGACTGGTCCCTGTTGCAGGAGTCTGTGGTCTCTGGTGTGTGCCCACGGTTGGTAGTTTGGAGTGCAGTACCATGGTCCACAGCTGCCCTCTAGCTGGATAAGGGCCTGCAGAGACTGGGGAGGGGGGCTTCCACATTTATAGGCATTCGAAGTAGGAGTTCAGGACCCGAGGAAAGAGATGGGCCAAGTGCTTTGCTTAATGGATAAACATTGTGTTCTTTTCCTCAAGCCTCCCTTCGGACATAAGTCACAAGGCAACACTGCCGCCTTCTAGAAATACTTGGATTGATGGAGCCTTTATTTTTCCCCCAAATCCTTTAACTGTTGCTGCTTTCCCATTAACACTCATCCATTTGTGCTGTTTGCAGGTGGGACCCTGGGTCTCCCCCACACCTTTGGAGGCCATGTGCAGTGTGTGATTGGCGTTAACCTGTGGCCAAATGTTACAGATGTCATCCAGGCCATCTTATAAATCAGCTTTGGGGAAGGTTTATGTGAATTGGCTTCTGTTATGAAAATGGGAGTTTACTTTCCTTAGCCTTTGTCAGTGAACATGTGGATGAGGTTTTTTTTCCAAACTTTTGTTTTTTTAACTCGTATTTGGAATACAGGGACACTGCTCTCATCTTCTTCGACTTCCATGAAGGGCTTCTTGAATTTCTTGTGCCATCAAGGTAGAAATGGACAGCATGTATGGCATCCATTGAAGACATCTCGGGATTGCCCTTAATTGTGTGTCTGACTACCAGTTGACAAAGTGGAGGGATTAGTCACTTGTTACATGAAACCAGCCAGGATCGTGCAGAGGCAGCAGCTGTAGACATCTGTGAAACATTAATGATCAGACAATAGGTAATGGCGCCTTGCAGATCATCTGAAGGGGTCCAGGAAACTATCAACCAGAGAAACTGTCTAAAAAGTCTTTAGTGTTTTTGAGAAATCCACCCTTCAGTGATAGTTTTTGTGAGAATACAGTCTGTAATTCAAGGTGACAGGAGATTTTAGAATTTGGGAATATAGAATTAATTGTCCATAATTTGCCCAGCCTGGGAGAAGAGGCTCACTGTCCCTTTCTGATTTTGTGAGCTAACAAGTTGTTTTCTAGAATCCTTTGAAATTAATTTTAGTTTGAGTTAATGCTTTCTAGGGACTGTTTGGTCATAGGAGCAGACCTGTGTATTTGTTCTGTGTCCTCTGTCATTCATTGCTCAGGATTTGGACAAGTCACTTAACTTTTTTTGTGTGTGTGGCAGAGACAGAGTCAGAGAGAGGGACAGACAGACGGGAAGGGAGAGAGATGAGAAACATCAATTCTTCGTTGCGGTTCCTTAGTTGTCCATTGATTGATTTCTCATATGTGCCTTGACCGAGTGGGGGGCTACAGCAGACCGAGTGACACCTTGCTCGAGCCAGTGACCTTGGGCTCAAGCTGGTGAGCCTTGCTCAAACCCAGTGAGCGCGTGCTTAAGCTGGCGATCTTGGGGTCTCAAACCCGGATCCTCCGCATCCCAGTCTGATACTCTATCCACCACGCCACTGCCTGGTCAGGCGTCACTTAACTTTTTTGAGCCTTGATTTACATACTTTTTTGTTAAACTGGGATAATAGTGCCCATCTCCTGGAGCTTTTGTGAGTCTCTCCCAAAACCCACACTTGCATATGCCCTTAGCAAAAACCCACCTGTGCATGTGCCCTGAGCAAACCTTAGTTTTCTTTACTTTCTCTTTTGAAATTGGTTTGCATTTTGGATACTTAGTATTCTTGATAAAGAACAATTAATTCGGAAAACAAAATTATATAAATGATATGTAAGCATTCTTTAAAATGTCATTGTTAATTTTAATAAAGAATTTTATTAAATATAGTGGTGTTGTATTTTAATCTAGCTCCAGTCTTAAAATTTTGGACTTGATTAAACTGCAAGTAGGTAGAAAGCACTAAACTGTATAATCAAGAAATTTGTTTCCTGGTCCTGGTTCATTTGCTATTTAATAGCAAGTCTTAGTTTCAAATAAGTCTGTGCCTCAATTCTAGGTCCCCTTTAGCGTAACATTTTTGTAAATCTGTGTTTTAAAATCTAGAGAGGTAGAGGGAGACACACCCAAGATGAAATGCTCATTCACCCATCTGGCTCCTTAGCAGAGCCAAGAACAGTTCGTGAGAAATCTGGCCGGCAGCATCCGGAGCGGTGGATTTGTCAGCTGTCATCTGACCCAGGGTGTTTCCCTGTGGAAAGTCGTCCCCTCCACTCCGCACGGCAGAAGCATGAGTACTGATTGGGAACCTGGTTTTGGTGCATGGGACAATGGCCAGCAAGCTTTGAGTTATCAGTGGGGTCGACGGGGTGAAGGATGCAGGAGGAAAAGGGCACATGCTCCTGGAGGACGCAGAAGAGCACCAAATGGCCCTGTGCTCCGTGCTTGCATGCCTCGTGCTGAGCAGAGACTGCTCATTTAGAATGTGTTCGCCCAGTTGTGCCTCTTTCGTACCCCGATTGCTTAACCCTATTGAGAATGTTTGCTGTTCCCCTCAGTATACCAGGTCACCCTCAATCCTGGAACACAGAGACCGCTCTGTGTTCTGCAGAGATTTTGCGCCGTAAACGTGGACTCTTATCCAGAACCTTTTCCTAACCAACACTACAGCGAAGAGCTCCATCTCCTGAGCGTGATTCAGTTTGCATCTTTCGCTCCCCAAAGGGATGTGTAAGGGAAAAATCAGCTGGTGGCTGCTGTTGTACTCGACACAGCCTGCGTGTGGGTTGCTAAGTTTTGCTCTGGGATAAATAATACCAGGGAGAGAGGCAGTTGGAAATTCTTATTGATGGGTGGGGAGTCGAGGTGGTTTGGGGACTCTTGCTAGAGTTGTCCAATTTGTTTAGCTTTGATGGTCTTGGGAACATGAGTAAATAGGGAGAAGGTAAAGGGTGGAAATATTTCTTGGGGCCATCCTTGGTGCCAGAAAGGTCAGAGGGCTTCCAAAAGAAAGCTGAACAGGAGAGCACAGTGCACTACAGAACAGAAACACAGAGGGAAGATCTTTTGTGGGTAGATACGGAACTTGATCAACTCTTACTTGTTCTCTGCCCAGAAGGTTCTGTCCCTCTCCTTTTGGCTTTAGGGGCGCCACCAGCCCGTGCACTCCCTCACGCACAGGGCCAGGACACTACGTGGGGGGAGAGTTGTGGAAGTCTGCCTTTCTTTGTTGCTGCTTAATGACTTGGAAACTGAAATAACACCCCGCCTACCTTTCTAGAGACTGCTGGCAGGCTGAATGGAAAACCTGCGTCAAACGAGCAAAAATATCGGGGAGGAAAGGGCCCTTGAGCACCCAACGTCGTTATGTGAACAGCGCAGCAGATAAGCCATGTCCTTTATACTCTGAGAGAGCCCACCCATTTATATTTTTATTTTTTTAACTTATTTTTTAAAGGTGTATTTATTGATTTTAGAGAGAGATTGGGGAGTAGGAAGCATCAAACCATAGCAGTATTAGTAGCTTCTTGTAGGTGCCTTGACCAGGCAAGCCTGGGGTTTTGAACTGGAGAGCCCTATCATTTATGGAGGATGGACTGTAGGGGACCCCTTCTGGGCCAGATCCTGTGCCAGACACATTAACCTTATTCTCAGTGGCCCAGCAAGGTGGAGAGTGTTATTAGGCCTATGTTTTAAAAACTGAGGCTCCGAGGGATTAAATGATGGCTTTCTTAGTCCCACCCTGCAGGGTAAGCGGGACAGGAAGAATTTTCATTGTTAGATCATTCTGTACCTCTGGAGTCTTAGACTTCCTTGAGAAAAGAATGAAAGCTATGAGCCTTTAACCTTGAACAAATGTGCATACACACACACACCACAAACTGGGACTGGGACACAGGTCCCCAAGCTATGTTGTGAACCTGCAGTTCATTCCTTCTTTCTGAGTCAATTTTTTAAAATAGGTTTCTGATTTGGGTGCCATGGTAGATTAGAAGCAGCATTTCAGACATGGAGTGTAGCTGACAGCCTGCAGAAAAGAGAAGTTTAAGAAGCAGATGAAGGCCGTGTTCCAGGAGCATGCGCTCTTAACCTTGCCCCTTGGCCAGTGAGGAATGCTTTGACCTCCTTCGTTGCTTTGTCCTCTCTGTAAAAAACATGGACCTTGTAAAACATTTTAGAGGAAGAGTGGTACCTTGGTTATCTGGAAAAGTCACTGGGAGACGTTCCCAGCTCCTCAGTGATAACGAATCCTTGGCATGTTGGGGGTTCTAAGTACACAGGAGGGTGGCATCGTCCTTTCCTGCAGTTATTTTCTGGCTCTTCTCCCTGAGGTCACAAGCCCCTTGAGGGCCAGAACCACGTCTGACCAATGCAGCTCTGTGTCCCCGGTGCCTACCCCATCACGCACACGGCGGCTCAGGGACTGAACAAGTGGAAAGGTAGTCTGGAGTGTAGCAGGAACCTTCTCGGCAGGCAGGTAGGGGTTCAAGTGCTGATGGTGCCGCTGCCTGTGGGACCTTGTGAAAGTTTCTCTGAACCTCATTAACTCATCTGTAAGGTGAGGACCGAGGGGTCAGGATTTGGATGAACTTGAGAAGTCCCTTCAGATCTAAATTTCTGTGATCCTGGCAGAATTTTTTTTTTTTTTTGAAAGCAGAGACATGTAAAGTGAATACATTTTCATGGTGATCAAAATGACATCGACTCAGCCACCAAGTTGTGTGCTATAAAAATGGTTAATTTTCTGTTGAGTGGTTTTCTCCTCGGTTTTTTAAAGATGACATTGACCCAGCTATTATGACATATAGTAGACCCCAAAGGGTTAAAGGAAGCTTGACCTGCCAACTGGGCTGTCACTGTGACTTTGACTCACTGGTTATGGGGTATTCGATTTTCCCATGGGACCGAAAAGTCATCCGAAGGGAATGCTTGTATCTGTGCTTGGTGAGCCATCTCCCTCTGTGTGCTGTCGTCACTGTGTCCCTCCCAGAGATTCCATCAGAGGGCAGGCAGGAGAAGAAACACTTTTCTTTTTGTTAATACAAACTGCAGTTTTCCAGACTGACCTACAGACGAGTTGTTGGCTGGGCTGGCTAGTGAATCTTGCCCCAAATGGCCCTCAGCACAAATTGTTCCTGAGCCACATGGCAGAAAACAGATTCAACTTTTAAACAGAATTACTTGTTGGGTCACAGATTACACAAGACAAACCAGGGTTAGGTTAGACTCCATAACTGTGATAAATCAGCCTGGGCCCCAGTGAAGTTTGCCTTTTTGTTGTCTGTGAAGTATTCACTAAGCCTTTTGGGAATGTAAACGACTAAATGTCCTGATGAACTTGAGAACAGACAGTAAGGCCTCGAAGCCTTGGTTGGTTGTTTATGTGTAGACAGATGCTATTAAGTACAGATCTGCCATAGCCAGGCACTAGAGCAAGCCAAGCAGGACTTCTGCTCTGAAATCGGAGCAGTTTGAGTTACTGCTTGTCCTTGAAATTACAAACACTTTTATAAAAAAACACACTCAAACCATATACATGCCAATGAGGCTGTGGCACCATCGTCTTGCAGGTGGTCCCTCTGGAAAGCTCAGTCATCTCAGAATTTGGGGCTGCCTCTCATTCTCAGGAAGTAACCTTGTCCCATCTGTCCCATCTCTTAGAGTCTTTGACCACCCCCTTCCTCTCCAGCCACAGTCAAAGCCCTGGCTGCTGTGGAGGCCCCTCTGCTGGCTCCCCTGCTCCCACCCCCATTTCTGGTCAGACCATCTCCCCTCAGTCACCAGAGGCATTATTCTGTATCAGTTACTATTGCCATCCAACAAAATCAGCCCAAAACCTAGTGAGCTTTTCATTATCTCCAGTGGTTTCTTGGGCCAAAAGTTGAGGAGGGCCCTGGCTGGGTGGTTCTAGCTTGGGGTCTCATGTTGTTGCAGTCACACAGCTAAAGCTGGAGTGGTTGTGGACTGGCCAGGTGTCTCACTTCACAGGGTCTCAGGGTGTCTTCATGTGGCTTTTCTGCATGGGCTGAGTTGGGCTTCCTCACAGCATGGTGGCCTGGGGGCAGTTGAGCTGTTCACTTTGTAGCTTGGGGCTCCAGGCATGACCATTCAGCCGGCAAGGTTGGGGAAGGGGACACAGACTCCATCCCACCATGGGAAAATTGTCAGAGTCACATTGTAAGAGGGGCAGGTTGAGTGGGAAAGCTTGGTCTGGCCACTTCTGGGAAAATGTCATCTGTTTCACATTCTAAGACAACAGTATTTTTGTCATTTCTTTGGAAAAAATCTTTAGAGGCTCTCATCCCTTCTGGAGAAATAGGTTTTTAAAGTGCTAACAGCCAAATAGCATGGCAGAGAAGTCTACCCTGTAGAGTAGACAAAGGCAGAGTGCTGGGTGAAGGGAGGTTCCGAGCCTGGGCTGGAGCTGTGTGCAGCCCTGGGGTATAACCCAGCCTCGGCGTAGTCCCTTGCCACCAGGGCCACACGCCTCTATTTTGTCCTTCCTCCTGCACCTCGCTTGTGGAGCACGTTGCTGTGCTCTGCTCCTCCATGCCTGTCCTTGTATCTCGCTGTGCCTGCTGTCCAGAAAGGGCCCTCTGTGCTGTCTGGGACTCTCCTGCTCAGCCTGTGATAACCAGCTCACATAGCCCCTCTTTGGAGAAATCTTTTGAGTGATATTTCTTGTATAACTCAGAATGTCTGTGTACTGTGGAAGTATTTTCATTTTTGCGGTTTGGTGTGTTTATCATATTAAACTTGGAGCTTTCACAGGTTGGGACATGTCTGTCCTTTTGCATCCTCACCTAGAACACTGCATAAATGTTATTTGGTGAAGATTTCCAAATTACTCTTTGCACTCTTAGTTCATTCAGGAGGCCGACTGTTACTGTCTACAAAGAACGACAGCCTGAACAGGTGTCTGAAAATTCCTTAGTGTAGATATTTTTAAGCTATTGTGTTTTATTTGCCTTATTGTTTTGAAAAAAAATTGTTCTTGTATTAACAGTTGTTTTCTTTGTTGTAAGGCGATTTAAGCAAGTTTGTGTTTTCCTTTGAGTTATGTGAAAAACCAGCAGAAAGGGAAACATTCCCTAATTCTGTTTGTATACTTCGAAAAACACACACACCGCCGAAAACCTAAACTGACCCCATAGAGCCTCCCCGGCTTAAAGTAGGGTCACTGTCCCCTCAGTTCTTTTACATCCTAACAAGGACTCATCTTTGATTTTTCTTGCCACATGTGTTTTGACTTCATCCTAAGTTCCTGAAGACAGCAACTTCGTTATGTTCACCATTCAGCATCAAAAACAGTGCTTGTCACCTAGGAAACGGTCAAATAATTATCGAATGACTAATTGAATGGGCAGAGAATTCTGGAGAGTGAAGTGAAATGGTCATTCTTTCACTGTTTACCTTTCAACCTGGCAAGCACC
The DNA here is from genome assembly GCF_036850995.1 of Saccopteryx leptura. Lineage (NCBI taxonomy): Eukaryota > Metazoa > Chordata > Mammalia > Chiroptera > Emballonuridae > Saccopteryx > Saccopteryx leptura. The sequence continues at coordinate 96,800,347 of NC_089505.1, read as the reverse complement.
AGCAGTGGAAGGTGGAACTGGTAACCCTCATTTTATGAAGGAAGTGTCTGGGATCAGTTAGGGTTTTGAAGGTGCCATCATGAGGAGAGTCCTTAGTCACAGGATGACAGTATACAAAATAAATAGAAAGCCACTGGTTAGAAGTAACCAGGGTGGGAAATCCTAGGGAAAATTGACTCACGAAGAAATATACATCAGAGTGTTAAAAAATATGCTGCATCTCTGTGCCCTGTTCTTGTACACATCACACAGATTGTGATTATTTGCCATTTTGTGGTTGGAACCAGGTTTCATTCACTGGAGCTGGTTCAGGGCCTGGCTCTCAAGGCATGGTTGTTGAAGTGAAACCTAGTTGCGGGTCTGCTGGGGGCTGTGGGAGGGCAGGGCAGGTGGGACTCTGTGGGTGCGTCTGCACTTGCTGTGGGGTACAGGACCAGTCAGCCTGAAGGCATCTGAAAGGCTGTCTAGCCCAAATCCCAGGCCACAAGGTGAAGTGAGCAGCCCAAGTCTCAGTCATTCAGTGACAGGGTAGACCTTGGTCTCTGAGCTCATGAATCCTAAGTCCTGTCTTTGCCTGCTCTTTATGTTTTTGTATTACCTTAAAAAAATACTTAGTGGAGTGAGAAAATGACAGTGAAACGGAGCAGAGAACTTGGAAATGAGCCTACGTGGTTGCTTAATCTACAACAGTGGAGCCGAGAATGCATAGCAGGGGAAGGATGGCCTCTTCAGTAAATGGTGTTGGGAAACCTGGTTGTTGCAGTCTGACACCATACACAAAAGTCAGCTCCAACTTCTTTAGCTATCCGATAACCATTAAGGAACATACTAACGTATATGTAAGAGTGAGCATCATGATATTATGAATACCCTCAGACCCACCATTTCATATAAAATCTACAAGAATATCAACTTCTGTTTTCCCATAGCCTTTTCCCCTTAAAACTACTCTTCTCAATCTTCTGAACTTTGTGTTTATCATTCCCTTGTCTTAGCCAATCAGAAAAAAAGCCTTGGCCCTGGCCGGTTGGCTCAGCGGTGGAGCGTCGGCCTGGTGTGCGGGGGACCCGGGTTCAATTCCCGGCCAGGGCACATGGGAGAAGCGCCCATTTGCTTCTCCACTCCCACCCCCTCCTTCCTCTCTGTCTCTCTCTTCCCCTCCCGCAGCCAAGGCTCCATTGGAGCAAAGATGGCCCGGGCGCTGGGGGTGGCTCCTTGGCCTCTGCCCCAGGCGCTGGAGTGGCTCTGGTCGCAGCAGAGCGACGCCCCTGGTGGGCATGCCGGGTGGATCCCGGTCGGGCGCATGCGGGAGTCTGTCTGACTGTCTCTCCCCATTTCCAGCTTCAGAAAAATACAAAAAAAAAAAGAAAAAAAGAAAAAAAGCCTTGCTGTATCAGCTTAAACTATACACATACACATACACATACACGTCTTGTCTATGTCTCAATTCTAGTTCCTTCTTGTTTTTGAGCTTGATAGAAGTGACAGCACCCTGGATAGTCCCCTGGGACTCGCTTTCTCACCCCCACCATCCATCCCTCTATTTCTGGGGGTCACTTGTGATACTGTATGGAGCTTAGATCATCTTGTGTTTTCATCATTCTCTTGTGCCATTTCCTGCTTGGACCCCTCAGGATTTGGGATGTCTCCCACGCAGAGGGTTCCAGTTAACTCTAATTTTAACTTTTTACAAGCTGTCATTAAGCTTTCCCATGCTGTTTGGCTTATGGGAAGCTTTTAGTCATTTACTAATTTAATGAAAATTATATATTCCATAGCCTTGGAAATTTGTAGTGAAATGTTTCCAGTTGGGATTAATTGGGATTAATGTGAAATAGGAGTAAAGCCATTTTGCAACAGCATTTTAGTGCTTTCATGTAGATACAGAGGGCTGTCTGGAAGGAAGCCTTCCTGCGACTGGCCCCGGTCGGGGGTAAGGCTGCGGTCAGCACGTTGAGCTTGGAGGTACGGACAGGCTCCATGGAAGGATTCAAGCATGGTCTTTTACGTGTTGACCTTCCCTGGTCAAGTTAATGGCTTCTTTTCCTAGCTATCACACTGCTTAGCTCCCTCCTGAATCCCAGTATGTTCTGGATTAAAGCTGCAGTGTAGCTAGGCCTACTTAGGTCTAAACTTTTATTTTAGTTCTCAGGAACATTGTTAATATCCAAGTAGAGACTATTTACAAAGACCAGAAGTTTGTGGGGAGGTGTTGAGTGGTCTGTGAATTAGAATTATATGTGCAGTTTTCTGGGCCTTTGCATTGATAAGAGCCTGCAAGTCTGCAGTCCTCAAAGCTGATTGTTTTACACCAGGGTTTCTCAAACTTGACTCTGCTGACACTTTGGGCCAGGTTGTTGGGTTCTGTTCTGTACATTGTAGGATGATTAGAAGCATCCCTAGTCCCTACCCATTAGATGCCAGTAGCTTCCCCCATCACAGTGACGACAACCAAAGTGGTCTCCAGACATTGCCAGATGTCTCGTTGGGGGCTTGTGGCAAAGGCAAAATCAGCCCCAGTGGAGTTCACACCTTTTGTTAAAATACAGACTTAATTTTTTTAGAGCGGTTTTAGGTTCACGGCAAAATTGTGCAGAAGATGCTGAGGCTTCCCCATACTCCCCGCCCCACACAGGCACGGCCTCCCCACTGTCGGCACTCCCGCCAGAGTTAGTGATGAACCTGCACCGACACAATATAATAACTTAAAATCCCGTTTCCATTGAGGTTCACTCTCGGTGGTGTACATTCTGTGGGTTTCGACAGTACACACAGGAACAGCTCGATGTTCCTGTCTCTCCCTGTCTCTCTCTAAATTAAAAAAAAAAAAGACATATCCACAATTTATAGTATACAGAGTAGTTTCACTGCCCTAAACGTTCTCTGTGCTCTGTTTATCTCTCTCCAACCCTTGGCAACACATCTTTTTACTGTCTTTAGAGTTTTGTCCATTCCAGAATGTCATAGAGTTGGAATCTCACAGTATAGAGCCGTTTTGGATTGATGTTAGTATTTCACTTGGTAATTTATATTTAAGATTCCTCCATGTCTTTTCATGGCTTGATAGCTCGTTTCTTTTTATTTTTTTTCAATTTTATTTTTCAGTTACAGTTTGCATTCAGTATTCTTTTGCATTCATTCCAGGTGGACAGCACAGTGGTTAGACAGTCATATACTTTATAAAGTGTTCCCTCCGATATTTCCAGTACCCACCTGGCACCAGACATAGTTATTACAGTATTATTGACTGTATGGCAGCTCATTTCTTTTCAGCCTGAATAGTATTCCATTGTCTGGGTGGACCACAGTTTATCCATTCACCTAATGAAGGACATCTTGGTTGCTTCCAGGTTTTGGCAATTATGAATAAAGCTGCTGCAAACATTCATCTGCAGGTTTTTGTGGGGACATAAGTTTTCAACTCCTTTTGGTAAAAACCGAAGGATACTGTTGAATTGTTACAGTAAGAACGTTTAGTTTTGTAAGAAACCACCGAACTATCTTACAAAGTGGTTGGACCGTTTTGCGTTCCCACCAGCAAGGAATCAGAGTTCCTGTGGCCCCACGTCCGTGTCAGCATTTGGTGTCACCAGAGTTCTGGATTTTGGCCCTTCTAGTAAGTGTGTGATGTAGCTCATTGTTTTAATTTACATTTCTGTGGTGATACATGATGTTGAGCATAACTTCACATGATGGTGGCATACGCTTATTTGCCATCTGTTTATCTTCTTGATTGTGGTGTCTGTTAAGGTCAGTGGCCTATTAGTTTACCCCCTTTAACTTGCTGACCTGAATCATTGATTGTTTTCTGTTCTTGCATGGCCAGTGGGGAACATAACTCTTTATGGAATTTGAACACCTACTTCTGATTTAGAGCAACAGCAAAGACTTCAAGGTTGGGTTGAGTGGGGTGAATGGTATAAAATACTTGTATTTTTAAATATTTAAAACCTGTATTTAGAAACATGTAGAAAATTCTCCCAAACACTTATTGCTATGAATTAAACAGTTCTCATATATTAATTAAATCATCACAAGAACCCTAAGAAGTTGATATTCTCCATTTCATGGATAAGCAGAACCTTGTGGAGGCTGACAGCTCTGCCCAAGGCTATGAGTTAATGAATGGCAGAACTGGGAATGGAATGTAAGTCTCTCTAATGTCAAATCAGCTAATCTCTGTTCTCAACCTTAGAAATGGTGTTAGAATGTCTTCCCATGCCAGTGGGCCAGACCCATGTCACCATGGCCTTGGCTGGCATGGAAGGCATGGCACAAGTAGGGAATTCATGGTGCTAGAACGTACACTGAGCGTGTGTGTGTCTTTGCCAGTTAGGCAGTTTGTGGTGTGTCCCAGAATAGTCACTGATAACCATCTTGAGCAGGGCACACTTTTTTATTCCTTTTTTAAAAGCAGCCTGCTGCATATACCATATTAGTTACCTGAAAATGAAAGCTTCCAGTTAACTTTATGTGTTATGTCTTTGATGAATGTAAACTAGATCCTTGTCCCCTGGCCTGTGTAAAGTTCATGTATCAAGAGTGTAGATGGTCATAGTCAAAGATTATATTTCATTACAGCTGAATGTGACATTTCCAGGATTAGTTTGTATATTTTATAAAATTTTTCTTTTTTAAGAGAGAGAAGGGGACAGGGACAGACAGGAAGGGATAGAGATGAGAAGCATCAACTTATCGTTATGGTACTTTTAGTTGTTCATTGATTACTTCTCATATGTGCCTTGACCCGGGGGCTCCAGCCGAGCCAGAGACCATGGGATCATGCCTGTGATCCTACTCTCAAGCCAGAGACCTTGGGGTTTCGAACCTGGGTCCTCAGCATCCCAGGTTGATGCTCTTATCCACTGTGCCACCACCTGGTTAGGCTGTGAAGACTCTTTAGCTCAGGGGTCAGGAACCTATGGCTTGTGAGCCAGATGTGGCTCTTTTGATGGCTGCATCTGGCTCGCAGACAGATCTTTAATAAAAAATATAACGTTAAAAATATAAAACATTCTCATGTATTACAATTCATTCATTTTCTACTGCTCATGTTCATGGTGGTCATTGTATGACTCTCACGGAATTACATTTTAAAATATGTGGCGTTCATGGCTCTCAGCCAAAAAGGTTCCCGACCCCTGCTTTAGCTTCTTGATTTAGGGCTTTTAAAAATTTCTGAGGTAGGTCCAACCAGAGCAGAGTCGAGATATAGGTCAGATAGGCCTCTGAGTAATTGTGTTGGGGACTCCATCAGCCTTTTTTGCACTTTTTAGATCTTCTCCATTTTACCTGGGCAGTCTTTCTCAACTCCTTTCTTGTTGGTCCTCCTGAGGTCTGGCCTTCTTTGTGGTAGCCCACTCTGCACTGAATTTACTTTGCACTTTACTAGTCTTATCCCCATGAAATTCCTTCCTTCCTTTCTGTTATTTATTACGTATTCATGGTGACCAGCACAGGGTGCTCTAGGTAATTAGTTGCAGTGTGAAATCAAACAAGGAGAGTTTGTGAAGCACCTGGGGCTGAGAGATGGCCCTCGGTAAACGGGAGTCAACTGTCTCCCAGGCCCCATGGCAGCAGTGGTGGCTGTGCCCTGCCTGGTTTGCTAGACCAGCTAGAGTTGATTCTTGGCTACAAGTGGTTTGGTTCAGGTCCTGGTCTGTTTTGCAAGGGCCTGACACCATGGAAAATGTCCCAAGCTTTAGTAGAACAACTGAAGCACTAACTTTTGTGTGCATTTTGCCGCTTGTTCTTTGCGTGGCTTTCTCCCTGGCTTGGAGCTCTTCGAGATGATAAATTCTCTGATGTTACCTGTTTAAGTCCAGGTTATAGAAAAGGATAGAGCTTAGTCTGGAGTACCAGCATGCTGGCTGCAGAACCAATTGTGAGTTAACACATCTACGTCTCCCTGGTCTGCTGAGCTGGAGGAGAGCCGCCGAGGCTGTGAGATCTGGGTAGGATGGGGCTGCTTTCTGAGCTCTCTGGCCTGCTCCCCACTTCTCTGATTATCTTTTGGACTCCTCCACTTGGAACAGACACTGCTCTCAGAGAGAAGCGAGCAGTCTCCCCCAGGACATGGGGCACAGGGCCCACTGCAGGCCCGCTTGGTCGTAGAATAAATACCCTGGGCAGGTTGAAACTGCAAAACTCCTTTTTTAAAGAGGGGTTTGGGTGTTCCCATTGGCAAGGTGACTCAGACGCTTCTGTTTCTCCTCCACAGAGCGATCAGCAGCTGGACTGTGCCTTGGACCTAATGAGGCGCCTGCCTCCCCAGCAGATCGAGAAGAACCTCAGCGACCTGATCGACCTGGTGCGTGCCTTGTGCGTGGGGTTCCGGGGGCTGGTAATTGGTGTCTTTTGTGTGCCTTTTTCCATGGAGAACTCAAAACATACAGGAAACCTCTCTCTCCAGCCAGGCACCACCACTGGGTGATGAGATTCCTCCAGACGGAGAGATGAGTTCCATATGGTCCTTAATTTCAGCACCACCTGTGTTAATAAAGCTGATTTGCCTGGCTCCTTCCCCCGTGGCCTTGTACTCAGTTTCTGGAAGCTCTCCGAGGCCACACATCCAGCAGGCCTTCAGCAGTGCGTGGTGCCGGGGTGGCTGGTCCCCCTGCCACTGCAGAAGATCCTCTGGCCAGAGCAGTGTGGAACACTGCCCTGTAAAGTGCTTTAGTGGCTTTACTTCTGGTCTGAAATGGCATAAAACACAAAAGCCGGTTTTCGAAGCGCTCATTACATCTATTTTTTAACTATTTAATTTTTGAAGATTCAAAATCATTGATCTCAAAATGATGCCTCAGATTAACTGGCACCATAATATTTTAAAACTCTCAAAGTTTTCAAAAATGTCTATGAAGCTATGGGAAATACCGAAAAGAGGTCAAATAAAATCAAGCCTTAAGAGGTCAGCTGAGTTACTACATCATTTGGCCCATGAGTTCAGGCTCTGGAGCCTGGGCCTTGTGAGTCTGAGTCCTGTGCTTTTCCTGTGTCTCGTGTCTTCTTGGATATAATTATCAGTTGCCAGCCCTGGCTCATCAGTGATAGAGCTTTTATTTATGCTTTCATTTTGAGAGTACGTTTATTAAAGCTGGGGACAGTGAAACAAAGAAGTGCCTAGGATAGAAGAGGCAGCAGGAAAGCCTAGGTGGGGCTGCCTCGGCTCACTGGGAAGTCGGAGCAAAGGGGGGCTTAGAGACAGGCTCAGGGGGAAGCCCAGGACGAGCTGCTGCTCGCTGCCCACTGCTCCCCTGGTTGCAAGGCTCTGGGGTCCCTTTGAGTTTAGGAGATGCATGCTTGTGGGGGAAGACGTGGGGGAGGGCAAGCGGGAAGGGAAAGGCATGGGCATGCTCCTGGGACGGAGAGCGGGCCCAGTGAGGTTATCTTTTAGAACAGTGGTTTGAAAACTTGTTTGTATGCCATAGTGATATATTTAATTTCATTGCATGAATTTCAGAACTGTCTTAGTAGGAAAACAACATGCCTGCTGGAGACTCAGGTCACTGTCAGAACTCTTCACAGTGGTCTGGAAGGTCCGGAGTGCGGCTGCTCTATCTTTATAGGGACGCGGAGTCCGGTTGAGAGGCAGCTATGTGAGACAGAGTGGAGCCTGTTGAAGGAGTTATGACTTGCTATCTGTTACATGTGATGATTCAGGAAGTGGGAAGAAGGGGGTTTCTTGAGGTGAATGACCCAGATGAGAAAGCAGTGGCAGGTGCTTGTGATGGAAATAAAGAGGAGATTGGGAAATGTGATGGGTCCTGGCTAGACAAATAGATTCTTTTTTTTTTTTTTAGAGACAGACAGACAGGAATGGAGGGAGAGATGAGAAGCATCAATTCTTTGTTGAAGCACCTTAGTTGTTCATTGATTACTTACTTCTCATATGTGCCTTGACCGGTGGGCTCCAGCTGAGCCAGTGACCCCTTGCTCAAGCCAGCGACCATGGGGTCATGTCTGTGATCCCACATTCAAGCAGGCGACCTTGGGTTTCAAACCTGGGTCTTCAGCATCCCGGTCCAATGCTCTATTCACTGCGCCACCATCTGGTCAGGCAGATTCTTTAGATGAGTATTAAAGAAGATTGGATTGTGAGGCAGATGAACCTACTATACACTCCATGTCTGGGATCACAAAGCACGAGCCAGGGAGGTGGCATAAATGACTGAAGTGAACTTAGTGTAAACAAGGGGTCTGACCAGCGGGCTCCATCTGGGAGGGCAGTGGCCCCCTTGCTGAAGTCACTTGTCGCCCTGTGGACATGGTATCTGCTGCTTGTTTGCAGGATTTTCTGGTGGAGCTGTACATTTAGACTTGTACATGAAATACCCTGATTTTTAAACATTGGTCTGAACATTGGATTGATTGGAACTGATTTTGTGTAGAATTTGGTCTTGTAGCTGGGAGATATGAGTTGTGGGGACAGGGTTTAGAAAACAGTCTTTGTTGGGAAGTAGTGAAATATAAAGTGGGGGACAGATAGGTGTCCTGCCAGTCAGCAGGAGGGGTGAATTTGATGGCATGCTAATTGTTACCGTGAACCCCCTTACTGAGCTTTGTGCTAAACAGTTTACCCGCATGTCTTATTTAGCTCTCAGCAGTCCTGTTAGGTCGCATGGTGAGATGCAGTCCGGAAGTGCTGAATGTCTGTGTTTTTGAGTTATGAAGGCTTGTATCATATATGGAAAAGATGGGCACAGGTTGAAGGTATGATCATATCCTAACTTGGTCGGTTGTGGAGGCTTCCTTCTAAACTCAGCATGAAAGTGTGCTTGGCTGAATTTAAGTTTAGTTTGTCAATTTAGTTATTACTGTGTTTTAGAAATAAAGCAAGCATAGAATAAATGATGAGCAAATTTTTCTCAGTGGACTCTTCTTGGTGTTTTACAGGCTATTTTGTTCTTATAGCAACCAAAACGTTTTACTAGAGCAGTGTGTTTTCTCTGTGACTTGCTCATCGTTATTTTTAAGTGAGAGGAGGGGAGATAGACCCCCCCACACACATGCGCCCCAACCACCCAGCAACCCCCATCTGGGCTGATGCTCAGACCAACTGAACTATCCTTAGTGCCTGGGGCCAATGCTTGAACTACTCGAACCACTGGCTGCAAGAGGGGAAGAGAGAGGGAGAATAGGAAGAGAAGCAGATGGTTGCCTCTCCTGCGTGCCCTATCCAGGAATCGAACCTGGGATATCTATACACCAGACCGATGCTCTATACACTGAGCCAACTCTCCAGGGCCTCCCTAGTCATTCTTTACTTCAGAGATGTGCACATTGCTGCTTTTATGGAAACCTGGTCGCCTGGTTCCCTTGCTGCATGTGCCAGTTGTGCTAGGTCTCAATAGGGTGAATGGAGGAGCCATTTATCATTTTAACCAAATACCGGATGGGAGAGATCAGCCCTGACCTTGAGTTAGCAGGAGGATGCTTGAACCCAGGTTGAAGTGTCACACTGTGCCTGTCCCTAATATGTGATGTAGTATGTGGCACCCCATAGATTACTATCAAGAGTGCCTTCCTTTCCATGTTTAACTTGGCCTTCTGTAGATTGTGGCTGGAGAGAGGATGGAGGTAGGTGGAGGCTGTGGAACTGAGTTGGATGCTTTTGTGTTGGATTTCCTCAAGTTTCCATAATGTATAATGGCCACTTCACCCTTTTTTAGGTGCTTTAGACTGAGGAAGAAGCCAGGGTGGTGGTATGGCCGGGCAGCACCAGAAATCTTGATTTCTCCTGCTGGAGCGACTACTGGGTACCCTTTGGGTCCGATCCCTTAACACTCAACAGCCAGTTAGTTGTGGCGCATCTTCCTGATGTGTCGGTCTTACCTATTTAGGAGGAAAATGTTGAATAACTTAATTCATTGGTAATCTAAAATAGTAAACCATAGATGTATTATGGAGACTAGTTTAAAAATCACGTAATTAAAATAATACTAAATAATACTAGAGACTTGAAAGACATTCCCTGCTTAGGGTAGGCCACCTAGGACTGTCAGTTCACTCTTGTGCGCTGCTTCACAGGGAGGCTGGAGAAGTATGGACATCCCATCGGTTGTCCGGAGGCCAGTTTGGGGCCCCTCTACCTCCCGAGGCTGAACAAGAGGCCGTAATAGATTCCCATCGTCCAGAATGGCTTGGGGAATCGATGTTCTCATTAATTTTTTTTAAAATTTGAAGTATGATGAATGTCAACATGGAAATGAAGCATGACTTCTCAGGGAACTAGGATCTGGTAAAGCATGCCTCATTAAAACTGTATTGACATGCTGCTGAGGCCACTTGTTATTGATGGTCTTTTCTCAAGGTCCTTGCTTAGGACTGTAGTATCTAAAGGGCATTGGGGCTGGTTTTGTACTGAGTCCCAGGAATTACTTCTTTGAATGTTTCCCTTTAATCATTGTTATTTTTCTTCTATTTTCCCCAGGAATAACAGTTTCTTTTCTTTTTAACTGGATTTGGAGAATTCTCTTATTCTTGTAAGAATTGGTCCATGCCGAGTGTACTTCTGTGGCACTGCAGTTCACTTGCAGTTCTAGTTTCTTTCCAAAGCTTTCATTTCAGAAAACTGGCACTGTTATGGGTCCATCTAGAAGCAATGTGTCCAGGCCTGTTTTGTGGGATCTGGGACCAGTGAAATGTTCCCAAAGCCGCTAAAGCTGCTCCATGCACATCACTGTCGTTCTTCCCACGTGCACCTTCCTGAAATAACGAAGGGGAGGTGGTCTTTTTCAAGAAAAGCCTCCAATTTTAAGACTGACAAGAATGTTAGGATTTGCTAGCATTCCTCACGAAGGGAAAGGCCTCTTTTAGATGTCAGAGTCAGAGAACTGTAGGGAAATGCACTCGATTCAGCAGTGGTCTGATTACAGAGTAGTGTTAAAAGAGGAATGTGGCAAATGCCTGGCAGCTGGGCCAGGGTGGCCCAGGTTATCATGCCAGACCAGCTCGCTTTTTTCCTTTTCTCTCTCTAGCGTCAGAAGTTTTGCTGCCCTGGGATTATAATGCATACTCTTAATTGGCAGGGAATGAGCTTCTTTCGCAGATGGCCAGAACATCGTTTTATTGCATATTAATCCTACTGTGCTAAAGCAGGGGTTGGGAACCTATGGCTCGCGAACCAGATGTGGCTCTTTGGATGGCTGCATCTGGCTCGCAGACAAATCTTTAATAATAAAAGAAAATAACGTGAAAAATATAAAACATTCTCATGTATTACAATCCACTCATTTCCTACTGCTCATGTTCATGGTTGCGGGTGGCTGGAGCTAATCATAGCTGTCCTCCGGGACAACACCAAATTTTTATTGGATAATGCATAATGTACACTGGTCATTGTGAGGTCAGGAAGTAGACTTCCCCCCTTTTAATCAAGTAGTCAGCTAGCTAATTGCAGAAACCCTTTTGACGAAGATGGCTAAAAGAAAAAAAGATGAGGAGTATCGTACTTTTCAGCAGGAATGGACAGAGGAATTCGCCTTTGTGGAGAGAGCAGGTTCTGCAGTGTGTCTAATATGCAGTGATAAAATTGCATCAATGAAAAGGTCAAATATAAAGCGGCACTTCGACACACACCATACTACATTTGCATCGAAATATCCAGCGGGGGACAGCAGGAAGAAAGCATGTCAAGAGCTACTGTGTAGAGTGCAAGCTAGTCAGCAGCAACTCCATGTTTGAACCCAACAAGGTGACTGGAATTCGGCTAGCTTTGCTGGTGCTTTAGCAATTGTGAGAAACGGAAAGCCATTCACAGATGGGGAGTATGCCAAAACATTCATGCTTGATGTTGCCAATGAACTTTTTGATGACTTTTCGAATAAAGACAAGATAATCAAACGAATAAAAGACATGCCCCTGTCGGCAAGAACTGTTCACGATTGTACCATCATGATGGCAAATCAAATTGAGGCAACACAAGTGAAGGACATAAATGCAGCACCATTCTTTTCTCTCGCTTTGGATGAGTCAACAGACGTCAGCCATTTATCCCCAGTTCAGCGTGATTGCAAGGTATGCTGTCAGTGACACACTATGTGAGGAAAGTCTTGCTGTTTTGCCTATGAAAGTGACAACAAGAGGGGAGGATTTATTCAAGTCTTTCACTGAGTTTACTAAAGAAAAAAATCTACTGATGGATAAGCTTATTTCGGTGTGTACTGATGGTGCTCCGTGCATGGTGGGGAAAAACAGGATTTGTAGAGCTTCTTCGTGAACATGAAAAGAGACCCATCCTAAGTTTTCACTGCATCCTACATCAGGAGGTGCTTTGTGCTCAGATGTGTGGCGAGCAGCTTGGTGAGGTGATGTCGCTGGTCATTTGGGTGGTCAACTTTATTGTTGCCCGAGCTTTAAATGATCGCCAGTTTAAAACACTGCTGGATGAAGTTGGGAATAATTATCCTGGTCTGCTTCTGCACAGCAATGTGCGTTGGTTGTCAAGAGGGAAGGTGCTCAGCCGTTTTGCGACTTGTCTGAGCAAAATTCGGACTTTTCTTGAAATGAAAAACGTTGAGCATCCTGAGTTAGCTAACACTGAGTGGCTTCTGAAGTTCTACTATCCCGTGGACATGACTGAACATCTGAACCAGCTCAATGTGAAAATGCAAGGCGTTGGAAATACAGTCTTATCCCTTCAACAAGCAGTGTTTGCATTTGATAACAAGCTGGAACTCTTCATTACCGACATTGAAACTGTTCGTTTACTACACTTTGAAAAACTGGGAGAGTTTAAAGATGCATGCACAGCAGAGACCCTGCTCAACATCTTGATCTCCAGCAGCTAGCGGGCTTCACATTTAATCTCCTGCAATCATTCAAAGAGCGCTTTGGAGAATTTCGTGAGCACACTCGTCTTTTTAAGTTCATCACCCATCCACACAGTGTGCAGTGGACAGCGCCGACCTGAGTTACATCCCCGGTGTCTCTGTCAGAGATTTTGAGCTACAAGCTGCTGACCTGAAGGCCTAAGACATGTGGGTGAATAAGTTTCAAGTCACTGAATGAAGATTTGGAAAGACTTGCACGACAGCAAGCAGAGTTGGCGAGCTAACACAAGTGGGGAGAAATGAAAAAACTTCAACCCGCGGACCAGCTGATTGTCAAAACTTGGAACTTGCTTCCCGTCACATACCACACACTGCACCATGTGAGTATTGCTGTACTGACAATGTTTGGCTCTACATATGCATGTGAGCAGTCTTTCTCACATCTAAAGAACGTTAAGACCAACCTACGATCAGGTTTAACGGATGGAAGTCTCAACACCTGCATGAAGCTTAACCTTACCACGTATCAACCAGACTACAAAGCCATCAGCAAAACCATGCAGCACCAGAAGTCTCATTAATGGTAAGAAGTACTTTATTCATCATTGGTTAGCAACAGCATAACAACGTTATTAAAAAGAATTCAGAGACTTATTGTACTTTAAAAGTTGGTCTTACATAAAATGCACTCATTTTCTTGTATTTAGTGTTAAACATATTGTATGGCTCTCATGGAATTACATTTTAAAATATGTGGCGTTCATGGCTCTCTCAGCCAAAAAGGTTCCCAACCCCTGTGCTAAAGTGAAGCCGGCCGAAGTCCATTGTTAAGCTGTTTCAAAAATACCCACAGGCCCATGTGGGCCAGGAATCCTGTCATGTGAAGATGCTCTGTTGGCTTTCTAAACTTTGACCTTCTATGGCTTTGCTCTGCACACTGGCAGCAGTAGCTGGGGTGTATTTTGAGCCATGAGTTGAGGAGGGCGTTTGTTTCTGCAAATTGGCACCCAGCAAGCCCTCCATCCTTTGCCTTTTTAAGAGCAAACCAAAAATAAACCTAATTCTGTTTAACCAGGCAGAATCATCTCTGCTTGCACTTGTCACTTCACTTTTTAATTTTTTTTTTCTTTTCTTTGCTATCGGGTGTGCCCAGGTTTTAACCAAGAAAGGGGGAGGCATCAGAACTGGGAAAGCACCCAAGCCATCATCCAGGCTTGCGGGTAAAGGTGAAAGAGAAACCCAGGTGCTCTGACCAGGGCGTTGATAACTTGATCAGTTTTCATTTCAGCATATTCCTCTTTTTAGCAGCCAGAGTTGCCCTCCAGAAATAGAAAGGGCCAATTGGGTGCCGAGCTTTGCACCGTCAGCTTCAGCAGTGCCTCTACTTCGAACAGCTCACAGAGGTGTCCGCCTCTAGCCTGCGAAGCACATCTGCAGAGGAGCACGAGGCTTTGACAGATCAGTAGGCTGGAGTTTGTAGGGGGCACTTAGGCAACGGGGCTCAGTGAGCAAGTGAGTAGCTTCCCAAGAAGCTGCTCTTTGTGAATCTGCCCATGGAGCCAAGCTTCGATACATTGGGACTCAAATTAAGGCTACTATATTTACTAGTTCATTAATAGTACTGATTGTCTGATTTCTGCTAACTGTGGTTACTCAGATTTCAGTCTCTAACAGTTGATCCAGTGAAATCTGGAAATTATTTCCCAGTTACAACTGTGTGGAATGAGGCATCAAACTCAGTTCTGTTCCCAGGTGATGAAGATGGGCTGGCCCTCGGCGTCTTCAAGGGCCAAGATGTGATGTGGTGAAGCCGTGTTCCAGAGCGAGCGGGCTTATGTTGCCTAGTCTTCCCATTATCACCTCCATTTAAAACAGTCTCGTACCAGCATTTTTCCTCAGTTTCAGAGGCAATATGTCAATGTCTTCTTTCCAAAGGGGTCTTAGCCAAGGTAGATGAAAAGCTCAGTTGACATTTACTGAGCACCTCCAGTGAGTGAGGCATTGTGCTCAGCCTTAGGGGGAAATGTGGCTCTTCTTTCACAGGGGCGAAAAATTCAGGGACCCTGAAAGTAATCCCTGATACTTTGAGAGGTTGGGTCCTCTCATACCACCGGTATGCACGACTACTGAGCTACAGAACTGAGTTATTTTTTCTCTATTTAACATGTATGTGCCAGACAGCGTTCTTGGTGTTGGGGGTATAAGACGAAGGCCTTGCTCCATAGTGCTTACATTTCTTTGGGAATTCAGGGAGGGTTTTTCTGGAAGAAGAAAGACTTGACCAGGGGCAGCTTTGCACTCTTATCTATTGAACAGATACATAGCAGGCATACTTATTTTCCTTTGCCAATGAATAGAGGTGTTCTAGGCTCTTTAAAGCTTGTGCCCAGTTAGCAATGAGCTGGCTTCTTACTGCTTCTCAGATTCTTTCCCAAAGTATTCTGACAGCAGAGGGGACAAATACAGGTTTGGAGTTTTGGGGGCAAGTCCAAAAGTGGATGCCTCAAGTTGAGAATTTGGTTTTGTCTTTTTAAAAAATTGTGTTTTCAATCATAACATGGCCATATGCAAGGCATTTTAATATAAAAAGAATGCTTTTCCACCAAAAGCATCAAGTTGATGCTCCAGGAAGTTGGGCCCTATCCCCCTGGGGACATGGCTTTGCTGAGGCTCACTGTTAAAGAGATGTTTAGATGGGCTTCGTGACTGGGCCTGGGGTGGGGGGGTACTGGCCATGATACACCACTGATGCAATGGGGTCTGTGCTGCACCCCCTCACTGTACCTAGGAAAGTACCCTGTGGGTTTTGGGGACGGGGGGCTTGGCTCCCCTTCTCCCATTTGTCAGAGAGTTTGCCAGGAAGTGTTCTCTCCTGGACTGGATACTGTCCCTGGAGCATGAGCAGGGGAACGGATTGAATAATTGGTAATTACGTAACAACCCCTGCACAGTCTCTGTTGTCCTGGCGTTCTGAGCTCTCCTACAGGCGACACTGTGCTGCAGTCCCCTTTCACAAGGGGAAAAAGCATTCCAGCCAAGGGCCTCCAGCAGGATTTTAATGAACTCCATTCTTCGGAAAGTTGTGGTGAGCCTTTCATGCAAGCCTCTGCTCTTTGAATTGATTGCAGCTGTGGGACTGAACAGGGGCGAGCCAGCAAGCGGACCCCTGGCCCTAAGTACCGAGCTGGCCTCGGCCCTCTGCTTCCTGCTCACTCCAGCTGCCTCTCTGGAGCGAGGGGCCTCTCAGGACCCCACCCTGTGGCTGAGGTGGAGACCCAGCACCTAACGGGGCAGCCTCTGATTTGTGTCCTGTTGGCCGCTAGGCAGCCTTTCTAAACTGGGATGAACTGCCGTGATTTGCTTAGAAAGAGGGCATGGGGCTTCCCGGGGTGTCCTCACCTTACCTGCTCCCCAGCGATATGGCCAGAAGTGATTTGAAGTTCTCAGGAGTTCTGTGATGGCAGAACAATATGCCCTCATTTGAGTCCAGTAAGCCTGAAATGAATCGCCTCCAGCACAAGCAGTCTAGAACATTAAAACTTGCACTCAGGTGAATGAAGAAAAGTACCAGGACCATTCGTTTTGTGTGTATGTATTCCTTGGGACACCAAGACTGTTTCCAGGAGACTGATGAGATGTCCACTGGTCCTGAACAGTTCTGGATCAGGAGGCTTCCCAGAGGGCAGGAAGAGAACACAGAGCTCTGATCCGAGGACGGAATGAATGGAGTCAGGTGGTTCAGAAACAGGTCCAGTTATGTAAACTCAGGATATAGTACAAGTGATGTTCACTTGTGAGACAGTGATCATTGAATATAATTGCTGAAAC
The DNA here is from genome assembly GCF_036850995.1 of Saccopteryx leptura. Classification (NCBI taxonomy): domain Eukaryota; kingdom Metazoa; phylum Chordata; class Mammalia; order Chiroptera; family Emballonuridae; genus Saccopteryx; species Saccopteryx leptura. Next base: position 96,783,746 of record NC_089505.1, on the reverse strand, counting down.
AACCAATAACTTTAAAGGAAAACAAGCTAAGTGTCTATTGCACAGCTTGTGTCCGTACTCCTAGTGGATGAAGAACTGACATTAAACGGACAGGAAGGAACCAGAGGGAAAACTCAATGCTGCTTGCTATCGAGATGGGGCTTTCTAGGTCTTTCTATGGCCTACAAGCTCACACCAAAAGGATTGTTTTAATATATGCAAATTTAACTTAAATTTAACTTACAAGTTTAAACAAAATTCAGAGGCAAAGAACAAACTCAGGAAAAACATTTGCAGCTTATGGTGAAAAACTGCATCCTAAAATCTTCAGAAAACACCTAAAGGTTGTTAGTATCATCCCCACTTTTTAGTTCTGTTGTCAGAACTAAAAGAAGCAGCAGGGACTTTGGCAACTTGTCCAAGGTCACCAGGCAGTGGTGGAGCCACGCATTGACCTGAAGCATTCTGATCGCAGGCGCCCCAGCACTGTGTGCTGCTGCCTCCACTGATGCAGACAGGTGCAAATGCGGTGTGGGAACAGAGCGTGTGGTGCACAGACAGCTGATTCACAGAGGAGGCGATAAACGCTAACCTGTTTGTCTTTATCGGTCAGAAAAGTGGGAACTATTAATAAAACAAGATACAGACTGCTGGGAGAGGCTCGTCTTCTGATGAATCTGTTTCCTGCTCAGTGGGTGGATTAGATCTCCTGGATGCCAGCTGCCCTTTTCCTGACTTTTCTGAAGTTTGTCAGCTCACCTTGATGTGGGTCCCTAGCAGAACAAAGACAGGGATCAGTATAAGGAGCGCCCCAGGCGTTTCTCCATCTGTGTTGTCACATTAAAGGTTCTGAGAAGTCCTGCAGTGAAAAGAACCTGTTTTCCTTTAACCTAGCATTTTTCTAAGTTTCATAGAAGCTACTTTGGAAAACATTGATTCCTGGAAAGGTTTGTAACCTACATGTTAGATGGCCTGGATCCTGGACTCTTTTTGGCCGTGGCCTTAAGTGTGATGTTCGCTGCCAGGTTTTAAGTTTTCATAATTGGTTAAATAGCTTTCCTTATTGTGTCCCTCCCCCACACCCGAAAGAGAACTGCTTCAGAAAATGTCTAGCTCCTTCAGTGGGAGGGGAAAGGTGGGTGGGAAAAAAGCATTACAGGCATCAAACAGATCTTACTGGAAGCCAGGAAACCCGGGTTATAGCTTGGTGTCTGCCACACACTTGCTTTGTGATCAGCAGGTCTCTCTGGGACTCTGTGAAGCGAGCGCCAGTTTGTCTCAGTATCTGAGTTTGTTGCCTGTCACCATGGATACACCATGTTGATGACACTACTCTCAGGGTCCCCTTTTGTTGGCAGAAGAGGCATCGGTTTCTTATAGGTCTATGGTCATATAGCTGCCCCGTAGGGTAAGAATATGGCAGAGCTGAGCATGCTGGGGCCTCTGATTTCCCCCGGTTGATCTCCAGTCCCGGGCAAAGCAAGGGTGACTGGGACTTGAATCCCGGGTCTGCCACCATCCAGCTTTGAGTCCTCAGGCAGGTCGCTGCACCTCCCAAGGTTTCCTCCAGCGTACAGGATTGGGATAAGAAAACTGAATTCCTGGAGCAGTTGCCAGGATTGGTGAGTGTTCATAAAGTGTCAACATGTATGTGTAAAAAGGTGCTTAGTAAATGCTAGGTGGTGCTTTTATTAATTACCTTTACAGGCTTTCTGGGAGCTATGTGTTAACCCCGGATGTTGCCTGCCCAGGGGCTGTGCCCCAGGAAGCCTTCCTCACTGTGTTCTCACAGGTGGACCCAGCCCAGCCCTGGCTTTCACGGGTGGAGCTCATCACCTAACACAGGACTGTCGGACTTGGTTTATTTCACCTTGAAGGGGGAAGGTTAGGAGGCTCTCCACTGAGGCATTTTAGATGGTTAGGAAAACTGTCCCCCTGCTGTCCCTGAATAGTCAAGATTGGGGTCTCTGAATAGGAAGCTAGGAAATGCTAGTACCTACCACCCCAAAGTGAGTAGCGGAGGTCAGAGTTGGTGGTGGCTGACTGGTGTCATGACTGACTGGTAAGGACATCTGTCATTCTACAGAGATACCTAGTGTCATGCTTCATGTTCTGCCCTGGCAGGGAAGGGGCTCCCCGGATGCTGTGGTTCTTCCCTCCTCGTCCTGGTTGCTTGGGCTGGCGCTCTTCTCCCTGCTCCTGTTCCCTGAATGCATGGCTGCTCCTCCCTCTGAGTTCTTCGGAAGCCCTGGGCGGGGAGCTAAACAAGTGGTTGGGTGGTCTGACAGGGTAGGAGGGTCTTAAGGTTGATCTCACCTTCCGTGGACAAGCCAGCTGACATAGCCTTACTGGTCGTTTGACCTCATCGCCTTCACCTCAGCCACCCATAGGTGCCACACAGGTACCTGAGTGTTACCCAGGACAGGGCACCTGTGAACTCCGAGCCTCAGGATCCCTCTGTTGTCCAGTTTCCTGCTTTCTCGTGCCTTCACTTCATTCAGTTCACAGTTCCTTCTAACCAAGACTGCTAATTTCTGTTCATGTCTTGAACCCACATCTCTTATCACCCCCCTCCTCCCCCCATGCCAGTGTAGCCCCAGGGGTCCCTTTCTCCAGTGTGGGAACACCCAAGTCCACGTCTGAGGGAGTTTCACAGTCACCCAGAGGACCAGTAATGGTCCTCTGTTCCATGTTTTTTCCCTTCCTGGGCCTGTCGTGAGTCCTTCTCATGGTGAGGAGGCCGCTTTTAGCACCGCTCCTACTGCTGCCTGTTCATAGACATGATGCATGAAGTGCGGCTCATGTGTCACCAGTCAAGAAGTGGCAGTTTGATATGGGCTTGAAGCAGACTGCCCATTTATTTTGCATGTTTGTTGGAAATAGATTGGTTATTTAATGGTCCCTGGGTGCCCCCCCCCCCCCGAAATATACTTGGAGATCAAGTTTCTGTAGAATTCTTTGGTTAGGTGTTTTTAGGGCAATTCTTAGTCTAAGGTTGTTAGTCTGCATTGTCTACCTAGGAGCACTGTGATGTGATATTGTTGAGCACCTTGAAATTGAAAGGCCAACCAACTTCGCCTCTCGTCATCACGTTTCAGCTGTGTGACCTCTGAGCCTCGATGTCCTCATCTAGGAGGTGGGCATGATGCCACCAACCTTGAGTACCAGAGACTGTGTAGGTAAACTTCTAGTGTAGAGCCTGGCTTCCGGTAGCTGTCCTCATAGGGTTCTAAAGTCACATCACATCTGCATGGGCTTGATTGAAACCACCGTGCAAGTGAGTAAAAACCCTGCTGGCCTCTGGTTTTTCATTGATAACTCTCAGATGCCAGATGCTGCTGTCCTAGACCCTTAAACCGGACACCACAAAACTAGTCTTTATCCCATTTACAGATAGGGCAACTGAGAGAGGTTTAATGAGTTGGTCACAGGCTCACAGCTAGTTACTAAGCAGCTGAGTCAGGATCATCCCCAGGCCCATCTGCCTCAAATGACTGTTCCCCTGCCATGCTGTATGTGACAGCATTCTCCTCGTCACTGCAGGCTACCAGCAGACGGCCAACTCTGAATACAGATTTTGTCCCAGTAATTAGCACCTAGATTGTAGCTCTCCCCTTTCCACACTGAGAAACTGTCCTGTTCTGGCCTTCCATGTTAGAGATGAGGTGCTGATAGAGGTAGAGGCATCTGGGGCTGCCACCACTGAGCAGTGCCCCAGTCCCTGTTCCTGCTTTGTTGAGAGATCGGAGTGGGGTACCTTTCAGTACGCCCAGAGCCTTCCCGTTACTCACATACAGGAGTCGGGGCTTTGAGAGGCTGCAGGACGAGGAAGGACTCATCCTCCTTCTTTTTGGGTCATTGGCCCTCATCACACCGGACACTGTTTATTCGTTAGTCGGTTTGCAGTTGCCCCCTTGCCACATGTGTTGCTACCCTCTTGGACCTGTCGTACTCACAATTACAATTCATTAGAGTCCCTGTCAATCACAATATGCACAGAGCCTGTTTATGTGAGGCCTCACAGGGCAGTCCAGCCCTGTGTGTCACACAAGTGATGACCAACCAGATTCTAGGTGCTCGATGTGCAGGAGAAGAGCTATGAGCAGCACTTGTGAAACTCCAGGTTTTCAGGTCCTGGTAGGCCTGTTACCTTTTATGTAACTGAAACCTCAAATTAAGTCCCAGATTGATGTTACAGATGGTGATGATAGGAGTTTTGTCAGGTGGAGGCTTTGGAATAAGTATCTGACAGCAGGCCACTCGGAGGAGAGATTTGAGCCAAATACAGCAGAGATTTAATTATCGTTAATCTCCCTCTCTGCTCTTTTTGGAGTGTATAGGCACACTTAATTATTGTTGACTGGGAGCTAAAACAACCCTCCTGGTTCAGAACAAAACCCTGTAGGAGATTTGCCCCAGGCTGGGAATGATTACCCTTCACACAAGGAGGTTTTCCCTTTTCCTTTGTGCCGAATATAAGTTGGGAGTAGAGAGGTGTTTCAGGCGCTTTAGTCGCTCACCATTTCTTCCGCAGAGTGTTCATACCTGTTCCATTGACCTTCCTACTACTTGTAAACAGTGTGTTAGCAGAAGCCGCATCTCCAGGTAGTGTCACTCAACAGGTTGGCTTAAAGCACTTTCTGTTAATTGTGTACCATAACTTTGTATTACCAACGAAGAGCCTTATGGCTTTGAAGCACCTGTGGAGTAAGTAATGCTAAGTCATGTCTGCAGACCCCGTACAGTGGTCACATTGTTGATACTGTGTAATATTAGTTAACGGTCCCCAGAGTGTGGCAGGTGATGTGTACTCACGAAGGTGTGTTTGAGCCCTTCCTGGGGCTGGGGCCTGAGCTGCAGCGCTGGTCAGGGTGCCAAGTCAGGTAGTGTTTGTGTCTTGAAAGAGCTCCTGGTCACGGGGAAGCCAGATACCAGGTGGCTATAATACCAGGGTTCTAGCGGAGAGAAGTACAGCACCATGTGGAAGCACCAGGGAGGCACACCACGCCCAGCCTGGTGAGTGGGCTTCGGGGATAGCGGCTTGGGGTAGGTGAAGCCTGAGACACACCCCCTGATGGGGTGATAGGAAGGGAGTTAGCTGGGCAAAGACAGGGTAGCAGCAGTGCATTTCTGTCCAGATCACAGCCTGCTTTGGGCGTTGGTTCAGGCCTCATGGGGCCCTTGCCAAGAAGCAGGTGCTGGGCACACACTCCAGTTTGCTGAAGATCAGCTGTTTGTTGCCAGTCAGACTTTCTAGATGGATAAAGGAAGGGACAGAGATCAATTGATTATCTGTGAATTTAAAATCAGAGCTAGGAAATGTGCCTTTTTCCTAGATTACTCCATGTGCCTGCCTGCCTCGTAAAAGCCCACATCAGTCCTTTCCCGGGAAGCCATGCCTGCTGGCTCTGTGGAGACCATGTGCTTTACGAGCAGCCAGTGCCACCTGCCTTATCATCCAGGCACTCTGTCTAGCCCCAGCGCCTCTGCCACAGCTCTGGTTGCTGACAGCTTCTGCTCCCAAGGAATCCCAAGTAAACTCCTGACTTTCCATTTTTCCTGAAGGCTTTGCTTTTGTTGGAGGAGAGGGCTGCAGGGTCTTTGCCTGACCTCTGTTACCCTTAGAAAGAACTTAAATTTGGCAACTCTTTCTGTAAGTGCTAGGGAACCCAAGGGACCCTCCAAAGTCAAGTTAAATCTCCTGTTTAAAAAGATTGTGCCCCGAGGCTGCACTGAACTCTGGTGCCCTAAAAGAAGAGCATCCCCACGGGTGCCGCTGTTTGCGTAAAAGCACTGCTTGCTTCTGCTTCCGCTATTTGGGAGTCAGATAGGTAAGTGTTCCTTTGGGATGGAGCAGGGAAGTATCATTTTTCTCTCTCAGTACAGGTCACCTGCCCATTACGCTGGGTATTTCTCTTGGAAACTGCTGAAAGTGCCATGTAACATGTAAACAAAAAATACAGCCCCTCGGTTTGAGGCAGTGTTTTGTTTTCTCCCCGAATTCTGTTTCTGCCCTAAAACCCCTGACAGAAGAGCTTCCCTGCGTGCCATCTATAAGACCCTGAGAAGGGAGAAGTGTCCATCCTGTCTTCTCTCAGGCCAGGTGGTCCTCTTCTGTCGCTGTAAGTGATCCCAGGTCTTGGAAAAGGTGGCAAGGGAAGAGGCCACGTGCTTGATTAGTTCTTAGTGAGAGCAGAATTCAGACCTGTTGATTACCCATTGGTACCCACATTCCTTCCATTCTTGAGGCCCTGGGGAGATTCGCTGATGCTCGTGGGCTCTGTAGGTCTCTCCCTCATTACAGGGCCTCCAAGCTGCATGCACAACGCTTCTGCCTCCAACCTCTGCCCTTTTGTGTTTGTGTTTAAGATTCCTTCTTCCAAAAGGCTTGCCACTTGGCAAGTCTCCTTGAAAGCCCCCACTTTGGTTTGGGGAAGCTTTTTTCCCCTTTTCAGTTTTTATTGTGCCAAGAAATTTAAGTTCTTTGGGACCATTTGTGCAAGTGCTCTTTGGTCATTTCCTTGTTATCCTTGATGTATCTCGGCACAGCACCGGGAGATGGTAGTGGGTGCTTCCGGTGTCTGTGCTGTTGCAGTTCCTAGAAGTAGGTGAACAGCTAGAGGATCGTTTGGGTTTCCCTCTGGGCAAAATGAGCAAAAGAGCTCCCTCCTCCCATGGTTCTGTTCAGTGGGAAGGAGTGCTGCAAGGTCAAGGAGTGTGTTAAAGGAATCTGACCTTGGCAAGGGTCAGAGTGCTCTAGCAGAAGGCTAAGTTCTGCAGAGATGAAGGAGATACTTGGTTCTTGTCCACTGGAGCTGGCAGGCATAATTCATCTGAAATGCACGAAGACTCCCTTCCTTGGCTGTGCTCTGATTGAATTTTCTAGTAGGAGGTCCATTTGGATCCTGCCTTTCAGGAGCTGTATGGCATCCTTTAGCTGGTGGACCCCATGAAAGCTTGGAGGTCTCAAGACTATCTCTCTAAGTTAGGTCCTGTGTTCTGGTTGATGAGAAGTATGAGACATCCGAGTGAGTTGGAGAGAGTCCACTTCCCCGGACCGGAAGAGGCAGGAGGCATTTCCTTTCCCAGAGCTGTCGGGGAGCCTAGTGCAGGTGCACAGGCACTGGCTCTGGGTGACGGATTAGGCCTGGGTCACCCCCTTAGAACACATCTGGTTGGGGAAAACATTAAAGACACTAGAAGAGAGTGTGGTATGCCTGGCATGCTCTCCCGGACACTTGAGATAGGCCAGGAATACGGACTGGGACATAGAGGGGCCTGTGAGGCCTGCTGGGTTTTCCAGGCAAGACCGTGTCTGGCAGGACCTGGGGTTTCTGATGCCTGTCCATCAGCAACCACTTTAAAAGCTGACCGCATGCTCACCACCAGGGAGGAGCTCTCAGGTAAATGAAGGGGGCGCTGAAGTTGACAGTCTGTGCCATGGGTAGCCAGAAGGACTGGGCTTCCCTTCTGTGAATAGAACTGGGGGGTGGGGAGGCTGTGGGGCAGGAGATCACTCTTGGAAAAGAGAAACGGTAATTTATGTTCTTTATATAAATAAAGAAATTTCCTAAGAATTTTGAACATAGAAATCGGGAGAAGCTTACGCGGCGGGCATGGCAGCTCTGTTCTCATGATGTGGGTAGTTTGTTGTGGTGTCTGTGTCCTAGGCTTTGCGCTGTCGAGGCAGGGCCGGTCTGGGTCAGTTTTGGATCTCATAGTGCCTCACTCAGTACACATTTCATTTTCTTTTGTTTTCAGAAGAACATCACAAACTTTTTTTGTGTGTGTGTGACAGAGAGAGGGACAGATAGGGACAGACAGGAAGGGAGAGAGATGAGAAGAAGCATCAATTATTCGTTGTGGCACCTTAGTTGTTCATTGATTGCTCTCTCATATGTGCCTTGACCGGGGCGGGGGGGCTACAGCAGACCGAGGGACCCCTTGCTCGTGCCAGTGACCTTGGGTCTGGTGAGCCTTGCTCAAACCAGATGTGCCCGCGTTCAAGCTAGTGAACTCGGGATCTTGAACCTGGGTCCTTCATGTCTCAGTCCGACGATGCTCTATCCACTGTGCCACCACCTGGTCAGGCAGAACATCACAAACTTTATTAGCTTGGAAAGCTGTTCCCTGGCTGGTTATAATAACAATGATAATAATAAAGTCCTTTTTTAAAAGATTACAGTTTGCATTCAACATTATTCTGTGCATGCACAACCCCAATGCTTCTTGGTCATAGATTCGCCTCCTGTGGTCTCCTCTGCAAATGGGCTCTATGGCCTAGCGCTAGTTCCTACCACCTGTGATGACACAACTAGGTCCTCAAGGGGTCACTGCCGCAGTTCCACCAGTCCACGAGCAGGAGCATGGGAGCCATCCCCTCCAGCGGCTTGCTTGCAGCCACCCACGACTGCTACCACTGGCTCTGCCTGGGTTCCACTCCCAATAACATCTCCTGTGGAAGTGCTGAGACCCTGGGGAAGCCGTCCCTCACCACCCTGGTCTTCCCAGGCCCATCTGGGTCACTGGGTCACTGGTTCACTCTCCTGTTCTTGGCCACAGTGTTGGAGTCTCCAGAGCACTTGGAATCTCCCCAGGCCTCCAGCAGCGTGACCTGGCTCAGGAAGCCACCAGACTTCCAGAGGTGCTAGGCCCCTCTGAGCCCCTCCCTGTCCTCCCCCCTCCCCCCACTAGGCAACAGAAGCAGTTCTGTCAAAATAGCAACGCACCAAAAAGAAACTGGAGAGAGCCCCACTCTTTACTACCCGAGCCACACGCAAGCCTTCCTGATACCCTGTAACTGTGTTCCTTACACCAAGTGGAAAATAAATGATAAGGAGTCAGCAAAAAAACAGCAACAGAAATACACTATTTTGTATTAGTTTCAAGCGCACAACACAGCAGATAGACATTCATGTAGGTTACAAAGTGTTCCCTCGGGTAATTCAGGTGCCCACCTGGCACCATAGCTAGGTAGCACACTATTATTGACTCCCTTGCCTATGCGCTTGCTCCCTTACAGCCCCACGCCTGTTCCGTAACCACTGATCAGGGCTTCACCCCGTCCCCTTCTCACCCCGCTCCTCAGCATCCTCCTCTTCGCTCCATTGTACCAGAGCTTGCCCGTCTTCGCCATAGGCACGTAGGTGTTTTGTTTGTGTCCCCCTCTCTCCTCTTAGACTTAGAGCTCTTTGGGGATGGGACACTCTTTTTAAACCCCCGTACTAGGCAGATTTTATCTGGACCCACAATTTTGAGTTTGTTTCCCAATGAGCCCAAGTGGAGGAACAGATGTGCTCTTGGTACTGAAAGACCCAGACTACCAAAGGCCACGTCAGTTGTTCCTGGTTAGAGCTGACTGCTTCCTCGGTAGGAAGAACTTCGGATTTTTCTCTGTCAATGCATGGCCATTTTCACTGGTGACTCAGTGAAATTAAAACAAAACCTGATGAGACATCTGTTCAATGGAAGGAATTCAGTGTGGAACTTTGTGCCTGCCAGCCAGGATGATTTCTATGCTAAGGACGGGGGGATAAAAGCCACTGTCTTGTTCTTGGTACACCTCATGTAATGTGGCGAATAGCACTGGCTCCATCCCCACTCAGACCCAGACGGCACCGACACCACCACTTGAAAAGAACCAGCGGCATCACTGGAATTTGGGTAGACTGCTGGGCTGTTCAGAAGTTTGTGGTCTTGAGAGTTTAGGGAGAGAATGTGGTGGAAGGAGCCAGGACTCTGGTTTCTGACTCAGTGGCTGTGTGGCTCTTTCTGACCCTCTGCTGCTGCTTCACAAGGTCATTGGCCTCCAAGGGTGGCTCTCAGGACCCCTGGGGTGAGGTGTACGCAGTCTGGCATGAACCTACTGGTCCTGAAGCCTCAGAAGTGGTGGGGAAATTGCTTTGTCCACAGACACTCTGGAAACCTCCTTGCTCGTCGTGGGATCTGAGAACACCCCCTTGTACTTCAGGGTGTCTTGTGGGCTTTTAGAATCCAAAGTGCTTTCTGAGTTGCTGTCATCCACATCTGGCCTGGCTTTGTGACTCCTTGTCACGTTTCATCATGGTATCTTTTTACTGCCAACTGAATGCACGTGATTTCCCTGGAGTGTCCCTTCCGCTGTAGCACATGGAGAATAAACCCTTCCGGATGAGTGAGAAGAGCAGTTGTTTCTGAATCCCCTCTTGTCAGATTCCCCTCCCAGAATCTTACTGTGTGTTTCTAGGGTAGTAGTCCAGTCTTAGCTGTAAGGAAGGTTTAACCATGGTTTCACACACGTGTTATAAAGCCTGAGGCCGGGCCTCCCACTGAGCACCCAGTGATGAAATGGACCGATTTTCCATTACCGGCGGTTTTTAGGAGAAACGTTCACACTGACCTAATCATGCAAACCCCACTTTTGCCAAGTGCTTCCCTCTGCCATCATTTAGCTGATGATTCTTTCAGCTGAAATGTTTTTGTCTCTGGGTTACTTGCCAGGCAACACACTAGAGAGGACCTGGTCGGCTGAGTGGTTGAGAGGTCCTGCTCTGGGGGTTATGTGGGCTTCATTGCATCTGAAAGTAGTATCTTAGCCAAAAGACTGTTATAAGTGAACTCTTCTTGTGTATTTTTTTTTCTTAAGTGCAAAGTGGGGAGGCAGACAGACAGACTCCTGCCTGCGCTGGACCAGGATCCACCTGGCATGCCCACTAGGGGGCGATGCTCTGCCCATCTAGTCTATTGCTCCGTTGCAACCAGAGCCATTCTAGCACCTGAGGCAGAGGCCATGGAGCCATCCCCAGCGCCAGGGCCAACTTTGCTCCCATGGAACCTTGGCTGCAGGAGGGGAAGGGAGAGGGGGAAGGGTTGAGAAACAGATGGGTGCTTCTCTTGTGTGCCCTGGCCAGGAATCGAACCTTGGACTTCCACACACTGGGCCGACCTTCTATCGCTGAGCCAACCTGCCAGAGCCTCTTCTTGTGTATTTTTACCTGGTCTTTTCCCCCCAAAAGATTTGAGGAAGCAGCCCCGCCAGTCCACAGTTCCACCTGTCGGAGAGACACTGGTGAGCATTTGGGGAACTGGCTTCCCTCTGGACAGACAAGGGGCTTCAACAGACAGAACTCAGCCTGAGTGACCCTGCTCGTCCCAGTTTGACATGCTTCCACCCACACTTGGGAGGCCCGGCCCACACTCTGGAGGCCCCAGCCACACTAGGCACAAGGTGGTCCAGGCAGGTCACCCCTGAGGAAAGACACCCATCTCAGATCTGTATGGAGCTGTAGGAGCTTAGGTGAGAGGGAGATGCCTCCTTTGATGTGACTGGGAATGAGTGGAAGAGGCAGCCTGGATGTTCCTGGTGGAGAGGCTGTCCAGGCTGTTGGGTGGAGAGGCAGGGGTGAGACAGACTGCAGTGGGGGTGGGGTGAGCCAGTCTGTGAGCCTCCCTGCCTGCTGCCGTTAGGCAGGGACAATTTTTGCCCTGGATGTGGCAGCTTCTAATACCGGCTTGGTGGCTACATGCAGTTCTTAGCACCCAGTCCAAGATAGCATATTCAGTGTACTACTACCTCTGGCTTCTTGAAGTTGCTCGGGTGTGCTGTGTCTATCCCTCAGGGACCAGTTCTTAATTCAGAGGAGCAGGCGATTTAGATGCTGCTGTCTCTCTGTAGACAGAGGTGATGAGCTCTGCTCCTGGCCAGGAAATGGTTGGTTTAATTAGGTTCCCGGTGCTGGTTCATCCCTTCAAGGAAGCCTAAGGTTACAGTTGGACAATGGGAGCCTGTGTGTTCCCGTGGTGGACTCCCACATGGTGATTTTAATTTCTCCTTCCAGTCCTTCTTCTCTTTGTTCCGCCCCTTCCTTTAGGAAGCCCCTGGCCTCTGATTCCAGGCTGCAGGTTTCCAAAGGCAGAGCTGCAGTCTCGAGTATGAATGCCTGAAACCCAGCCCTGGAAGTCTGCCTTTGTTGATTATCTCTCGGTGGTTTGGGGCACTTGCTGAAGAAAGAGGGAGAGGAAGGGGGCTTATTGTTTCTTGAGAAAGCTCTTTGTTGTTATTTACATGGGAAAAGTTGATTTTTAAGTAGAGGAAAATGTTTGTTGGTTAAAAATGATTTCCTATGTTGGCCTGCTTTCTTTGTGTTAGCCCCAGTGACTCTTAATGCCAGCATCTGAAATCTCAGGTGTGCTGTTCACTTGTTTTAATGTTTCCGAAATTGGGAAGTTGCTTCTTACACTTCACATGCACATTAATGATGTTCTCATTAGTGGTTATTTTCAGTCTTCATATGAAGAATACAGCTTGTACTTAAAGAATATGATTCTCAGAATTGATTATTAGAATAGAAGCTGGGTCTCATACATTATGACACTCCTGGCATGTACATTCATAATAAACACTATATGTTTTCTTCTGTCAAAAAGAAAGAGGGTGTAGGGGCTGGATCTGAAATGGGGCGTCAGGTCCCCTTGTGTGTTGTTGAGCATGGAGTCCTGATTAGCCTTTGGTCCAGTGGGGTCAAAATGCCCGTTTCTCGCCGGCTGTGTGCCGGATGGTGTCTGTAGGGTCCCTGCCTGCAGTCCCTGAGTGGTCTCAGTACAGCCACTCCCCAGCACCAGTCCCTGTGTCTGCCCTGGCCGGGGACCTGGGAAGAGAGGCTTTGGTCCGTGCAGACATGGAGTTCACCCCCACTGGCTTTTCATCTCACCCCTTTCCTCTGAGCCCAACTGGGCGGGGGGAGCTTTGTGTACCGGGTGGGTCCCGACTTTGCAAGAGCTGAGTCAGAGTTTTGAGTTTAGATTCCAGTATCCGTCCACCCCTCAGGAACCTTGCTGACCAACCAGGTCCAGGGGTCATGCAGGGCATCAGCCTCACTTAGAGCGAGGTGCTCAATGACATTAGCTTGTATGGCTTTCATCCTGTGGTGACATGTTTTGATGCCTCTTGGAGTGGCTCCTTGTTTTTTGTCTGTGATGGTTGGAACATGCTTTGTGAGAGTAGGGCCGCATGTGTCCATCTCATCTGCCGCTGAATCCGTGGCACCTAACACGTGCCTGGCGTGGGCACTCAACATTTATTGAGTGGAATGAATGTCTCTTGGAGGCTGGGGTTGTAGCTCCCATTTCTGACATTTAGGAAGTTTACACTCAGCCAGGAAGTGGCTGGCCAAGGATTTGAATGCATGTTTAATTTCAAGGTTGGTGTTTTCCAGAATGCCACACTGTATAGATGGTTTCTGACACTAGCGTATGTGTCACTATAAACACTATTTTTCTTTTTTTATTGGGGAAAAAAAAGGGCAAAAAGTTTTGGGCCTCAGAAAAAATGAAAGGATCACGTTGTAAGCAGAGACCTCTGCTGGCCACGGGGAGGGAGCTCCAGCACCCTGATCATTCGCAGGCTCCCGGGAGTGGGCTGTTGTGTTGCTGGGGGAATGGGGCCTGCAGGACTCTGCCCTGCCGTGATTTCACCAACATTACTCATCTGAGTGTGTGACCCTGTGCAGGGTCTGGTTTTGATTCTTATCTTTCTGGTGACAGGCTCTCAGCCAGCGGGCAGATCAAAAGATGGAATTTGTTCATTTGGTCATTTTTTACCAAACTGAAGTGTACAGGGTGCACTTCTCAAAGACGGGCGCCGTGGATGAGATTATCCGTGGAGTTGAACTGGTCTGGCTTTTGCGCTTTTTTTAAGGGTTCATCTCAAGTTTCCTTTTCTGGTTGAACAATTTTTTTCAACATTAATAACTAATGGAGAAGGGAAGAGGCAAAGTAGAACCATATGGCGGCACAAACACAAGCCTCACTTGTGGCCGGAAACGTCTGATTTGTATCTCTTTTCATGTGATCAGCTGTTGAGTTAGATAGTAGAAAAGTATTCAGTTTGGGGCAACAGCAAGATATGATTTTTTTTTTAAACGTAGCTGTACTGTGTCTCACATGTTCTTTCGCAGACATTGGCTAGTAGTAGCTCTGTGACTGTGGACGAGTTATTTCTCTAAGGCCCTGTTTCCCCCTTCTTTAAAATAGGAATGGTAACCGGATATATGTGTAGGGCTGTTTTGAGGACTGAAGGAGGGGGGCAGGTAGAGTTTATGGTACCACAGTGCCTGACATGCACTGCCTGCCGGCTGTTGGCTATTACGTCCTCCACATCTTTGTCCTCGTTGTTATTAAGGTGTCACTTGAGGCAGTTGCTTATGCACCTTAATCTCTTTCTTACTTCTGGGATTTTCCCCTCCCTGCCCAAGTTCACTTTGTTCGCCTTTCCCTCTATCTCTCCAGTGGCTCTGTGGGCACTGGTGAGCTGGGTGAGGGTCTCAGTGATGGAAGGAATGGTAGGTCCTGCTCCCCGTGATGTTGCGGCAGTGGAGGAGTTGAAGGAGCCCAGAACCCCACCACCAGACCCCCAACAACGGAAACACTGTCCTGGCCAGTGCAGGGTCGTTTATTATTCCATGTCACTGGAATTAAGTTTAAATTCCCCCAACAGCCTGGATTGGTCTGACACTGTTGGTGTTACCTGAGCACTCCTTGCAGAGGTTGTTAGGCAGTTCAGATGAGCAGCTTGGACAGAATCCATTTGCCCCGGGGTGTTGGCACCACACTAGAGGCCCTCCTTGGCTTGGGAGGCAGCAGAGTCAAAATACATGCACCCTAGAGTGAACTCTCGGCTTTGTTTGGACTTGTCCTTTTAAATTGCTCTGCAAAGTCATGATCCGTGAGACTCGATGTGATTTCTTCCACTGTTCTAAACATTTGACATGACCAGGGGGTGTTGGTAGGGTTAGGAATGAGTGTAGGGAGGGGTTATCCAATAATTGACTAGACTAGAGGTAAACGGCCTTTATTCTGAGCCTGTAGTGTGACTTCAGATCACAAGATTAATGGCCACTTCTTCAGAAGTCTGCAGACATTCTGGAGCACCCACCTCGGTGTGCGTGTCTCTGGGCTGGGTCCAGGGGACCGGTCTCTGCCTCTGTAGAGGGTGTTAAATAGTGAGGAAGGAATAGGGTGACAGCTGATGACAGTAGTAAAACAGCCATCCCCAAAGCATTTGGGGTTCAGTTGGCATCACTGTTATTGCTGGAATTCCAAAGAATGTGACAGCTTGGTAAAGAAATGAGAGGCTGGTAGGATTTGAGAGAGGAGTGGGGACAGCTAGGGTGCTAGGTTTAGCAGATAAAATGTTTCCTGTAACATTTGAGACATACACTAATAGTTCCTCACTCTGTTTCTGAAGTTAAAATTTAACCAGCCAGTCCATTATTTTACCCATCAACACTGAATAGTTAGAGGATTTTCAGTGGAAGAACGTGTGTGCCACGTATGTTCAGGGAGCAGGGCGTAGGGCGGTGTGGTTATCCAAGAGGGTTTAAGCAGAAGTGGAGGGTGAGATAGGATGGGAGTGAGATCCAGGTCATGATGAATGCACCCTTGGGCAGCTGCTCTGGCGTACAAATCTCTCAGCATACTGTATAGTCTATACTTTGTGTTTCGCATGATGACAATAAGAGTATTTCTCCAGAGCATTTTACCTTTGATCAAAGAAACAGGACTGGTGGAGGGAAATAGAATACAAAAATACTGCCCACCTTCAGAATTTATCCAAAAGGAGAAAATTGTACCTGGTTGGATGAAGAATCAGCAGCCATATCATACTCCAGGTGGTTTGCATGGTACGGCAAATCACATGCCATTTGTGAATTCTACGCAGTTTTCTGGTGCACTGCCATAATTTTTTGAGCGCCAGTTTAAATGTATGTTTTCTTTCTTTCCTTTCTTTTTTTTTTTCAGGGACAGAGAGAGAGTCAGAGAGGGATAGACAGGGATAGACAGACAGGAACAGAGAGAGATGAGAAGCATCAATGATCAGTTTTTCGTTGCAACACCTTATTGTTCATTGATTGCTTTCTCATATGTGCCTTGACTGCAGGCCTTCAGCAGACCAAGTAACCCCTTGCTCAAGCCAGCAACCTTGGGTCCAAGCTGGTGAGCTTTGCTCAAACCAGATGAGCCCGCGCTCAAGCTGGCGACCTCGGGGTCTCGAACCTGGGTCCTCCGCATCCCAGTCCGATGCTCTATCCACTGTGCCACTGCCTGGTCAAGCTAGATGTATGTTTTTTGAAGTTGGTTAGTACCTGGCCATGAATTTAGAAAAATCCAGCCCTGGCCGGTTGGCTCAGCGGTAGAGCGTCGGCCTGGCGTGCGGGGGACCCGGGTTTGATTCCCGGCCAGGGCACATAGGGGAAGCGTCCATTTGCTTCTCCACCCCCACCCCCTCCTTCCTCTCTGTCTCTCTCTTCCCCTCCCGCAGCCAAGGCTCCATTGGAGCAGGGATGGCCGGGCGCTGGGGATTGGCTCCTTGGCCTCTGCCCCAGGCGCTAGAGTGGCTCTGGTCACGACAGAGCGATGCCCCAGAGGGGCAGAGCATCGCCCCCTGGTGGGCAGAGCGTTGCCCCTGGTGGGCGTGCCGGGTGGATCCCGGTCGGGCGCATGCGGGAGTCTGTCTGACTGTCTCTCCCTGTTTCCAGCTTCAGAAAAAAAAAAAAGAAAAAGAAAAAGAAAAAAAATCCAGTGGCAGATCTTCAAGAGTGGCAGGATCTAGGAGCTCAGGTGATATCTCAGGGGCTCCCCATCGCTCAGAAGCACAGGCAGGTGCTCTCCTTATGCCTGCTGTAGCCCAGAACCCTTCCAGCCACCCTGGCAGAGAGAAGGAAAGCCGAACATGTTGTAAAACTCCCCACTCCCTCTCATATATTGAGCACTTGCGGTGTGTCGAGCACTGCCGTAGGCACTGGGGATGTGACCACTACAAGATTGACTGTCTGGTAAAGTCCATTTGCTGATCCGATCCACTAGGACACTCAGAGCAGGCTGGATCCCATTTTATTTTTTTTCTTTGTGTGTGTGTATGAATGAGAGAGAGAGAAACAATGAGTGAGAGAGAGAGAAACAGAAAGGGAGAGAAATGAGAAGCACCAGCTCATAATTGTGGCACTTTAGTTGTTTATTGATTGCTTTTCATACATGCCTTGACCAGGGGGCTCCAGCCTAGCCAGTGATCCCTTGCTCAAACCAGCAACCATGGGATCATTTTGATGATCCCGTGCTCAAGCCGGATGAGCACGCACTCGAGCTGGCGACCTCAGGGTTTTGAACCTGGGACCTCAGCGTCCCAGGTTGACACTCTGTCCACTGTGCCACCACTGGTCAGGCTGGATCCCATTTTCTCTAGACCATAGACAAGAAATAGAGGGGGGAAAATACAATTTCAGTTAGTCTAAGTGCCAGGAAGAAATGTTTCAAGCACTTCTGATCCATGAATTAACCTCTTGGATAGGAGTGAAGTCACACTCATTTTATACCAAACACCATTATCTTACAAGCTTTTCTATGCTGGGGGACTTAGCTTCAAGCAACATGACAGGCGGAAAGAGGAAGCAGGTGGCTCCAGGCAGAACTGGAGTTAAGAAAAACTGGGTTCTCAGGGTCCCATTTATCAAGCCCTGAAGCAGTACAGTGAGTTCAGGTGTGATCTAGGCTGGTGTGGCCATCTAAGAATAACAGACAACAGATGATACTGAGTCCAAAATAGGGGAGCGGGGTATACCTGTGTCCGCTGCTAATATGCATGCTTCTCCTGTGCTGGGCGCTGTGCTGAATACTGATGCATTGGCTCATGTCATTCCCCAAATCACAGTAGGTTGGTTTTTATTGTCCCCACTTTACAGGTAAGAAAATCCCGTCTTCAGTCTTCGAGAAGTAAAACCACTTACTTATAAGGCCAGTTAGGTGTGGAACGGGGAAGTCTAACTTCAGAGAGCGTTCTTGCTTAGTCTTCACCATAGTCCAGGGTACATTGCGCCAAGAGTGTCAGAGTCCCAACCAGTTACTGTGGGTTCTAGATAAGAGCTGGGGCCCAGCAGCTAAACTAAGGCAGCAGCAGACAGAATGAAGAGTGACACTTAGGGAAAGGCCATGATGTGCTAGGCAGGCACATGGGTGTCCAGGGACGTTACCACTGGGCCAACAACAGGAAGTCACACCAGTTCCAGATCCCAGCTGCTTTGAGTGGAAGCTGTTAAAATCTTGCCTTGGCCAGGACTTTCTTCCAGGCCGCCCATAGCTGAGCGGGAGTGAGGCGGGAGGGAGTTGTTTGCCACCAAGAGTGTTCCTTGTTGTGCACTGTTTTCAACCAGAGTGACGTTCAGAAGAGTGACGTTCAACCAAAGTGACGTTCAGAAGAGGAGATTTCTATCTCTACTGCATGCTTCTTGTGTGGGCCTTGGGCACCCTAATGACTCTGGATCCTAATTCTCCTACCTGTAAAATGGGGATAATACTTAAAACTACTTCACAGGATGTGGGTGAGCTTAAAGTAGACAATGTGTCCTATAGAAGGCCTAGCCTCTGTACAGTACACAGCAGACCCTTGGAAATGGTGGGTGGGGGGGCTCAGTGTGATCAACACCAAAACTAACTTGTCTGGTGGAGAGGGATACACAGGCGGGAGTTGCATGGAGAAGGGATTCTGATAATAAGCAGGGTGTATCCAGGGATTAATGGTGTGTATATCTCTTGGGGGCTAGTGACATACTGCTCTGTGTATAAGAAATCTGCCATTTCACTGAGGCCAGAATTGATGTGAGCTTACACAGCATGGTGACCACCTCCTGGTTGTGCCAGATGGGGCCTTATGGACTGAGTTCTGAGGCACCCTAGAGGTCAGCAGAGGTACCCTGAGAAGCCCACGGAGGCTGAGTGGTCTCTGAGGTGGTGGCACTCTCTGTCCCTGCTTCTCTGTTGGTGGAAAGTGTCTTCTGGAGGAACACAAGAACTGCTGTCACTGTTGGCCCCTCTGCCGAGCTGCTCTTCTGGATGTCCTTGCCACGTGACTTGACTTTTCCAGTGGGAAGGGTCACTGGTGCAGTTGGCAGCCCCTTGCCTGGTAGATAGTAGATGGTATGGTGGGGCTTCCATAAACCCAGGCCCATGAAACGAGTAAGTCAGCACATTGAAAATACAGCATGAAAGTGACCTAAGCTTGAAGGAACCCATTTCTGTGTTCTGCCATCCCATCCTGGAATATTTTGGTGGAAATTGATGTTTGATTTGGGAGGAAAAGGCAAGTGGCCTGGTTACCAGCTGGGCCGTGTGTCATATTCAACAGCGTTTGACCTGAGATTGGGCCCTCCCCGTGGTGGCCCCCTAGCAGGTCGACCTGACACAAGCCCAGTGCAGCTCTAGGCTGTGAGAGAAGCTGGTGTGACCCTGTCTTTGCTGCAGGTAAGGTTGACTCTACCAGTCAGCCTGGTAATGCTTGGCCAGGGGCCTGGAAAGTATTGGAAACTCCACTGAGCATGGGAGCCTGTGGACATTCTCTGCCATGGACAGATTACTCTTCTCGGAGTTCTGTGGATTCCTGTGTATTTCAAATGTTTACCTTCTTCTCAGGACTTCAGCTTATACTTTGCCCACCAGAGACCAATACCAACCAAGCCTGTACATACTTACATGTACCAGACCACCCTGGCGGCCAGGTAATTAAAGCTGCATGCAGATTTGGAAGGAAGGCTGTGTTGGAAATCACGCTCCGCTGTAATTCAAGTACAGGTTTCTTTATAGAGGGACACAGTTGGTGTCAGACGCATGTGGGAAAGAAAAGAACAGGCCCATGATTCTGGCAGGGTACCAAGGGCCAGATGTTAAATATGCTGACCGTGATCTGGCTGCAGTTGCCATTAGCCAGCCTGGATCTGATGTGTTATTTTAACCCGTTTCTTTTTTTCTCTCTGCCAGGTCCCCAGTCTATGTGAAGATCTCCTGTCTTCTGTTGACCAGCCACTGAAAATCGCCAGAGACAAGGTGGTGGGAAAGGACTATCTTTTGTGTGACTACAACAGAGACGGGGACTCCTATAGGTGAGCTCCTGCCCCCGGAGTGCAGCCGGCGTGTCAGGCCGCACTCGGGCGGCCAGGACCGCCTGCAGCATCAGGATCGCTGAACTTGGACAGGCTGACAGCCTGTTGGCCTTGTTTACACCTGTCCTTCTGCTAGTCCTTCTTCCCTCTCTCCCTCCCATCTTCCATTCCTTCCTTCTTTCCTTTCATCCATTCGTCCTTCTATCCTGTTATGCAGTCGGCCAGTACATGTGTGGAGTGCCTCCAGGGAGTATGGAAGATTCCTCGTGAACAAAAGGCCTCTGCCCTGGTGGAGCATACAGTCTCCCGGGAGAGGGATGCTATCACAACACAGCATTATTAGGACGAACAGTTTCATTACGAAGGACAACATGCAGGGTGTGGATGTGAGGGTTGTGAGGGACGTGGGGGGGATCCTGAGTACAGGGAGGGCCAGTGTGGTTAAAGGATATTTGACCTTTGTGAGAGGGACATGCAACTCTCCTTTCTCTTTTCCATCATGACACTGAAATAGCTAAGCTGACTTCTCACCCTACCCTGGGCAATCACTGGTCTAGAACCAGAGGTACACCTAGCATCTGATGACTGTATGGCGTGATTCATACAGCCAGTGCAAAGCTTATGCAGGGTTTGAGGGGGACATAGAAGAAAGAGACCGTGGTTGAGTCCAGGAGGACTTCCTGAAGAGTTGATATCGGATCTAGGTTTTTAAGATATCTAGGGGTTATTCCTATTTTATTTATCTATCTATCTATCTATCTATCTATCTTTTTTTTTTTTAATTTTTCTGAAGTGAGAAGCAGGGAGGCAGAGAAAAAGACCCCCAAATGCGCCCTACTGGGATCCACTTGGCAAACCCACCAGGGGGCGATGCTCTGCCCATCTGGGGCTGGGAGCAACCCAAGTCATTCTAGTGCCTGAGGCAGAGGCCATGGAGCCATCCTCAGCGCCCGGGCCAACTTTGCTCCAATGGAGCCTTGGCTGCGGGAGGGGAAGAGAGAGAGAGAGGGAGAAAGGTGAGGGGGAAGGGTGGAGAAACAAATGGGCACTTCTCCTGTGTGTCCTGACCGGGAATCGAACCTGGGTTCAATTTTAAAAGATTAGGAGTCTAGGCCTGACCTGTGGTGGCGCAGTGGATAAAGCGTCTACCTGGAATGCTGAGGTTGCCGGTTCAAAACCCTGGGCTTGCCTGGTCAAGGCACATATGGGAGTTGATGTTTCCTGCTCCTCCCCCTGTTCTCTATCTCTCTCTCTCTCTCTCTCTCTCTCTCTCTCTCTCTCTCTCTCCCCCCTCTCTCTCTAATAAAAATGAATAAATAACATCTAAAAAAGTAAATTAAAAAATGTTTATCTAAAAAAAAAAAAAGATTAGGAGTCCCTAAACTAGTCTAGTATTTCTATGATGGATTGCTCCAGCCAGTGCCTTGGAGAATGGTGGAGGAAGGCAGTCGGCTTTAGGTTTAGTTGGAGCCCACAGAATCAGGGCTGAGTCTTGAAGCTTCAGCCTCGTGTTCTTTGTGGGGGTGTGGGGGGGTCATGGTCAGAAAAGTGGAGCAGGAAAAACTATCTGGGGTCAGCTGACCTGGGCCCCAAAGCAGCACTGCCCCTGTAGTGGTGAGGACTTTGACAAATTACTTGTTATCTCTGGTTTTTTGTTTTTTCCTATAGAAAATGGAAACCATAGCATTCACCCTTTCAACAACATACTGAATAACATCTCTGTAAGCTTGTTCTGTGTGTGCCAGGCGTTGTGCTAAGTTGTTGCCCTATATAGCTTATGTCCTAG
Source organism: Saccopteryx leptura (assembly GCF_036850995.1). Lineage (NCBI taxonomy): Eukaryota > Metazoa > Chordata > Mammalia > Chiroptera > Emballonuridae > Saccopteryx > Saccopteryx leptura. The sequence continues at coordinate 96,762,077 of NC_089505.1, read as the reverse complement.
AGGAGAAGCCAGAGAGTTAGCAAGTGTATAAATAATATAGACCGTGAGAAGTGAGTAAAGAAAATAGGAAGGACATAGGAGAGACAGAATGGATAGATAGGGGAGGCTCTTATGTTAGTGGTAATGTTTGAAATGAGGTTTAAGTGTGAGAAAGTTCCGTTTTGCACAGGCCTGGGTGTAGCAGCTTTGGGAGGTGCTGCACTGGTCAGCACCGAGCCCCGGGGAAGGCCAGAATAGGAGAATGCCGTGAGGGTAGGAGGTGAATCAGAGGCGTGGTAAGACAATCATGTGGGTCCTTGATGGCTAGGGTGACAGTAAAATGACAGGGTTATTGGAGGAATTTAAAGAACACAAACCAAGTGCTGAGTAGCACAGAACTTAGTGCAAATTGCAAAGAGTTAATGAATACTGACTTTTGAAGAGACTAGATAATTATTTTATAATCGTGTCCTTTTTTTTAGCTTCAAATGGAAGCTAGGTATTTCAGCCTAGTCCAGGCCAGACCAGAGACAAGTGGACATAGTGAATTATAGGCTCCTTTTCCAAGTAGAGCCAGCAGAGTGCAGGTGGATGGGGTACGAAGGGCAGTTGCAAGGCTTTGGGCCTGAGGAGCTTGAAGGAGGTGACGTCACTGTTGATTGAGGTGAGGAAGACTCTGGGAGTTACAGCATGGGGGCATTTCAAGCTCAAGATGCCCATTAGGTGAAAGTGGATATAGATGTTCAGTCGGCTATGGCTGGTCTGGCGGTCTGGGAGGAGAGGGAGGCGCAGGCGTGAGAGTGCCCAGCATGGAGTGGTGAGACAGCCCTGAGGTGGAGCAGGGTCAGCTGTGAGGACCAGTCACTATGTAGGTTGTGAGCATAGGTCCAAGCCCACTTCACAGTGGGAGCCTCCTCGGACACAGGTGGACCAGCCCTTCAATAGAGAGGCTTGTGAGGTGCTTAGTGGTCTGACAGACCGGGGATCACATCAGCAAAAAGCAGGCAAACCTCACCAGGCACAGGTTGAGGGAGGCTTCCTGGAGGAGGCGATCCTTGAGCTGAGTTTTGCTAAGTTACGGTCATCATGTTTTTTCACACTGGAAATCTCCAGCTTGCTGTGTCAGACAGCTTTTCCCCAGCAGCCTGCAGAGGGCTGGGATCACTTTCGCCTTCGTGCCCAGGCTGCGGCCCCGGGGACTGGGCCCTACCTCCCCTCCAGTTGCCCTCTGGCTCCCATTGCTGCTCTTCAGGCAATGCAGTGGGACCTAGGGGACCTCAGCCAAAGAGGAACCCGGGGTGTCAGGGCATAGGACTTTTCTTCCCCTTTTCCTCTTGATATACAATTCAAGGTCTTCTGATTTTCTCCATACATTTCCATCCTAACTGTTTGATCGTTTGCTTAAATAAGATCCTTATGGCGCGACCGTTGCCAGCAGCACTGTTTGAAACCTGTTAGCTGAAACAAAAAGCATTCTCTGAGGGAAATAAAAGGCTTGACTTTTGAAATCTAAGTGTTCCTGTCCATCTGTCTTTTTTCAAATGGCCTCCATATAAGCTCTTAAATGTGTTCTGAGTGCCCCCTCCTCTAAGGATATTCTGGGTAATGTTATGATTTTTCCCCCAGCTACAATTACCCCGGCTCCAGGACTAACAGCTTGAAATGCTGTCCTGTGTGAGCCAGGAGAAATGTGAGTTACAGGCTTCTTGAAAATTCCAGGCCCCCAGTCTGTGAGAGAGATGGGCTCTTGTGTCTAATCAGGTCGCCTTAAATGAGAGCCAGTTGGGGTAGGTCTTCCAGGTCTAGAGAAAGGCTGTGGCCGTTTAACTGGGGAAACAAAGGTCAGAGCTTGAGTGTACCGAGGAGATGCAGAGCTCACACAGGGGAAGGGGGTTTGGATTCTCTGTTTCAGATGGCTTTCCACTCCTGATGGCAGTGGAGGTACCAAGCCTAGTCCCAAGTAGGGGAGGCAGCGGCACTCTTCATCTGCATGTTTGCCTCTGGGTCTACGGAAAGGCCTCAGGAGGACAAGCAGGAAGTTGCTCCATCCGGTTGGTTTGCACGACCACCAGCAGACAGTGCAGTGTGCCTGTGGGTCCTTCCCACCACACCCTGTGCTGTAAGGCACCAGTCCTGACGGCACGCGCTCGGCGCTGGGTGCCCAGGCGTGAAGGCAGACAGCGCGGCTCCCTTCTCAAAGTTCTGCAGGCAAGGGCAAGAGAAGGGGAGGAATGTGGTAAGAATCAGCATCTATGTGTGAGTCGGGTTATAGGGAGTGGGGAGTGCTTACTTCTGCTTTGGGGGTGGGTGTACGAGAATTTATTCTTGAACACGCTTTTTAAACACCTCTTTAAAAAAGTTAAAAAAATTTTATTTATTGATCTTAGAGAGACAGACGGAAGAAACGTCAATCTGTTCCTGTATGTGTCTGGACCAGGGATCAAACTCGCAACCTTTGCGTATCAGGTTGATGCCCTAACTAACTGAGCTGTGTGGCTAGGGCTTGAACAATGCTTTTTTAAAATGAGCATGTGGTTGTGTCCCGGGCACTGTTTTAGGTATGAGCAAATTTTAGAGAATAGGGCAAAGGACTTGCCCTTTGTTGGAGCTTAGGTTCTACAGTTGGCTGGCTAAATTTAAATTAATTCGAATTAAATTAAAATTTCAGATCCTCAAGCTGCACTGGCCACAAGTACTCGGCAGCCACGTAAAGCTCTGGGCTGCCATTTTTGACGGCGCAGGTATACATTTCTGTTGTTGTAGAAAGTTCTGTGAGGCAGCATGGTTTTGAGGGGTGAACCAGACATGTCAGCCCACCCTTGGGAAGGGAGAGGTCTTCCCTACTTGCCGATGTCGGTGCCTGGTGGGGCACCCTTAACCAAGAAGAAAAATGTCGCGCACAGAATTTGTTAACTCTGGGATTCAGAAGACAATGATGGCCCTGGCCGGTTGGCTCAGCGGTAGAGCGTCGGCCTGGCGTGCGGGGGACCCGGGTTCTATTCCCGGCCAGGGCACATAGGAGAGGCACCCATTTGCTTCTCCACCCCCCCCCCTTCCTCTCTGTCTCTCTCTTCCCCTCCCGCAGCCGAGGCTCCATTGGAGCAAAGATGGCCCGGGCGCTGAGGATGGCTCCTTGGCCTCTGCCCCAGGCGCTAGAGTGGCTCTGGTCGCGGCAGAGCATCGCCCCTGGTGGGTGTGCCGGGTGGATCCCGGTCAGGCGCATGCGGGAGTCTGTATGACTGTCTCTCCCCGTTTCCAGCTTCAGAAAAATACAAAAACAAACAAACAGAAGACAATGATACTGTTTTTCCTTAACATCTATCCCAACTGAAAGGTTCTTTTTGAGCCCTCAGCGATGTGAGGTTTGCTGTCAGCCAGAGAAGCGGGAAGCAATGTGGGTTTCTTAAAGTAGACAGGCTGGGTGTGTATGCCCGAGGGGGTCGAGGGCTTTGTCCGAATTTCAAGTTGTCTTCTCCTTTCCGTTCCTCTCACCTTTTTAATCTGCTTTCCTTCTGTGACCCCCCCAGCCCTCTGAACTCCACCTGCAGGATTTAATGAGTGGATATTTCCCTTATATAACCCCCTTTCCAGTGATCAAAACCCCTCTCTGTGATCAAATGCTTTCCTGATGTGGCAAAAGACATTTCACAAAATGCGGCAAGTCTTGGAGTTGGCAGAGCAGAGACAGGTTCTCATTACTTAGCAGTCTTTGTATGTGTGTAGTCCTCGGGGCTGGGAAAGCTGTCCTCTGTCCACATGGGGAGCTTGACCAATCGGTTTTCTCGTGTGTCACCAGCATGCCCGTGGGACTGAGTCTCTTTCCCACTTCCATAACGATGGCTCTCTTCGTAATCCTTAATTGTGTTAGAAGGTCTTTGGAGTAAGTTTCTCCAGAGCTGCTAGCAGATCAGGGAGGAGAGGGGCATCTGTTGATCAATACAGTGGCGAAAACAAAGGAACATTAGAAAAAGGGGAAGGGCCCTGGCCGGTTGGCTCAGCGGTAGAGCGTTGGCCTGGCGTGCGGGGGACCCGGGTTCGATTCCCGGCCAGGGCACATAAGAGAAGCTCCCATTTGCTTCTCCACCCCCCCCCTTCCTCTCTGTCTCTCTCTTCCCCTCGCGCAGCCGAGGCTCCATTGGAGCAGGGATGGCCCGGGCGCTGGGGATGGCTCCTTGGCCTCTGCCCCAGGCGCTAGAGTGGCTCTGGTCGAGGCAGAGTGACGCCCCGGAGGGGTGGAGCATCGCCCCCTGGTGGGCAGAGCGTTGCCCCTGGTGGGCGTGCCGGGTGGATCCCGGTCGGGCGCATGCGGGAGTCTGTCGGACCGTCTCTCCCCGTTTCCAGCTTCAGAAAAATACAAAAAAAAAAAAAAAAAAAAGAAAGAAAGAAAAAGGGGAAGAAAGAAATCACATTTGTTGAACATTTGCTATGTGCCAGGCTCTTGTCTGGAAACTTGTGATGCATTTTCTCCTTTGCTCCCCACAACAGCCCTATGGGGAGCAGATAGGAGCCTCATTTTACAAAGACATCAAGCCACTTGCCGGAAGTACAGTTGGTGACTGGTGGGGGCACAGGGGTCATACCCAAGTCTCCCTGCTGCTGAGCCCTTTCTCAGCAAACCTCAGGAGAGCCAGGTTTGTTGCCAGGTCCTGGAAGAAAATCTTTGACATGGGTGGTGGCTTTTCTCTCAAATTTTAGGTAGCAGGGGCTTGGGCTCATGGATCACAGGCTATGTCTGTGTACCACAATGGGTACATGTTAGTTACTTCTCCTTCCTCCTTTCCAGGTCACCATGGAGTAACAAGTATGACCCTCCCTTGGAAGACGGGGCCATGCCTTCTGCTCGGCTGAGGAAGCTGGAGGTGGAAGCCAACAATGCCTTTGACCAGTACCGAGACCTGTGAGTTCCTTGCCCCCTGAGCACTTGAGTTCTCACGGTTTTGATAAGTAAATCACACATGAGAGAGGGGCCAGGCCAGTAAGCGTGCCTTGAACCCGTTACCCAGCTCGCTAGCTAATTAAAGTTCTCTGTACCCAGAACAGTCTTCTCATTGGGTCAGTCTGGAGATGACTTGGTGATAGAATGCTGTCATACGCAGATTTATCGTGCGTTGTTCCACGTCAAAGTTCCTAGTAACAGCAGGTACCATCGGAACAACACCTAGTGTTGTTCCAGCAGGTACCATTGAACACACTGACTATGCGTACGACATGGTGCAGGTATCTCTTATACGTCATCTCAAATTCTCACAAACATGACAGCTGTTAGCCCCATTTTTTATGAAATTATGGCTCAGACAAAGGTATTTGTCCAAAGCCAGAGACAGAACCAGGAACCAAACCCAAATCTTTCTCTCAAGGCCCCTCTGTTCTTTACTGTATTGCTTGTCTGACCCATTTCTTACCTGATGCTTGGGGTCTCTGCTTCCAGACCAGTCAACAGGACAAGTTGAGGTTCATAACACATTGGGAGCTGACGTTTTTTAATCAACAGAATGTCATTTAGATTAAGTTGTATACTGATAATATAGCAAAAATGTAAACTATGCAATACTACCTCAGTACAAATTCAGTCATCTAGGAGAGGGGTTGGCTAACTTTTCTATGAAGGGCCTGGTAATAAAAATTTTAAGCTTTGCAGCCAACATAAGTCCCTGATACTTCTCCCCTCCCCTCCACTCCCCTCCCCTTCCTCCTTCCTTTTTTGGTTTTACATTAACCTTTAAAGTGTAAAAACAACCTCTGGCGCTTAAGGAGGTAGAATTGGGCCCTCCATTTGCAGTTTGCCCGCCCTGCTCTAAATGATAGGCAAGAACAGGAAAATGAAACAAAGCATCAGGACAGCTGCACCCCAACCCTGTGCTGCTCTAGGAGGCCGCTGGGGGTCGCTGGCGGGAGAGGGTCAGGGTTCCGCTCAGTAGGCAGGAGGAGCATTCTTCCAGTTCACAGCAGATTCAATAGAACACACTGAATAAAGAATTTCTTTTAGAAGTTGGTTCAGGAGGAAAACTGACAGCTCGATGCCATGCACAAACAACCCCCCAACATTTAAGCAGATGTGTGAAATTCAAAGGCACGTCCAGGAACAGACGTCCCTCAGCGTTTCACTGTCCTGGGATGCATCGCTGTGTCACCAACCAGCTTCATCTGCCGCGCGTCAGGATTTTATATGCACTGGCTGGATCCTTGTGAGACCCTCTGGGGAGGATAGTTTTGCCCTTTTTAACAGATGAGTTGACTGAGGGTTCAAGAGGCTAAATGAGTCACACTAGGCCACAGGAAGTAGAAGTAAAAAGCTAGGGTTTAAATTCATATTTGTCTGGAGTTTTTTACATTAAAGTCACTATCAGTGTTTAAGGAGCTCTGGCATCCAGAACTTTGCCCAGTTGTAGAATAGCTCCTTCTCCAGTGATGCTGAGCTGATTCATTGCTGTCTCGTTTATTTGTAGTTATTTTTACTGTCTTCTTTTACTTAGCTGTCTGGCAGGAAGCCAGTCCAGCTATTAAGAACTTCCAAGTGGAATCAGTTTTGTATTATAGTGATGATTCGGTGATAATATAATGGTGATGATAGCGGTTGCCATCCAGAGATTGCAAGGACCGTGTCAACTGCCTCACGATCTCCTTTATCTCATTCGATCTTCTGAACAGCCTGTGAGAGCGGATTGTCCATTTTACTGTTGAGTTGACAGATTCAGAGAGGTGAAGTAACCTGCCCATGTTCACGTGGCCAGTAAGGGGTGTAACTGGGCTATCCAGCCATCCTCATCCAACTCCAGAGTCTAAAATGTGTTCATTTACTCAGGGACATGTTGCCACAAGTCAGGTACTTGCTAAGTGCTGAGGGTATGGCCTTGAACCCAGCATACCAGTCCCTGCCCTCATGGTGCAGCCATTGTGGAAAGACGAACAGTGCGGTGGGAACAGGTGCCATCATGCATGGTGAGATAGCGAGTGACTTGCAGCTGTGAAGAGAGTGTTTGGAAAGGCCATTGCAGAGGTGATGTTGGAGCTGAGGTCCAATGCCCAGAAGGGGCCAGCTCTATCAGGAGTGGGAAAGAATGGTCCAGGCAGAGGGTGCTTGTGCTGGTGTCTCCAAGAATCAGAACAAGGGTGGTTCTGGTTTCTTACAGACTTAAAAGTTTGGGTTGTGATTTCCTGAATAAGGTGATGCAGACATGTTGCCTTGTGCTGTCCTTTTGGGCCAGACCTGGGAGAGCCCGGTTTCACCTTTGACTCCCCCCCCCCCCATATTTCTGGTTCATATACAGATGCTCCTCACTTTACAATGGGCTTATATCCTTATCATAAGTCAACAATATCATAACCAGGAAGTACATTTAATGCCCTAGCCAGTTGGCAAAGTGGATAGAGCATCAGCCTGGTGTGTGGACATCCCGGGTTTGATCCCCAGTCATGGCATACATGAGCAGTGACCATCTGCTTCTCTCCCCCTCCCTCTCCCCCTTCTCTCTGTCTACCTCTCTCACAGCCAGTGGCTCAATTGGTTCGAGCATCGGCCCTGCACACTGAGGATAGCTTGGTTGCTTCAAGGATCATCCCCAGGTGGTGGGTTCCTGGCTGAATCCCTGTCAGATTTCTGTCTGGGTGCATGCAGGAGTCTGTCTATCTATGTCCCCTCTTCTCACTTAAAAATAAAAAAGATAATACATTTAATATCCCTACTGAACAGCATAGCTTAGCCTAGCCTAGCCTACCTTAAATGTGCTCAGCACACTTACAGCAGCCTACAGCTGGGCAGTCATCTTAGGTTTCATCTCAAGAGCGACAGCCTTCCTATTATCAGAAGCAGGAGACACAGATGGGCATTTTGTGGGCATGATGGACTGCAAAAATACAAATAACATTCAAAGACCCTGGCAGTACAGTACAGAGTATCAGCTATTGATCCTGGCGACAGCGTGGCTCCTGGGAGCATCGCGAGAGTATTGTGCCTCACAGTGCTAGCCAGGGAAAGATCAGACTTCGAAGTGGGGTTTCTACTAAAAGTGTATCACTCTTGCAAAATCATAAAATGATATACAGAGGGCCACCTGTGTAACAGTACATGGTCAAGCCCTAGCCGTATAGCTCGATTGGTTAGAGCATTATCCTGATAATGCAAAGGTTGTGGGTTCAGTCTCCAGTCAGGGCACATACAAGAACAGATCATATTTCTGTTGGTTTTTCTCTCCCTTTTCCCTCCTTTCTAAAATTAATGAATATACTTTAAAAAATACCCGGTCAGTCTTAGGTGTGTGCCTTCAGTGGGATGTTGATTGGCCTACTATCTTGAGTATTTCCCATTATCATTTTAAAATCTTCAAAGAAATCCCTTAATCCTTAGAGTGACCCTGCAGGGGAGGTGGGAGTTACCTCCTCGAAGCGGGTCACATGCTGGGAAGTGGCCCGCCCTGGGATCCACAACCTGGTCTGGTCTGACTCTCTGCAGCGCCTCCTGAAGAGGTGTCCACCTTTCTGGTGGCTTTTAAGCTTTAATGACCATATTTCTGTGTGCCTACACTCTCCTCAGAAAGTGAGCTGACGTGCTGGGGATACTGAGAGGTGTGGTAGGACAGCTTCCTTACCCAGGTGAGGAGTCGAACTGGACAGGCCGGACCCTGAGGTCCTGTGACAGTTTGTGATGGTGGAGGGTGCTGTTCTGTCCCCAGCGGCGTCGGTGTGCTGCTTCAAGAGGGGAAGGGGAGAGTGCAGGCCTCAAAGAGGTACCCCCAGAGGAGGGCAGGTGGCCAGGCTCTCCCTGTGTGACAGCAGCCCTGGGCCACTGAAGAGATGGTGGTTTGAGCTGCCATTGGGGACCCAGGGTTATCAGAGCATCCTGGGGAGCACTCTCCTGAGACTTTGTGTGAGGAACACATTCCCAGCTCTACCACACATAAGGAGCCAAGCCCCTCTGGGCTGTGAATTGTTGGTGGTCACATTGATGGCCATGCTGGAGCCCGGAGCATGAGCTCTTTTCCCCGTGGTTTTGGAGCGGATGAAGTCAGTCTGGCTCCGAGGTCTTGTCTCTGCCTTGGACAGTATGGGCCAGTCATTACTCTCGGTTTTTTAAAGGACCAGACTGTTCTTTGGCAGAAGGGACAGGAGGTCATGCCTTCTCTTTAGCCTTTGTCCCAGCCCCTCCCCATTAACTTATCCCACAGAGCTGGAACGTGGATTTACCCATTCGTCTCCCTTTTCTGTTGGCAAGTGCGCTCAGGAAAAGATGACTCTGAGAGGAGGCATGTCCCCCTCGCAGCCCCACCTCATTATGCTGCCTCGTGTCTGGGCTTTAGTTACTCTGAGCTGCTACAGAGGGGGCGGGAAGGTGGCCTGTGTCCTGGGCCTGGTGAGAGGAGCCCAGAGCCTCAGGCAGATGACCCCCCCCCCCCGGTCGCACACCAGAAGAAAAGGGAGTGATGGAAAAGCCACTGCCCGAAGAGCAGGACTGCCCAGCACTGTGCCCAGGAGGGCCGCCCACTCCAAACCTGAGCGTGGCCTGTGCCCCAGGGCTTGAGGAATGTGATGAGCAGGCGTGTCCCCCCATGCTATCTGGGTCCTGACAGCACAGATGTTCTGGACCCTTGGATCCTGATGAATGGCAGTTAGGACTGGGTTTGGCTTATGCTCAGGCAGGCCAGGCACCCTGCTGCAGCTGCACCAGGTCTTCCCAGGAGAGGGTACTCACTGTCCCCCCAGAGGCTTGTCCCTGCCACAAGCACCTGAGGACCCTGCCCTGGGCTCTGGGCTCTGCTTCTGGGTCTGTAAAGGTGTTGACTCTGTGGGGAGTTAGGTTTACTTTCCAGCACATGGAGTTGGTATGGTCAGGGCGGGAAGTAGCCATCTGGCTTGTTACTCCGGTGGGAAGCAGTGCCCTTCTTCCTTACCCATGCACGCCACTGCCCCATTATGGAGTAAACCTGCCAGCAGTCAGGAGCGTGGCTCTTTTCCAAGGTGGGCATAGAGGCGAGTAGGGGCCCAGGGGCATGAGATCTGTGTCCTGCATGATCCTTTTGAAGCCATTGATTCCTTGTTTGCCCTGCTACTTAGAGTTTTCTGCCAAAGACCCCCACCTCCACTCCTCTCCCACGTGTATGGGTTTTTTGTTTGCCATTGTCAATGGCAGGAAGGGCCCATGGTTGTAACTTTCCCCTAGAAAATAACTCAAGCAGCTGTGAGCATTACCCAGGCAACCCTGTTTTTAGATTAGTCAATTTGCTGAGGACAGGCATGTTTTGCTGGGCTGTGTGAGGTCATTACTCTGAAGTCATCTTGAATTTCGTCAATTGCCTCCCCCAACCCCTCCCATCCTGATCCCCAACATCTAGACTGCTCTCTTTCTTCTTACCAAGCCCCAAGATGAGAACCCTCAGCCTCCACCGCTGATTCACGGGGCTGGCTCAGGGAATGCCGTTAGAATACAGCACAGGGAGGGAGGCAGCAAGGGCAGGCTCGTGGGCGGCTGGCTCATGGGATCCCTTCTTTCTCGGCAGAGTTGACTCTGCTTATATAGGCCCAAGCCTGGGATAGCTCATCAGTTATAAAACCTCATCACTTGGCCTAAATGATCCATCTTTCTTGAAAGAGACTTAGCCATGGGGCCCTTGGAGTGGGGTAGGCACTGGAAGCTGCCAGAAAAACATTGCATTGGTGCTGTGAGGCACCAGTTGGCGGCCATGAACCCCAAGAGCACTGCTTTGATTTTTCGGGTTCCCAGAGAAAATGGGAACCTTCACTGCTCCGGCTTTCATGTTGCATCTCACCGTTGCCTCTGTCGGCCCAGGTTCTACTGAGACCAGATGTTCTAACCGAAGGGGCTGGCACTGCTTTCTTCCAAAGATGATTACTCCCATCTGTGCCAGACATCTTGCCCCGTGCTCTGCGATCCTTGGCTCTTGGCTTGCAGCAGATAATACCTTCAAACATGCGGTTGCAATTTATTGGCCTTATAAGTTAATTTTAGTGGGTGTGCAATTGATTGAAATCAAAGCTTAATGAAGGCCAGAGTCAGGGAGGGGGTGGAGGAGCCCAGCAAGAAGCATATTGTGTTCCCTCTCGCTTTAGGTCAGATAATCTTCCAAAGCTTTAATTAGCTTTTCTAATCAACCGTTCTTGTCTGGAAGAAGTTTACAGAATGAGACAAGACTGGCACCCCATGGCAGTCCCAGAAGCCCACAGGCCTCCCCCTTGCCCCCCGCCTCCAGTCCCCTTCCCCAAGCCATGTAGGAATTGTGCTTGTTTGCTCTCCTTCCTCCCATTCTTCATCCCTGGGCCATCTGACATTTGAGCAGCGCTGGCCCAGGATGGGCAGGGCATCCATATTCCTGTGTGAAAGAAGTGCATTGCCTTGGTTCCCTAGGTTCCTGGAACTCCTTGTGCCCAGCTTCCTCCCTGGACCTCGAGCCCTGAGCTCCTGGGACCGTGCCTTTCTTGGATGGGAACATTGGGCTTGGAGAATTTTAGTGTTTCTGTCCTAATGGGAATTGTGGAAGGCAGTGCCAGATCTTCTGAAGAAGTGGAAGTCACAGAAGGCCGGGAAGCAGGTAATGGTGGGGTGCCCAGGCAAGAGATGCAGACACCTCCCTCGGAAGTTACAGAGACCCACACTGTGTCCAGGCTGGAGGGCAGGATGGGGAGGATTCAGGCTGTGAAAGAAACTTGCACTTGATTATCTGTTCTGCTTTTACTCACTGACTTGAGGCAAGTAAGTAAACTTTGAGTCTCTGTTTCCTTATGTTTAAAAGGTACCACTGCCCGTCTTAGGGATTGAGGGGGCGTTGGGTGAGGTGCTCCCCTTGCACTGACTCATGTCCACTCAGCAACCTCCGAGCTGTCAGTATAACAGCTTATTCTGACTGTGCAGCAGTCATCTCACTGGGGGTCTTACATTCTGTGCGGTTATGAGCGTGCATGTGGGGTTGGTGGGTGTAAGTGGGGAAGATGGCAGGTTTTATGTTGCCAGCAGCCTTAAAAGACTGGGTTCTGGTTGGGGCTCTGCCACCAGCCCACAGTAAGACTCAGGTAAATCTCTGTCTCAAAAATGGAGTGAAGTGTTTCCATCTGTGATGACGAGAGAGAGAGAGAGAGAGAGAACTTAGGGTCATTTCACAAATGTTTGCTGAGAACCTGCTATGCTCTGAGGACTGGGGTCGGAGTCACAAGCTCTTGGAAGCTTGGATCTGGCTTCCTTGAGACTTCACACCCTCCCTCCCCGCACCCCGCACCCCCAGCCCCTCACCCCTGTGTGCCTTTTATTTTGGCTGCTTCTGCCCTGTCTCCTTTTCACTGGAATAACTCTTGCCAGAACCTCCCAGGGCACCGAGTTCTGAGTCCTTGTGAACCACCGAACCTCGGGTGGTCTCAGTGAACCTGGGCTTAGCCGTGTATCCTGGGGGAGTAGGGGTCAAGGCTGTGCTTTGAGCAGTGGCATTCACTTGGCAAAGACCTGAGGTGGTTCCTGGGTTGTGTGGTCAGTGGGTGAAGGGTGGGGGTAGGCATGAGAGATGGAGAAAGGTACGTAGGCCCTTGTTGGACATGGGCTTTGAGTGGTGTTCTCAGTGCATTGGAAAGGATTGGAAGGGTCCCAGGGATACATAGGACAGCTCTGATGTGCATCCTAAGAAATTCCTCCCTAAGCAGTTTGGAGGCTTGGATTGGAGAGGCCGCGAGTGGAAGACCCTGACCCAGACTCCCCTTAGTCTTCACTGCTCTCCAGAGTCTGGCTGGGTGAGGTTGCAGGTTAAGGTTGCCCAGTGCTTCCTGAAGCACTGTCAGAAACAGCCAGGCCAGCCTGCCTCCAGCCTCTAGCCTCAGAACCCCACTGGGAAGGGGCGAGGGCACGGAGCAGAGGAAGCGTGAGGCCATCAAGGATTGTTCAGGAAAGCTCTGGAGTTGAATGAAACCTGGGCCATTGGGTTGGGCACATTCCCCTCACTCTGCCCCTTCAGAGCAGTCTCGGTGGCTAACGGTGCCCAGACCCTTCTACCTTGCCCAGCGGTGGCGGGCCTCTTCCTGGACGGACGGAGAGCTCTCCTGCAGATCCTGCAGCGGTACCGCTCACCGTGCATCTCATGCTCCAGGGGCAGCGGCGTAAAGACAGAGTGCCATCTGGCTTCCAGCTTGTTAGTGTATTAATTAGTATTTGGGTTCTCACATGTATGATTTGTATCTTCAGCCATGCATACAGAGAGTCTCTGAGACTCCTGCCCCGCCTGTAGTGGGACTGGCTTGCTGCTGCCTTGGGCTTGTGTGAAAGTGCTGGAAGCAGTTGATAGGGAAACCCAAGTTCTCCTCAGCTGTGCGTCGTAATGAATGGAGAGACCGGTCGGGAACCCTTACCAGCTTTCTGGGGAGGTGAGGCTGCTTCCTGCTCTCACAGTGTATCAGCTCTCTTGTGACCACTGTTCTTAAGCAGAGATATATCTGCTACAGTTTCAAGAGCCCCTAAAGAGTGGATCTAGACAAGCCTGCAGGTCACCCCCCCTCCCCCCACTGGTCTCAGCCTAGAGGCCACATGGGAGTGTCCATTGCAGGTCCCCTTCCTCTGGCGTCCTCATGCTGTAGTCCTGGGTCTGGTCGCCTTGGCATGCACTGAATTCATCTGCTAAAATTTATGAACATGATCCCTCGAGTCAGCGTCAGGGACTCTGCTTCCTCCAGAACCCTTGGGTTCCCGTAACCATGTGGGACAGTCATGCTTTGGGTTATGCAGTTCCACGTGTCGGGTGAAGACATCTGGAAACAAGGGCTAGCTCCCTCCGTGGCTGAGCTTGCTAGAGACCCTGTGCTCCCGCACTGCTTCCAGGTTGCTGGTAGATCCCTCTTGAGGGGAGCGGCTTTGTAGAAGTATCAAGGATGGGTGGTCTTCTGGATGTCCAGCCCGCAGGCCCCAGCTGCCTCCCCGAGGTGGAGGACTTTCCTTTCAGAATTCCCGTGCAGGACACTCAGTCTCATGCCCCGGATTGCCAACTATTCCTTTCCTTCTCTGAGTTTGTCCTTCACCTAAGGTAGTGGCCTGGCTGCATGTGAGTGTTTAACTCCCCTAAATCCAACCTCACAGGCTGAGCCAGGGCCGTAGGGGCCAGCCAGACCCCAGGTCCAAGTCCAACTTCCCACCTCTCAGCTGTATCACTTGGGTGCATTGCTTTCTTTTCGCTGGGTTTCAGTCTTCTTGACTGTAATATATGCAAAGCCATGGCCCGGGGTGGGTTCTCAGAAGTGGCAGCTCAGGCCAGTGGTGTTGGCTCTGAGATTCCAGGAGGCCTTGACCGTCCAAATTCTTATGTTCTGGGCTGAGCGGGACTGGCAGTATTTTCACAGGTAGTCCAGAGAGGCAGATGGTCACAGTGGTGCTGAGTGCAGATGGTTTGGTCAGATCCAGAGCCAGATTGGCGGCGCCTGCAGCGGCACCATTGTTTTCAGATAGGCCTTCATTACTTCTCTCCAAGTAAAAAAAAACAAAACACGAAAGCCTTGTAAAGGGAGGCCGTAAAGTGCTGCAGCCGCCGTCCAGATGTGCACTTCTGAGTGCAACTGGCATTAAAGTTGCACATGCCTAAGCCCATTGGTATGTGTGCTCAGGGATTGTTGCACCTGTGTGTCCTGGAAGGAATTTCTGCAGAATACCTGTCCCGTGTCCATGGGCAGACTCTGGGACACGTTCCACAGATTGTGGTGAACACAGCTGGTCTCAATACACAAACAAGGGTGCTTGGCTTCCAGTGGCAGATCAGGATGTGGCCAGCCCAGAACCAAGTGTGAGCTTTCTCCATTTTGTGCGGAGCCAGCTCCACCCCCCGGGGCCGTGGGTATGGGACTGCGTTCCCAGAATAAGCAGAACCTTGCTTCCCGGGCAGTTCAGAATGCACCAAGGTTAAAACAAGGGAGAAGATCTCAGCCTCAGCCCAGAGAGAAAGGCCATATGGAAATGAACGGCCACCGATGGTTGTGTGCCTGCTGTATACCAGGCTCCGTGGCCAAGACATCCGGGCCACTACTTCCGGTGCTCTTCCTCGTGCACCTATGAGGTGGGGGGGAGAACCCATGTGTCCCAGCCCCTCATAGTTGTGGCTGTCGGCCTGCCTTCTGCAGCTGTCTGTGGGTTTTCCAGAAGCTGTAACCATCGGGCAGCACCCACTTCCTCCTGTTGGACAGGGGATACACTTAGCTTCTTGACAGTGGCCAATTTAAAGCCAATAAAAAAGGAATGTTGGTCCCCACTGCAAGGAAGGAAGCAAGCCAGGTTTTAGATGCCTCTTCAAGCAAATTGGAGCTTTTTTCCTGGAGTGGAGTTGAATTGTTCCCACCTGTGGGTACCAGGTGCCTTTTCACATTACAGAGATGTTAAGGATGATCAGAAAAACAAACTACTGCTAGTCGTTGGGGATCTTTTTTTTTTTTCTTTCTCAGGTGGGAGGGAACAAAAAGGCACTGTCTTGGAGCAGAAGCTCAGCTGCTGCTGGAATGGCTCTGCCTCTGGGCTTTTATCTTCCTGCCTTTGCCATGAGATAGTCAGTAGGCAGGGGAGTCTGTCGGAACGAGTGCCCACCTGACCTCCTTGTTCCTGTCCTCACCAGGTGCCTGCTACAGTAAAGAGTGTCCCTCCTGCCTGACCAGGCGGTGGCGCAGTGGATGGAGCGTCAGACTGGGACACAGAGGACCCAGGTTCAAGACCTCGAGGTTGCCAGCTTGAGCATGGGATCATAAACATGACCCCATGGTCGCTGGCTTGAGTCCCAAGGTCACTGAGCCCAGGGTCGCTGGCTTGAGCAATGGGTCACTGCTCTGCTGTAGCCCCCCAGGTCAAGGCACATATGAGAAAGCAATCA